>NC_143555.1:104233000-104561000 GCF_054136105.1 Typopeltis vanoorti
TTCTATTTTCGTCGTGGGAAAAAGGCGCCAAATTTGATCCTTCCTCAGTTTCTATTCTTCTCGGCCTTTTGGCTAAGATCAAAGTGTAGTATCTGTTCTTGTCCAGATTGTAGTATAGTATAATATAATATAGTATCTGTTCTGAAGGAGGTTCCAGAGTTACAGTCCCAGAGTACCCGTTTCCAGTATCCCGGATCCAGGTTTCCAGTGGAAGGGCAACAGCCCAGAAGCTGATTTTGTCGTGGCCCAGCCACAAAGTGAGATAAGGACGTAGTCTCAGGGTAAGTTTTTTATTCAACTCTATTTTGGTGGGAACACAGCACCATACAGGAACACCCCCCCCCCAGGCTTCAAACATATTACACAATGACATCATATGCACGAACACTAGCCAAGGGTATACACAACCCTCCTGACCGCAGGAACCCTTCACCTTTACTTGTTTCCTCAAGTATTAAAGGGGTACCCTTCAACTTTGATCGTCCTAATACGATCCAGTTTCAAATCCAGACAGAAGAAGAAATTTGCCCTAGAGAGGTATTGAAAGAAATCTTCTCAATCCTCCAAAAAAATGATGAAATTACTTGGATCACTTCGTTCCCCGGGAACAGATACCAACTCACTTTAAAATCGGAAAAATCTAAGAACACCCTTCTTGAAGGATTCAGTATAAAAGGGCATTACATAGATCCCAAAGCAGTTGGTACCCAAAGGAAAACGATTAGGGTCCAGCGAGTTCCTATCGAGATGAAAGATGAGTGGATAGGGAATGTATTATTTTATTATGGAAGAGAAATTAAAATAACCAGACACGTGTACAAAGACCTCCCCTCGGTCCAGTCGGGAAATATAACCATAAATATGATAATGGATAAGGCAGTCCCAAACATTGTCATAATAGCCGGTTGGAAGTTTGTGATGAACTACCCCGGCGTGCAACAACAATGCACCAGATGCCACTCCATTCACCACAAGAGTTGGGAATGCAACAAGGATAACAGAACAACTACAACAAAACCCATAACAGAGAATGTGGAAACAAACGAGGACAAAGAAACAGATTTCCCCATCCTCAGCACACCTGAAATTCAGGAAACAACTGGGACCACTGCAAGTCCAAACGAAACTGCAGAAGAACCCCAGGAACCAAAAGAGGTGGTCAGCTTTGACGAAACCGTCCTGACTAACATCGAAGAAACCACCGGGATAGAGGAAGCAAATCCCACCATAGAACCTGAGGAAACAACAATCGATACAGAAGCTATCGAGATCCAGGAAAAAGCAACTATAGAAGAAGCAATACCCCCCCCCCCCAAAAAAAAATCCTTAAGGTCAAAATCCCAATAAACACGAGGGGCAAAGCCACAAACAAAATTATGTACACACTTGAACACAAATGCTTCAATGAAGCAAAAGAGAGGATCACAGAACCCACCTTTATAACTTTAACCCAAGGGCATTATAAAGGAGGAGCAAAGGCCCAATTTGAATGGGACACACACAAAATAGACATAGACCCCGACTTCGACACCAATCTTGACTCAGCATGCCGTAAGTGGGGCATCAAAAAACACCCAGAAATGGCTAAAGCCATACTTATGGGTGAAAAAATGGCAAGAACAGATTGGAAACCCATCAAAAAATGAGGGCACACATAAACATCGCTACCCTCAACACACAGGGGTTTAGAAACCCCAGAAAACAAGAAACCGTACTAACAGTCATGCAACAGAGCAACATACAAGTCCTACTCATACAAGAAACGCACATAAACACCTTAAAAGAAATCAAAAACATTGAACAAAGATACCACGTCCAAAGCTTCTGGAGCTTTGGCACAGATAGGGCAAGAGGAGTAGGCATCATAGTTAAAACCCCCATGACAGGAAACATAACGAACATACGCAGAGACATCGAAGGAAGAGTCATCACAATTGACTGGACCCTCGACAACATAACATACAAAATAGTCAACATATACGCACCGAATCGAGAAGCTGAACGACGCACTTTCTTATCACGACTTCATACCTACCTCGCAGGACACGATTACCTCATAATCGGAGGAGATTGGAACTGCGTAGAGGTACTTGATAGGGACAAACAGGGAAGATACAATCTTACAGGGAACTCGGGAGTGGCTGAAATAGTCAGAATATGCCATGAAAGTGGAATACTTTCTCCGCAACCTGGAGCAATACAAGCAAAGACATATACACAAGAATAGACAGAATCTACACTACAACATCCCTAGCAACACGTGACGGCAGCATAAAACATATTAACATGAACGTCGCCGAGCACGTGTCAGATCACAAGATGGTGGAAACCAAAATACCTTTGGTAGTAGGCATGGAAACAGGACCAGGTTACTGGAAACTGAACACCAGCCTCCTCCAGGATTTGGATACAAAAACAGAGTATGAACAACTATGGAACGAAACCCACACAGAACAGGAAGAAATCCAAAATTGGTGGACCAGAATAAAAAACCTCACAGCGATCTTCTTCCAAAACACAGCAAAACGAAAAAGGGCAGAACAAAAAGAAAAACGGGGACAACTATACCGAGAACTAACCTTATTCTCGCGTCACAAACCACCGGGGTCACTGAACCACCACGTAGTCAAGAAAATACAAGAAGGGGCACTAGACATACAAGAAACACGTAAATTCAAATGGAGAATTAGAGCCCAGTGGCTCCTCCAAGAGACAGACAATGCGGCCTTTTATGAAAGATTAAACAAACAGCATTGCACAAACTTAATCAGAAAAATAAAATACGAAAACAACAAGATTGCAAACACTACTCCGGAAATAGCCCAGGCTTTTCACCAACACTACACAGACTTATTTACACAAAAAACAGCAGAAACTCAGGGAACAACCAAATGGGAAAACACGAACTTACCGTCAAGCCTACCAAGAGAAAGAAATAACACTAAAACGAAGTGACTGAAGCTATTAAATCCTTCAGTAACAAAAAAACACCCAGGCATTGATGGCATACCCATAGAATATTATAAGACGTTTATTCACATTGTAGGGCCTAAATTAACAGATTTATTCAACACATTCCTAAATACGAACCAAATATACGTGGATTTTAAAAGAGGCCTAACCATCTTCATTCCAAAAACAAGCGACAACACAAACGAAATCACAAATTGGCGACCAATTACACTAACGAACGCCGACTACAAAATTTTCACAAAAATCATAGACAATAGAATTAAAATGACAATGACATACTTAATAAAATCAAATCAAGCAAGCGGCATACCCAATCGAAGTATACATTTAAACTTAAATCTAATCGCGATATTATCAATTATGCAAACCAGAAAGAATCAAATCTTTATCTGATAAACCTAAATTTAGCGAAAGCCTTCGATTCCGTCAAACACGAATATATGTTCGACACACTAAAAAAATTCGGGATTAGCCCGAAACTAATACAATGTATACAGAAAATCTACCAAGACAGCACAACACAATTACAAATAAATGGCCAAATTACGGATCCTATTACAATACAGAGAGGGGTGAGACAGGGCTGCCCACTTATCCCAACCCTCTTCACGTTATGTATGGAACCGTTATTGCAAGCCATACAGACTAACAAAAGTATCGCCGGGATGAGTTTGCCTGGCAGAGCGCATGAAGAATGCAAAGCGATCTGCCACGCAGACGACATCACGGCAATCATAACACAAAAGGAATCATTACATGCACTCATAAAAATTACAGAACTATTTAGTTACATATCGGGACTAAAGTTAAATCAAAGGAAAACCGCCTTGAAACACATAAACAACACGAACGAAACGTCGCCACATGGATGGAACATTGTCACGGGACCCCTCAAAATTCTAGGAGTCCCATTCACACACGAAGAAAGAAAACTCTCGGCAAACGACATAACGCAAACAATACAAACAAAAATGCAAAATTGGCGTCCGGGCATGTTTTCGCTACAAGCGCGAGCTCGGATAATCAATACGATATTCTTACCGTCAATATTATACACTGCACAAATACAACCAATCACAACAAAAACAATTAAAAAATGGCAGTCGATGGCAATCCGTTATTTTTGGAATTATCAAGCGGAAGAGGTAGCCAGAGACGAGATGTATAGCCCAAAAACACAGGGAGGATACGACTTCCCACATTTTAAATCGAAAATATTAGCGGCATCAATAAAATCAATTCAAAAAGTACTTCAACACGAACAACACCAAGCTAAATGGTTCGCCAGATATTGGCTTGGGATAAAAATCCCACTATTCGGCGAAACCAAAACACCGGGACCCATAACATTAAACACAACGCGATTCTACACAGAAATAATACACGAGCTACAAAACCTGAAAAACAAAGGGGAAGAAATTAACCTATCGTCAGATAGCCTTCTCAAAATCACAAACAAAATAACACCGTACAAATTACAACAACACTCGCGACAAACCACGGAAAAAACGTGGGAAAACATACACAAACACTGTGACACCTATCCATCAAGAAGTGCTCTTGGTGGAGAATGGCCCATGCCTTCTTCCCAACGCGGCACGAACTACACAGAAGAGGAAAAGCTCCACATGAAACATGCGTCTTTTGCACCGGGGAAGAGACAGTCGAACATGTACTGTACGATTGCCCGGTTGCGTAAGGAGTGTGGAATTATGTGGGAAACAAATTCAACATCCCTCTTCCCTCAAAGGAGGCCATAGTATACTTAAACATGGACACGAAACCAATCAAGAACTTACTCATCCTCTTCACAATCAAAGAACTACGATATCACATATGGAAAATTAGGAAAGCCAGAGCACACTCGATCCACCAACTTGGTCTGGTAGACATCCTGGCTTCGGCGAGGTGCTCAATCAGAAATTACTTTCACACAAATCTCACGCTAATGGGAGAGTATAATTTCACCAAAAAATGGCGTACTCCTCCCATTTTAGCGAACATACACGAGGGACAAATGCGATGTTATTTTTAATACAATAAAATACTTTTTTTTACACTGGAACTAACGGAACTTGACCAGCTTTTCTTGCAGGGACTTTAGAGTATGGAAGATTTTAGGACCCTACATCGCAGCAGGAATGGCGAACTCCGGATAGCCGCTGGGATGGAAGAACTACAAAGCTGCCAAGTGCTCTAAAGGTATGAGTTTGGATTCTTTACTAACCCTACTAACCTTACTTATTAGCTTTTTATAGAATACGTGCATCAAAAAAAACAAAAAAAAAAAACATTTTGTTATATATATGCATATGTGTGGGTACATACAGTATATCTATATATGTGTACGTATGTGTATATATGTATATGATAGAATATAAAAACTAACAAAAAAGTATAAAATAAAAAATGTACAAAAAAAATTGTATTCGTACCTTACCCAGAAGTAACTGCGGAATAACGTTTAATGTATAATTTATATTTTAACATAATGATTAATCAAAAGCTAATAAGTGAGTATATATATATATTGACTAACATTAGAATTAATAAGTACAGTGTTAATTTTTGTAACTCCTGGTCACTGGACACTCTGCGGGCAAACCCACGCAAGTGGGGTAGATTGCACGGTGAACAGAAACTAGATAAGGGACTGGCACCTTAGCTAGTTAGATCCCCGACCCAATTGTTTTAATTGTAACCCACCACTCCCACCCACTTCAAGACCAGTTTTTTCTTCACTTTCCTTTCTGTCTCTTACCTTCAAGACCATAAGTTTCATCAGGACTCCCAGGCCTGCAAAGTCTAAAAACCCCTCTGACTCATACAATGGCCAGAGCGGGGGGACGAAAGCGGACCAATGGGAGTTTTATAGATCCAAGATGGTAATTTACAAAAGGTATAAAGTATAGTTTGAGAAGTGGAGGCGGAAGCCGAAAACTTCGACTAGCTGCGCTTTATCAATGAGTATGTCCTCCAAACTGCCTTGGCTAAGCAGTGCCCTGGTCATGGAGGACGTCTAACGATGGGTTAGGTTTTGAACAAATCAAGGTACTCAAACAAAATCTATTATTATCTCAAATTCAATTGCTTTTAAGCCTAAACGACCTACCAGATGACATAATGAACTTAATCAGGGGAAAAAAATAAAGCAAGAAAAAGATACCACAACATCACAGCACCCCAAGACAAAAAATATCTCAACAAAATGAACAGTTCAGTCAGAGACGCACTTAAACACAGAAACAAACTATGGGAAAACAAATTAGCCTCCATATCATCTGGTTTTTAAACCATTTGGACGTTCCTGAGAAACATCAAAAACAAAAACAAATCTCTTCCCCATTCTCAACTCTGACCTGACCTTTACACAGATGCAGAAAAAGCCGAAACTATAGCTAATAATTTAGAAAAACAGTGTAGCCCTTCATACGATAACCTAAACTTCAATCATATTTATAAAATTCCCCGCCACGTCAGACATGTGTTAAAACGGCCTGATACCCGTACCAGCCAACTGACACCTACTTATCCAGCTGAAATTTATGACATTATAAAGAACTTAAAGAATAAAAAAGCTCCAGGGCCTGACAGCATATCCAACAAAGTTATTAAACTGCTACCCCGAAAGGCCATCGTACATCTCACAACAATCATAAATGTTATGTTCAGGTTTAAGTACTTTCCCTCTGCATGGAAGTTGGTAGACGTAGTTCCTATATACAAGCCTGGTAAGGATCCTCAGCAACCTCAAAGTAATCGTCCCATAAGTCTGATTTCTAATTTGGGTAAAATAGCAGAGAAAGCTATCCTTTCCAGAATTCAACTTTCAGTAAAAAAATTAAACATCCTTCCTTCAGAACAGTTTGGTTTTCGCCATTTCACAGTACCACCCAACAAATTCATAGACTAATCGAATACATTACCACAAGTTACAATTGGCACCAATACACTGGAGCAGTCTTTCCTGACTTAGAAAAGGCGGTCGACAAATTATTGCACTTTGGACTACTATACAAGTTCATTTTAGCTGGCATTGCATTAGATCGATTCCAAATTATAAAGTTATTTTTAGTAGCAGACGAATGCAAGTCACACTAAATGATATATTATCTACCCAGCGACGAATCTTGGTAGGAGTGCCTCAAGGGGTTCCTGCTGGCACCGATACTTTTCACGATTTACATGACGGACATTCCCCACAATCAATCCAATGTCATCTATCATTGCCTGCCCTATACGCAGACGACATAGCTATACTAACCAGATCTGTTAAACCGCACTGTTATATCTGCTGCCGCCACGTCGTGGTATGGCTCACTGGCATTGTTATGTATCGCCGTATGCGCCGTAAATACTTTATTTCCTTCATTCTTTTAACCTCCCTACTTTAACTACATGACTTACAAAATTTCCTTCACTCTAACATCTGTATTACTTCTTACGTGTTCATTCTATAAGGAAAGCAAATTCTATATCTCTGGCCGATTCCTAAATTTACTCACGTGCATACCCCGACTGTTTAAGGTTATTCCTTGCTATAAGAAACGAGTCCTCTAATTTCTGTCTGGGGCCGTCTCCTCTTCAGATATTGACAAATTTATTTTTTAATGCTGCGCCAGCCAATATCTTAGAATAGAAGGGACTCTTATTCAGGGAGACTTTTCCAGACCTTTGGTGCATATAGGAGAATAAATTTAGTGCTTATACTCATAAATCAAATGCTCTACTATGGCTAAGTAAATTCTGGTCTGCAGTCGTAGCCTCTATAACAACATGTTATACCTTTCTTTCAATTCCCCCCCCCTCCCACTATGGTTCGAATTAATGAGTGGTAGTTTTGATTCATATCACAGGCGAAACTCAGGTATAAAAGAAAAAAACATATTTATTGGAATCTAAAGACATAATATACACTTAGATCAATCTTACTTTCAATTAGTTCAATGACATGATAAATCAAACTATATCAAACTTATTAATATTCAAATGCATAAACAATAAACCCTTCTTTCAAGTTAGAGAATTAACACACATAATGTACACTTCTAAAACATTCTACCTACTATGTTAGTCTTGCATATTAAACTAGTCACAACCAAACTGTATCAAACTGATTGATACCCTAATACATGAGCATCAAACCCTTCTTTCAAGTTAGAGAATTAACACACATAATATACACATTAATCTTTCCTAATCAATATTCTACCTACTGTGTTAATCTACCATACTAAACTAGACACAATCATCTATAATCATTCCTAACAATTTGTCTTATGGACATTGGCCACTGCTAAATAATCAATTCAAGTCCTTGAATACTGTCCATACTCGATTGATACACTACAAGCACACATAATATACACATTATACTCTTCTAATCAATATTCTACCTACTGTGTTAATCTTGCATATTAAACTAGTCACAATCATCTATAATCATTCCTAGCAATTTGTCTTATGGACATTAACACTGCTAAATATTCACTTAAAGTCCTTAAGTACTGACTACACTCGATTAATACACTGCAATAATTCTTCCCTTTTACCGATTGGGTAATTATACAACAAAATTTGTACTTTACCATTTCTTGGGGCAGGGTTTCCAGGTCCGTCTGAACTGTCCTTCTTTGTTCGAACTCTCTTTCGATACCTCCATAAGCCTACATCCACGTGGTGGGTCACTATGGTCATCGTCTATTCTCGATCTGTTTCGGGCCATCCTCAACTCTAGCTGCTAGTTATAATGTACGTCCGCGATAGTATTCCGTGGGTACTTTCAGCAAAGGCTGTATCTACCGACATCTCACGCTGTAGTACTTGCAGAAGTTCAGACATCGAAGGGAAAAGCGCACCCCCCGATATCGAACTGCCGCCACGAACACCATCAGGAACCACCGACCCACGAGAGAAGTCAATTCATCATCCAGGGAAACAGGCGAAAAAAGGCCCTGAGAAGGGGGTGCAAACCCTTTTTATTCTTCCTTCACTTCCCCTCCTTTTCAGCACCCTGTTCTTACCACGATAGCGCCCTCTTACCTTTTTTTTGCGATCTTTTCCCGCCCGCTACTTTCATCGACAACGGCAACTTCGGTACATCGCGAGATCATAGTAGCTTCTTCCGGGAACCGAATGTGCGTCACGTTCCGAGATTTAAATTTGCCTCAGGCCCACCCGTGACCTTTGGACTATTGCTTGCATCTAATTTACGCATTCATATGATACTACTTTATACACGAAGTTCTTTACATGGTCTTACAATTCTGATAAAATAAAGTAATTCTATTTCCATTTACAGTTAATACTTTAATTCTTCTGCTTGAGTACAAGTTTTTCTCTCAGCTGATTTTTCTGATTTGTTAAATCCTGAATGACATATTTCTTTAATAAAGTTCTTCATTCAGGATGTAACAGCACCTTGTCACCAAGAAACTGCAAGAGAACCTGCAGAGATTAGAGCACTGGTTCTCGGAATGCAGATTGCAAGTAAACCCTCAGAAGAGTATCGCCATGCTCTTCACTAAAAACTCAATATCTCCCAAAGATAGCACTTCCTATTTATTATCAAGATTCCCTGGAAAGCAGAAGCCAAATATCTGGGTGTACTGCTGGACAGAAAACTAACCTTCAATCCACATATAAAAGCCTCATGTACGAAAGCATCAAGAGTCATTGCACAGCTTTACCCTCTTATCAATAGGAATAGCAAGCTGGATACCAAAATAAAACTGCTCCTTTATCAGTTGATGATTCGACCCATTATTACTTATGCGTCCCCAGCCTGGAGCCACACCTCAAGTACAAATATCCTCAAACTACAGAGAGTGCAAAACAAATGTCCAAAACAAATGTATATCAGAAATGCCCAACTCCACTGGAATACAAATATCTCCTACATCTACTCTTTCCTGCAGTCTTCAGCAATAAAGTTCTTCTCAGAATCGTCTTCACATTCAAATGAATTAGTGCAACAAGTAGCAAACCCAAGGCCATCCTACTTCCAAATGAAGATCTTCAAATCGCACCCACTCAGGCAGAGCACTTAGCTCATAAACTTTTCCCTACACAGCAACCTTATCAGATAGCAGGGATTATAAAAGCATTTTGCTTCACCCTTATAGTTAGCAACGTCTTGCGTCTTGCGTTTTCGTCGTGCTGTAGCTCCTTCCAATTTCCGCGGATAGTAGCGAACCCTATTGACAAAGTTTGATTCATAAATTACGCACAGTAAGAGATTAACAACAATAACTAATAATAAAACAGAACAATTATAACAACATATTGTAATAAAGTTATCTGGATGTGAATGGAATCTTAGCAACCTCAGATTTTTGTGTAGCTTTCTCCACCTTTGCAACGAGTTGCCCTGGTGTTGGACAATCTCTGCGATCAGTCGAACTGTCTATTACTAAAAGAAAGAGCCATATAGCTTCATTTCGGCCAAGTAAAATTACATTGGCAAAGTGGATATTAGATCCAACATTATTTCAAAGCCGAATGTTTGTAGAGACTATGAAAGTTTCGTAAGTTGACCTTTCGTATGTTAATATCTTTTGACCGGGGTTGACCGCGGATAAGGGGGAGGGATTACTGTATTTATTTTAAATTGGTTTATGGTACGAAGGCCGCAGACTCTAGGCTGCAAAAATTGCTTTTTTATTTGAAAGATCTCAACTAGTTTCGCTTCTTTTGTGGGATATTTTCTGGAGAATTACAATAAATTGATTTGAATGAAAAAAAAAAGGTTATGCTACATATAGACAAACGGTGAAAGAAGCAACGATCACATAGTATAACAATTAAAAGGGTAGTAAAATCGTACTCGAGGTAATGTTATGTTTGCAAGTATAGCGTATATCATATCTGAGATCTGGTTCTCGAGATTTTTGATCAATGAGGCCCAGACTTGTAAGATTTTTTTTTGGGGGGGATTAGTTTTTGGCACTTTTTTGAATTTCTTAAGAAAATTGTTGTTATCAGTACAGCTCATTCGTGTTTGTTGCCATATCACTTGATGATTTTCATTGGCTATATGAAGATTAATCTAGATTTGTATTCTCTTTTCTAATTAACATCTTCTTGTATTCTGATATAAGAATCTATCCAGATCGGCCTATTTGTCCTACGCAGTATAAGCCACATAAATAAATTTTGTAGATGCACGGTTTTTTTTTTTTTTTTTTTTTTTAAAGAAGAGAATTGAGAGATGCGGACGACATAAATATCTTGAGATATTGCACAGAGTGGTGAAAGCTACGTGGATTTGAGTACATTTGATATTTTGTCTGTTCCCTTTTGGGTATAAGGAAGAGTTACTATTCCTCTATAGTTCCGGTTCGTCTTATCATTGAAGGTTTCCTTAGGTGAACTGTTGTAAGATATTCTTTATCATTTTTATTTATATATGTTTAAAAGTAGGGTAAGACCAGGAGGATTAAGTTTCTGGTTATTCTTCTCAGTGCTACTAGAGAGGCTATCTCTTTGTCTCGAATGTTTTGATCACCCCTATTATTTATATGAATAGTGCTGGGATGTGGCATTAAGGTGTTTTCCTTATAAGTTGGACTTATTTTCTATGCACCGAATAAGTGAATTTATTTTACTCGGAGAGCTCCAACAGGGTATTCAAATGATAGGGGTCTTTATTTTACAAACCTAGTTAGACATTTATCCACGATTCACTGGTAATATTTTTATTGAATTGGAAAAACGTATGGCTTAGGCAATATTTGAATAATGAGATTATGTCGAGTGGGAATAGTTCTTTGGGAAAGCAATAGGCCTAAGGTTTCTTCTCTGAGAAAAGAAGGAAGGTTTAGTTATGGGGTTTCATTACTGCTAGCATAGTCATTCTTGACTAAAGGACAGCATAACGGTTATCAAAATACAAATAATTTTTTTCTGAAAAAGAGAAATAATTGCTATATATATGTATATAAGCAACAGGCTAAAATAGTCACAACTGTTGTACGAAAAGAAAAGTTCTGAGTATGAAAACAAACTGGCTCTGCGTGCTAAAGACAACCCACAAGAATTCTATTTATATGCTGCAAGTAAAAGAAAAAATGAATATGAAAGACTAATTCTTCTAAATGGAGGTGGCGTGAGGGTTACAGATGTAGAAGGCGTTGTTCAACTAATGAGTGCCCATTCTATTAAAAGCTATCAACCTGGTGTACGCGACATTGAGCTCACTGCTACCTCTTCACTGGATGAAGAATCTCAGGCGTATGAGGACGAGGTATTAGAGCTGTTGAACAAACTAAATAAGAATTCAGCAAGAGAGACTGATGGAATATCAGCATGTGTGCTAAAGGAGTGTTCAGCTGAACTAGCTATTCCTTTGACGGCAGTTTAATATGAGTCTCAGAACAGGAAAGATTCCGCAGAAATAGAAAGAATGTATGGTAATTCCATTGCAGAAGGGTGGTGCAAAGACCGATATATCCCAGCTATCGACCAATTAGTATCTCAGGAGTGGTGATGAAGTTTTGGAAAAATTGGTTAGGGCTAGCATTCAGAAATGGGCTGACAGAGAATCTCTACTTTGCAATGAACAGCATGGGTTTATTAAGGGAAGGTCATGCTTTAGCACTTGCTCACATTTTATAACAATGTTACCATTGAACTAGACAAAGGGAAAGGAAGCTGCAAGTACTGCTGATATGCAGTACTTGCAGCTTCATTTGAATAGGCTGGAATTGTGGGCATAGGAAAATGAATGTTAGTTCAATGTCAGTAAATATAAAGTCATTCACTTCGGCGTGATTAGATTTCCAGTGTCGTATTATATTGGAGGGATTATGCCAGAAGAAACTGGTGAGGCTAGGGATCTTAGCGCGTTCCTAGATAGGAAGTTGAAGTTCAGGAGCCATATAGAAAAGATTGCAAATACAACTCAAAAAATAATTGCAATGCTGAAAAAAAAAAAAAACGAACGTTCACGTGTAAAGATAACGGTGTCATTTTACCTTTTCACAAGTCCTTGATGTGACCTCACTTGGACTATTGTGCGCAGGTCTGGCCTCCTGGTTTCCGTTGTGATTCTGATATAGTGGAGATAGTGCAAAGAAAAGTGTCAAAAATGATACCGGGATTGTGGAATACTGATTATGAAAACAGATTCAGAATTTGTAGACACTAGCAAACACGAGAAAGAGGGGGTGAAATGATTAAGACTTACAAATTTCTGAAAAGATCATAAACGAAATTTTTCATTTTATGGAGGGTGGGGAAAGGACAAGAAGGCATCCTTGGTAGCTGAGAATGAATGCCGCTAAGAAGGGGGTGAGGGCTAGAATTTTCTCTCAGAGAGTGGTACGTGATTGGAATGGATTGTCAAAGGGATGTTGGGAGTGCAAACAGTGTGAATGAATTCAAAAATAAGTATCATAGCTGGTGCGGGTAGTATGTTGCCTCCCTCGATGAGTCCCTGACTCCCTGGAAGTCTCTCTTATAATAATAATAATAATATTTTACAGAATAAAAGGAAATTATTCTTTTTTTTTAAAGAAAAATAGTATATGTTATAAACAAATGTTAAAATGCAGTTAATTGATACTTGATTTAAATGACAAAATAACAATAAATATTTCATATCCATTATTTTCTAATCGATGTGTATAAAGGTCGTCTGTCAAGTGTGTGTGTGTGTGTGTGTGTTTGTGTGTGTGTATTGTGCTTATACAAAACAGCCAATATAGCCAAACAGATGATCAATAATGTATGAGGATTAATATAAAACCATTAATATTTAGTTGTCTTTCTGACTCTATGATGTACACGTTTAAGAAGAAAATATTTCGTCGCTTCCTTCACTTAGAATCCATAACTCTACAACTATATCACCTTCCATTTGTCACTGTGAAATGTTTGAGGAAAATGTTATCCGCCGAGAGTTTTAAATCGACAAAGTAAAGGAACGTTTATTATTCAAGTTCCGGATATTCAATACGGATATGGGCTATTACTTCACAGAAGCATTTTTCTTCATGTCATAAAAAATAGCTACAATTTCTTCCTCGAGGGGCCACTTAGATGTATGAATGTATAAGTGCGCGCTCTTACAGATTATGGTTATGGAAATTCACTTCATTATGTTCGAGTAAGAATATCACGGAACGTTGCTTGACTGCTCCCTGGGTGATTTTTAGCCCAGAAATAGATTGTATGTTTAGGGTAAAGACTCGTGCACGGGAAATGATAATTATTTTGGGGAGAATTAAAACTTGCCACGCCACATTTCAATTGGTCAGTGAAATATGGAAATAGCTTTCTACTTAGAGCAAGCTAAGAATAAAATGAAATAAACTAGTACAGAAACAGGCATAAAAATGCTGTTATTAATGATGTTTAGCAAAGTATAATCTTAGTAGTAAATATCAGTAATAAACTCAGTTGTGGATTTATTTTATTTTAATTATTTTTATATTATTTCATTCCTTCTACACACAAAGTTTGTAAGCCTGTAGTACACTAGGACAAGAGCAATCAAAGGACTTTTTTTATTCATTTTTAGTATTTTATTTATTTTTATTCAATTTTTATTAATTTTTCGATAATCTGAAAGTTTTATATTAGTAACTAAACATTGAGTTTTTATTCGGCATGCAATCTTCAATAATAGAGGTGATACTCTTACACCAAACAATTAAATTCATCTCTCGCCTAAAGAAAATCACTAACATCCAATCAGGTTGGAAACAAACCAATAGGATTCCAACCTGATTTTTCTAGAGAGCGTCGTCGCTCTTGGCTAGCAACAGAATGTTTTTTTATTTATTTAGTTGAAACAAATTGAATGCAGAAAAATTAGAAAGAAGTCAATGGAAAGGCTAATCTTGCAGTTGTATTTCTGTATTTTATGAATTTTAAAGATTAAGAAAATATTGGATATAATATGGCCGGGAAAGTAACAGGATGTCTTCTCCAAACTCAGGTTTTTCATCCCGAGAATCTGCCAATGAGTATACGCAATTAACAGACAAAAGTACTACTAGTGGGTAGTAGAGATGGGTGGATGAACTAGCGTAGATAGTGGGGTGTTGGATGTAGATTTCTCCTCCTCCGATGAGTCTCTGAATTCCATGGACGCATCATGTAATAATAATAACAATAATAATAATAATCCAAATCCCTCATGAAACAAATCCAGAGTTAAGATAAGTACGAATAATCCCGAATATTTCGTATGGAAGTTGTTGAGTGGTGATCGTTGATGAGCCCATTGACCACCAGCATGCTATGACATCTTCTTGTCCTACAAATGAAATCTTATCTCAACGATCTAAAATGAAATCATTGATGGAGGTCAAGATATGTAAGACACACATGCTGTTCATGAGGTCTCAAAAATCATTTATTTAAATAAATTTCAGTCAACGAACTATTATTTAGGTATTTGTTTATTTACTTTTACCCTGAAAAGCAGGTTGATATCAGTTGCTTCTCTGATAGACAATTAAATAAGCCTTATATTAATTGAAAAACAGCAGGATAGACTAATTGGGAAAAATTCGATTGGTTGATAGAACGCGTGTCTAAGATTCAATCTAGGATAGAAATTCATTAAGCATTTTACCAGGCAGTTGGAATTAGGAGGAGGAGGAGGAGGAGGAGGGAATGTCGAAAAGAAACGGAGACATCGCAGGAGATAACCATTGCCAACTGAGATTCACATTATTCCATTGCATTACTAGGAACGCAGTAATAATAATAATAATTACACCCTTGGATTACAAAATAACCTGGTTTTTAATTCCATCTGGGATGCGAAAAACGATTATAAAGAATCTCCAGAGTAAAGGGAGGAGGTTAGCCGCTGCCATATGAAGGTGACAAAAGTTTCTTGTGAGAAACAGTTTTTATAACAACAAAACGGTTATGTATTTAAAATTTTTCAAATTTGCAGTGTGATCTAAATTCGGCTTGTCCAACCCGCGGCCTAGGACGGCTATGAATGCGGCCCAACAAAAAATCGTAAACTTACAAACTTTATGAGATTGCGACTAAAAATACCATTAATAATATTACAAATACAATTTTAACATGCTGTTAATTTATAAGCGATGACATTTTGAATTTAACACGTTCTTTAGCAATGAGAGATTCATAAAATCATTCTCAAATAATTGCATTTATTCAAAATTGCCGCCCATGCCAGTAGTTACTTATCGACATAATAAATGGGTGCGCAAGCGCTATTGCTTTCTACTTTTACCACGCAATAGATGTCGCTCTATGTGCGCCATGGGCACGCTGATTTGACGAGTAATTCTTTAGTAGTAAAAATTTGGCGATTTGGTGATTATTAAACCTTGGTTTTTAATTTTCAATCTATTTTTTTTTTTTTATTTCAGCATGGCTTCCACAGCGTCTCCAAAGAAAACCGAACCAAAAAAAAAAAAAAAATTATAGAAGAAGGAAGATTGTTCAACGAAAAGTGGACAGATGACTACTTTTTTTGTCGAGGCAAATACTAAGGCAATCTGCTTAATTTGTAGGGAATTTGTGCCAGTTTTCAAAGAGTACAATTGGAAAATGCATTACACGCAAAAACATGCTGCGAAATTTAATGCGTGTCAAGGAATGTGTCGTAAAGACAAAATAGCGGAAATGAATAAAACTCTATCATCCCAACAAAGTTTTTTTTAAAACATAACAACTGAAATGGATTCTATTGTAAAAGCTAGTTATTTGGTTGCAAACCTGATAGCAAAAAAATCAAAACCGTATTAAGCAATGTATGGAAAGCATGGCGGATATAATTTGCCCTGATAAAAAAGGGGATTTTTCTAGAATCAATTTGTCTCACCAGACTATAGCCAGGCGAATCGATGAAATAGGAAAATCTATCGAAAAAGATTTGGAAAGTAGAGCTGCTAATTTTAAATTTTATGCTTTGGCGATAGACGAAAGTACTGATGTCACTAACACAGCTCAATTGGCAATTTTTATTAGAGGTATTGAGGAAGAATATAATATCACTGAAGAAATGGCTTCTTTAGTGCCATTAAAAGACACGACTAAATCAAGAGATTTATGCGAAGCAGCGATAAATACGTTAAAGCGATTTTCTTTGTCCATTGCGAACATATCTGGTATAGCTACTGATGGTGCCCCCTCGATGATAGGTAAAAGAGATGGACTTGTAAAATTAATAGAAGACGATGCAATTGCCTCCCAAAATTTACGTATGATGAAATATCACTGCATAGGACACCAAGAAAATTCATGCGCAAAAGCTTTAAAGATGGATAATGTCATGCAGATTGTCCTCAAGGCTGTAAATTTCATAAGCGCCAAGGGATTGAATCATCGCCAATTCCAGGAATTCCTTAAATTTATGGTTGCTGACTATGAGGACATCATTTACTTTTCGGAAGTAAGATGGTTAAGTCGAGGTAAAAGGTTAAAAAGATTTTATGATTTGCGAAATGAAATCAAGTCGTTTATGGAATCAAAAACACAATTTGCGCCAGAACTTGACGATGAAAACTGGCTCACAGATTTGGCATTTTTAGTAGACTTGACTGCTCATTTAAATGAGTTAAACATGCGTCTTCAAGGTGAAAACCAACTGATCAATACAGTGTTTCAAACTATAGTCAAACAGTTTCATGTATTTCGACACGTTGGCCAAACATAGTCCTGTAAAAAACGAAAAATATGCAGCCTTGCTTTTCGATTTGATACAGGAATTTCAGAACAGGTTTCAAGATTTCCGGAAAAATCATCAATCTTTTGGGATATTTGCAACTCCATTTTCAGTCGACATGAACATCTTACCTGCCAATTTTCAAATGGAATGCATAGAGCTACAATCTGACATTCAACTTAAAGAAAAATTTGATCATGTCGCTTTACTGGACTTCTATCAGATATATCTTCCCAGAGAAAAATATCCCTCGCTTCACAATCATGCCTTATTCATGTCATCGCTATATGCAAGCACCTACATTTGTGAGCAGCTATTTTCAGGGATGAAGCACACGAAGAATAAAACTAGAACCAAAATATCTGATGAGCACCTTGAGAACTCACTGAGAATTGCAACTACTTTCATCGAACCAAATATCGAAGCATTTGTGTCTAAATAAACAATGTCAAACACCTCACTAATTTCATGTTGCTGTCTTGTCTTTTACTTTTATAATAAAAATTCATGAATTAATGAAGTTTAAATTACTTAACTATGTTAACTATATATTCTACGTTATTTTGCTCATCAGCTATCGTTAGTGTATTTTATGTGTGGCAAAACAACTCGTCTTCTTCCAGTGTGGCCCAGGGAAGCTATAAGGTTGGACACCCCTGATCTAAATATATTAGCAGAACATAATAATAAAGAAATCAGTACTGATATATGACCAATTAGATTGGCAGAACTAAAATAAGCAATAAAGGTACCAAAAATATAAAATTAACTATATTAAATGACATAAATATAGTGCTTTGGAGCATGGTGGAGAATATTTACACCAAAGATTCTTAAAGTTAACCAATAACTTTCGAAGGAAACGTATAGTTCTATCAGGTTGATCGCAAGCTAAGATTATATCTGTATTTAAGAAAGAAAGCAGTGGTGACTGTGGAAGTTTTAGTTCATTAAATATAGCTTATGAGATACATAGTAAAATTTTGAATAAAAGACTTAGATATATTACAAAATCTACTCCCAGAACAAAATGGTTTTATACATGGATGATCATGTATAGATAATATCTGTTTTCAAATAAATTATTGAAAACAGACGATACTTTAATATGGAGACGCATTTAGCCATTTATAGGGTCAGGTCACCTGGGATGCTTTTCCGGTATGCTGAGGCGCGAAAAGCTGCTAATGAGGCAGTAAAGACAACAAAGCAGAAGACTTGGGAATCCTTTGGAGAAAGATTAGACTCATCCCATGCAAATGCAAACAAAGTACCCTCCGCCGCGTTCGAGGGAGGAAATCATGCACACAAGGGCAATGGTGCACTTTTAACAACTGAGAAGGATATCCTCCACCGATCGAGGGAATACTTTGAGAGCATTCTTAACCAAAGTGGACCAGCAGTTGTGGATATCCAAGAGGTGTAGATCGGAGCGATGACTAGTCTCACAGCAGAAGAGGTCATCGCTAAAATCGGGCAAGGCTGCCGATGATGAGGAAATTCGGCACGAAATGCTATAAGTCTTAAATCGAGACGGTGTTTTCTGGCTGACTCAAGTGTGTCAGGCTGCTTGGATATCTGGACGAGCACTAAAGCAATGGCAGACAGGCATAATAATACCAGTCTTCAAGAAAGGAGACCAGAGAGATTGCAGCAACTATCGTGGCATCTCTCTGCTCAGCCTGCCTGGGAAAGTATGTGCTAGGTGCTTGGAAATAAGGTGCAAGAGCACATTTGAGTCAAAGTTCCAGGAAGAACAATGTTGCTTTCGTCCTTTTAGAAGCACAACTGACCAAATCTGCACTTTAAGACAAGTCTTTGAAAAATCTTGGGAATATGTCAAGAATGTCTACATACATGTTTTGTAGACTTGGAGAAGGTATATGACCGAGTTCCTCGGAATAAGCTTTGGCAAGTAGTACAGAGGGTATGGAGTGGATGGCCAACTATTAGCTGCCATCAAGTCCTTGTATGAATTCCCAGAGTTTTGTGTCAGGGTAAACAGCACAAAGTCTGAACCTTTCACATTCTCTGTTGACCTCCGGAAGGGTGTGTTTTGTCACCCTCCTTTTCATAATATTTATGGACTGGATTGATAGGCACAGCCGAGATACCGAGTGTGTCAGAATTGGAACATGTATCATTGGACGTCTGCTTTTTGCAGATGACCTAGTTCTGCTTAGCTCTTCCACAGATGACCTCCAGCAGGCCCTGGATAGGTTTGTAGCTATTTGTGCAGACGCCGGAATGAAGAACAGTATGGCTAAAACTGAAACATTTGTGGTCTCAAGACAACCATCTACATGTGAGTGGAGTCCCACTGAGGCAGGTGGAGAAGTTTAAGTACCTTGGGTCCATATTCACGAGTGATAGAAACTGGGACGTAGAGTTAGATACTCGACTTGACTCAGCAAGCGCAATATTTCGGGAACTTGGCCGTTCGGTAGTATTGAAGCGGGAGTTAAGCCAGAAGGCAAAGCTGGTTTTCAATACAGTCTATGTCCCCATCCTTACCTATGGTCATGAGAGTTGGGTAATGACCGAAAGAATGCGGACACGAATCCAAGCAGCTGAAATGAGTTTTCTTCAAGGGGTTGCGGGGCTGACAAGACTCGACAGAGTCAGAAGCTCTGCAATTCGGGAAACCCTCAATACTCAACCGCTACTTCTCCGTGTTGATAGATCACAGTTACGTTGGTCCAGGCACCTGGTCAGAATGCCACAAGAGAGGCTCCCTCAACAGGCCCTCTTTACCAAGCCAGAAGGATGGGAGGCCACGTGGAAGGTCAAGGACTCGCTGGATAGATTATATCCAAAACCTTAGGTGGACATGTTTGGGAATCCCACCAGAACACCTGATCTTGGTGGCGGAGGATCGTGACCGTTGGAAGTTCCTCTTGCAGCTGCTGTCCCCACAACCCAATTAAGAAAGGTGGACTTTGAAGATGTACGTATGTATTTAACCAATTATAAATTATAAGAAAACTTTTGATAAAATAAATAGGGAAAACTGTCGGGTATTAACGAAAAAACAAGGATATCTATTACATTTAATACAAGCTATGTAAAGTATATATAAAGACATAAAAGTAAAGTAACAATTAGGTAATAAATTAACCAAAGAGATTGTAATCGGCAGATAATATTCATCTTCCTCATTGCCTTACGTGTATAGGCGAATGTTAAAGCACAACAACAGCGATTTATTGCACGAAATAAAGAATCGAAGCGTGATGAAATGAAATTCATAAGCGGTATCTAAGCTGATCGCTGCTTACAGCGATCAGCTTACATACTCTGTAGAAGGAGGATCGATTATGTGTTAAGCAGCTTGCTTATGAGTAAGTGCAGCAGAAGCAGCCAAAACTGACGAATTGAAACCTACTCTATGGCCGATTAGGTTCAACAAAATTTAATAATTTACTGCAGTTCTCTCTTTTCTTCTTCTCACCACCATCACTCCAGGATATGGAAAATTAAGAAGTTGAAGAGGTTATTCCAGACATCAAACTAGAGCAATTCCCCGCAAATGAATCCTTAAAATATTCAAGACTTCATCCTCCCTTTGGGATGTACTACTTCTTCGCTCTCGTTATTAAAAGCGTAAGCAGATTAATTGCATATTCTTGTAATAATTAGCTCACGGTGAAAATGCCCTTTTCTTTTGATTATAATTAAAAAGTAATCGTTGACGATGATTTTCCTTAAGAGCTTTCACTAACCTCTTAATAACGGTATGAACTACTTTCTGCGCGCTTCGGCAGTTCACTGGTAAAGGTGCGACATTTTATCCTTCGGTTGGGAAACGCCAATGTTCCATGTCGGTCAATGACGTGAGTAACCTTTATAGGAGCTTTCCAACGAAGATGAACACACGCAGTCTGTAATAGGATGAAGTCGAGTGCTAACACGTGATCCCCTTGACTGAAAAGACAGATACCATCTTTTCTACTACCAGAACAAAACAAAACCAGTTTCAACATTTCCAATAACACAACCTTCTGTAATTTAAGAGTTATATTAAATATATTTTTTAAAAAAAAATATTACTGAAGAATGTAACCAACTGTTGGATGGCTCCGCATAACGCATAACGTCGCTGGTTCCAAAAGTGAAGCCAGAAACTGCAGTTTTGTGGTAATTTGTAGCTTGTTGCACCAGTTCGTTGGGGTTTGTAGACATTCTTTAAGAAGAACTTTGCTGCTAGAGATTGCAGGAAAGAGTAGATATAAAGGATATCTGTGTGCCGATGAAGTTTAACATCCCGAACAAACCATGGAGCATTTAGAATCATATTTAGGCATTTGTTTTATGCTGGTTGCAATTTGAGAATATTAGTATTGGCAGTATGACTCCAAGCTGGAGAAGCATATGTGATTATCGGACGAATCATCAACTGGTAGAGAAGCAATTTGATTCCAGTGTTTAATTTATTGTTCCTATTAATTAGGGGGTTGAGCTGGGCGATGGCGTTCGATGTCTTTGCAGATACGACTTTGATGTGGTGGTCTTCTGTCCAGTAGTACACCAAAGTATTTTGGCTTCTGTTTTCCAGGGAATTTTGGTAATAAACAGGAAGAAATGGCCCCTTTAGGAGATACCGTTCTTCTAGTGAAGAGCATAGCTATGCTTTTCTGAGGGTTTACTTGTAATCTCCATTTGGAGAACCATTGCTCTAGTATTAGTAGGTTTTGTTGGAGTATTTTGGTGACAAGATATGGTTGAAGAGATCTGGTTAGTATCGCTGTATCATATACGTATAGGGCTATGATGGACGACATTGTGTTGTGCGGAATGTCCGCCATATATATATTGAGAACAGAATTGGGACCAGTAAGGATCCTTGTGGAACTCCTGCCAGGTTACGACGCTGGGTGGATATCGTTCCATTTATCTTGACCTGCATCCATCTGTTACAGGGGTATGATTCAATCAACTGTGCTATGTCCAGTGGTATATAATTCAATCAACTGTACTATGTCCAGTGGTATATGATTCAATCAAATGTACTATGTCCAGTGGTATATTTGAACAGCGATAAATAAAGTAATTCTTATAAGAACTGGGCGATGGACTGAGTCCTTGACTCTTTATCCCGTCATCTGAATGAAGAAAATCTGTGTAGATGGGGTGTCATTGAGCTAAAAAGCTCCAGTCATGACTGGGTAACGGCAATAGCTGAGCCTCAGTTAAAGCTTCATTGACTACAGCATTGCCATTTGTTACCCTAGAAATCCTAAAAAGGACTTTTCACCGATAAATAAAGTAGTTCTAAAAAGAACTGGGCGATGGACTGAGTCCTTGACTCTTTATCCAGTCATCTGAATGAAGAAAATCTGTGTGGATAGGGTGTTATGTTATTTTATTGAGCTAAAAAGCTCTAATCATGGCTGGGTAACGGCAATAGCCGAGCCTCAGTTAAAACTTCATTGGTTACAGCATTGCCATTTGTTACCCTGGAAGTCCTATAAAGGACTTTTTCCCTCGCCATAAATAAAGTATTTTGATTTGTTAAATTGAAATATTCTTCATATCCAAAATACTTATTGGTGTATTTGGATATTAGCATGTACTATCAGAATATTTAAGTCCATGAATTAAAATTTTTAGTCTAATTTATAAAGTAAATTTCCTTTTTGTTTATAAGAGATTTATTAATATAACATATTATTGTTTATTGAAGAGCATATAAACATGGTTACACAAAAATCAAATTACTTTCAGTTAATAAAAGAGGACTTAATTGAAGGATGTATTTCGTTTTGTAACAGTCATTTTAATAGGATATTTTAATAATATGAGGTTCAAAAATTTCAGTATTTTAATAGATGGAAATAAATACATCCATATAATATGACGTAACGTTTAATAATAAACAGGTGCTAGTTGCTCAAATAATACAAATAAGTATATTCATATCAGGGGAAAATTTCATTAGTCGTTAATTACAATAAAATAATACAATCGACTAGTTTTGCAGTGCCTATAATGTGATGGTTTCTTCAGGGCTTTTAATAGAAAAAATGAAGAAAGCAGCTATCCAACGCAAATCACTACAATAACGCGTGCCACGTGTTAGCTATTTCTTTGTCCAGTGTGATTCGGATGTGCCACGACATATCATTAGCGATTTCTAGACATCACTTAGGATTAACCCCTGGTTTCTGTTGAGGGAGCCACGTGTTTAAATGACTCATGGATTCCTTAATATGTGGGGAAAAAAAAGAGTTCTCTTATAATAGGATTTGGTGAAGGTGTCCAAGTCAACAGCGTGAGCCTCTCCGAACATCCTCAAGGCTAACAAGGAAGATGTGACAGTTATTATGACTACCTATTACAATACTAAAATTTCTCTCTTATGCTTACAGATTCCACCATCTACTTTCATTTCTTTCTTTTTCAAGATAGAAATTTTTGAACGTGGTTTACAACTTTTCCAGTAGGAAGAAAAATATTTTCGTTGGATTTCAAGTTATATAAATATTAATTTTTTTCCCTTTAGCCAGCTCTCAGGAAAGACAACGACGGCGGAAAGAACGGTAAATCATGTTATTTATGTAGCTCCATAGTTGTATAAGTCAACATATAATAAATTGCATAAGTTACTCCTCTTGGTCATCTGTCTATCAAGATTGTTACCCTGCTCAGGTATCACAACATTCGATTAACTTTCAAGAATCTCCAAAATATTCGTAGCCTTCTCCTCAAGGGCAGTATTGTCTTCTACAATCGTCCAGGTGTGTATAACATACAATGTGTTGTGGTCTAGCCTACACAGGTCAGGCAAGCCAAATTTTTGAACTGAGAAAGAAAAAACATGCCAGGGTGTATATAACAAAGGAGAAGAAATATCTGGCCTATTTCACCAAACTTTTTATGTGTCATTTAATTTTGTGTTTAACTTTTTTCAATTCGATTTTTATTCTAACGATTTATTGATGTCATCTGCTCTTTTTTTCTTTTATCGTCTGAAATTCCGAGAAAAAAACTATAAGGAAGATCTTCAAGAAGAAGATTTTTGTATCTCAATTATATCTGACCTCTACTTAAAATTATCATTAAAACTGGTATAAAATAAAAAAGGTGTTCTTAAATAACTAAATATAATTTAGTTATTTATAATATAATATTATTATAATAATAATATTATTATTATATTATTATTATTATTATATAATATATTATATCATATTATAATAATATATTTATAAATGTATCGTCTGAAATTCCTAGAAAAAAACTATAAGGAAGATCTTCGAGAAGAAGATTTTTGTATCTCAATTATATCTTTATAGTCCTTATAAGGACTGGCTTAAAGGGGCAAAGCAAGAATGCTTTTCATCTTCCCCATTTTCTGTAGAGGACAGTGTAGGGATAAGGTGTTTTGAGCAATTAAAGCTCTGATCATGGCAGGAGGGTAACAGCAATAGCCGAGCCTCAGTTAAAATTTCATTGGCTACAGCATTGCCAACCATTACCCTCCAAGGGTATGGATTGAATGAATCATCAATCACCGCAACTCACGGTCGATTGATCCCTTCCATCTCAATTATGTACATATAATTATATATATATAATTATATATATATATATATATATATATATATATATATATATATATATATATATATATATAGATATATATATATATATATATATATATATATATAGATATATATATATAGAGAGAGAGCGAGAGAGAGAGGTTATATATATATATATATAACCTCTACTCAATTGCTACTCAATCATACTATTATTTATACTATCATTATTATGCTATATCAATAGAATATCAATAGAATAACAGATAAATAAATATATTTATTTTTATTATTATTACGAGTTGTAATACTTCCAAATATATTTTGTATATTTAATATATTTCATATATATATATTTAATATATTTAAAATTATCATTAAAACTGGTATAAAAATAAAAAAGGTGTTTTTAAATAACTAAATATAATATATTTTTATATTTAGTTAAAGGCATTTATTAATTATTAATTTAATTATATTACTACTTCAATTTTTATTTTATAAATAAAACTAATTAACACTTAGTATAAAAATAGAAAGAATTCAGTAAACAATTTCATGTAGACCTCACTAATAGAGTTCTTGAAAGTTGAGGAGAGTCACTGGTATTAAAAATCATACTATAATTATAGTGTAATATTATAACCTGAATGTTGAACAATTGTATTTGCTACTCAATCATACTATTATTTATACTATTATTTATACTATCATTATTATGCTATCAATACAATAACAGATAAAGAAATATATTTATTTTTATTATTATGAGTTGTGAAACTTCAAAATATATTTTGTATATTTATGGATTCAAAAAACAAAAATATAAATATGTGAACATTAAACAATTCATTGCATAATTCCATAATTTTATGAATTAAATAAATAGTAGTAAAATACAGTAATAATAATATTTCATTAAATGTATCTAAATTATAATGCAATTCATTATTTTATTATATGTTGAATCAGAAAATGAAAAAAATCTACGGAGAAAATACTCCTATTGGTAGAACTTTAATTCAGCACTAGTGTAGTTATGACCTTCGCAAAAAAGATACTTCTTTGAGTGTGTAGAGCATTCGCGCGCGCGCGCGAGAGAGAGAGAGAGAGAGAGACTTTTTTAGAGAAGTGAAAAATTGCAAGGATGTCATTAAATAAAGAAAAAATGGGACCAGATCCTATTGGGCGTAGAGAAGTTAACGAGAAACTGATGGGAAAACATTCCTTCATCTGTGTTGAGATATATTCAGCTAGTGTAAAATATTTGAATTCTCTTGTAGTGATAGAAGAGGCCAATGTAAAGACGGAGTGATTTGGCAATAGAAATTGTAAAAGAGAAAAATTATATTGTCGAAATCGCAGTCGTCATCTCAGGATGACGCAAATACATATCATTTCCAAGCAATATCTAGAAGTTTATAGGTGTGAGCCAAGTAAAGATGAAAAGATTAGAATAAACTAAAAGTGAATTTTCTGGATAAAATTCGGTTGTTAAATAGCCTATAAAATCAAACTATATGAGAAATCAAATTTCTAAAACTTTTTTTTCTTTGAAATATTTACTGTTTAAAAGAAACCCATCAAAATGACAAGAAGACAGACAGAGCTATTAATAAAGAATTAGGGAAATTAAATTACTTCTCAGCAAAGAAAATGATCCAAATTATTACCTTTTCCTTTATGGAGAATCTTAAGTCATTTTGTAAAACCAAATAAAATAGAATAGTAATGTTGAAAGAGTAATTAGCTACATACTCTGTAATATGATATAAATAAAAAAAGAAACTCTCAATATGGAAAACCATATTGCGAGAATAATCTTATAATATATATATATATACCGGGTGATTATAAAATAACGTCAAGTGTTCAGTGCCCTCTAGCGAGTGATGTATTGGACAAAACACACCAATATTCGATAGACGTACACAGTGGAACATGGGGATTCGATTTAACGAAAAAAAAAAAAAGTACCAAAAGTCGCCAACAGGGGAAATTTTGGCGCTGTTTATTCTCGTAAAATGCATTAATTTGCATTATCGCGTTTCTTGTGAGCGATCATGCAATAAAAGGAAAACCTGTGAGATTTCTTATCATTCATAGACGAACTGTTTCGATGCCTCTTACCTTACGTGAGCGTGCTTTGTTAGTCAAACTCTATTATCAGCGGAACAACAATGCCAGGGCTTGTCTTCGTGATTTTCAGCGTATGAAAAATTTACGAAAAGGGCCGATTAGCGTACAAACTTACGAAAACTGATTCCGCGATTTGAAACTACTGGAACTCTAGTAGTGTAGGTAGGCAGGGGACGCAAACCAATCAATCACCAACAAGTTGAACAAGTTGCAACTGCTATTGTGGAACAGGAGATGACGAATGTGCAGGGTACCAGTAGTGCACGAGCAATATCCCGGCAAACGGATATCGCATACACAACGGTGTGGAAAATCCTACATCAGATATTGAAGTTTTACCCTATAAAATCAGTTATGTTCAAGAATTGCTCCCTGGTGATGCGACCACACGAATCAACTTATCTTTGAGATTCTTAGCGCGCATGGAAGTGGATGATGCATGGCCGTGGCAGATTTTATGGAGTGACGAAGCGCACTTTTATTTGAACGGGATATTAACACACGCAACTGTCGCATTTGAGCTGCAACTAATCCGTGTATTTCCCACGCTGTCTGCAGATGCCTATCCATTTGCCCAAATTCATGGTGTGGTGCGGATTTACGGCATCTTTTATCATCGGTCCATACTTTTATGAGGAAAATCGCCAAAATGTACCAGCGACGCGTTTCGTCAATGCTAACAGGTATGCCAATATGCTATAGAACTTTGTGGTCCAAAACTGCTGTAAAGAGGATGTCTCGATTCGACCATCTTCATGCAGGATGGTGTACCACCCCACATCGGACTTCAGGTACAGCGTGTTTTGCGACAACATTTCTCTGACAGACGAATCATTAGTCATGTATTTCCCACGCCATGGCAACGAGGATCGCCTGATCTCAATCCTTGTGACTTTTGGCTGTGGGGATTTCTTAAAAGCATTGTGTATCAAGGAGATGTACCCGATATTCCAACTTTGAAAGATCGAATAACATTACACGAGAGACAAATCAATTCCGATATGTTGCGAGCCATTGTGGAAAATGTCGTGCACCGTATGTAGTTCCTGAATAAATGTCCACATCAGAATGGTGGTCATATTGAACCTCATTTGTAATTAACAATAAACGTCATGAAATGTATGTGTGCTGTCTCTCATTTGCCATTTAGTCATTCATTAGTCACATCTACTAAAATTAATTTGGCAGGGACAAAATCTCCCCTATTGGCGACTTTTGGTATACTATTTTTTTTTTTTTTCGTTAAATCGAATCCTCATGTGTACGTCTACCGAATATTGGTGTGTTTCGTCCAATATATTACTCGCCTAGAGGGCTCTGAACACTTGACGTTATTTTATAATCACCCGTTATATATAATAAAAATAAAAAGTACTTATAAAATAATAATGAAATATATCTTTTAATAAAAGATTTTAATTTTTATTCAAAACTTAATTATATTACCTAGATAAATGTTTATTACATAAATACACCTATTCCTAAAATAAAAAATTTAGTCCTTTAATGAAATTGCTGAGATACAGTATATACAGTATACAGTATATATATGAATATCCAAGAACCTCAAGTCCTTTTCAGGATTTCCAGGATAACAAATGGCAATGCTGTAGCCAATGAAGTTTTAATTGAGGCTTGGCTATTGCAGTTACCCAGCCATGATTAGAGCTTTAGCTCAATAACACCCATCCACACAGATTTTCTTCATTCAGATGACGGGATAAAGAGTCAAGGACTCAGTCCATCGCCCAGTTCTTTTAAGAACAGTATATATATATATATATATATTTTTATGAAAAATATTGAATGACTAGAACCGAGATTTAATTAAAAAGGTTTTAATATAAACATACTACTAGTTTCGGCCTGTAACAGCCTTCTTCAGGTGACATTATAAAAGAAAAAACACTAAACATTGAGGGTTAAAAGACTATGAACATCATAGACAGTCTTTATACATAATTAGCATATTATGTATAGCATTACGTTTTAATGCTAATTATGTATAAAGACTGTCTATGATGTTCATAGTCTTTTAACCTTCAATGTTTAGTGTTTTTTCTTTTATAATGTCACCTGAAGAAGGCTGTTACAGGCCGAAACTAGTAGTATGTTTATATTAAAACCTTTTTAATTAAATCTCGGTTCTAGTCATTCAATATTTTTCATAAAACTATGTATGTTAACCGAGTCAATGATCATTCTGTCATATATATATATATATATATATATATATATATATATATATATATATATATATATATATATATATATATATATATATATATATATATATATATATATATATATATATATATATATATATATATATATATATATATATATATATGAGGGAGATGCGGTGATTAATACCCTTGGAGGGTAATGGGTGGCAATGCTGTAGCCAATGAAGTGTTCTAACTGAGGCTCGGTTATTGCTGTTACCCTCCTGCCATGATCAGAGTTTTAATAGCTCAATAGCATCTTATCCCAGCACTGTCCTCTACATCAGAGCTTTAATAGCTCAATAACACATTATCCCTACACTGTCCTCTACAGATATCAGAGCTTTAATAGCCTAATAACATCTTATCCCTACACTGTCCCCTACAGATAACGGGGAAGATGAAAAGCATTCTTGCTTCGCCCATTTAAGCCAGTCCTTATAAGGACAGTATGTGGACGGATCGACCGTGAGATGCGGTGATTAATACCCTTGGAGGGTAATGGATGGCAATGCTGTAGCCAATGAAGTTCTAACTGAGGCTCGGCCATTATTGTTATCCTCTTGCCATGATCAGAGCTCAATAACACCTTATCCCTACACTGTCCTCTACAGATAACGGGGAAGATGAAAAGCATCCTTGCTTCGCCCCTTTAAGCCAGTCCTTATAAGGACAGTATGTTGTCCTTATAAGGACTAGCTTAAAGTGGCAATCATAAACACACATGCTTAGAGTAGGATTCGAACCCGCAGCCTGTTGTTTGAAAGCAGATATGCAAACTACTACTACATGCGCAGTTGCTATCAGCATCCACATACATTTTAAACATCTCGTCCTTCTGTTTCATCCCATTACATTTGTTCTACGGAACAGCCCTCTTCATATTGTTTCACCTTAAGGACTACTATTGCCAGCTATTCAAGAAACATCGGAATTGTTTTCCTGAACCACTTCTCCATACACATAATAACTGATGTGCTTTTTGAAACTTATGTATGATCCTTTTCAGGAACCAGATATAGTTACAGTGATTGAAACAAAACCTAGACAGACATATTTAATGAGAAGCTCTTTATCATTCTCTTTTACAGAAGAATAAACGCCGATAGAAAGAATATGAGAGTTATTCAATTAAATGATATATAAAAGTAATATAGCTACATCTCAGGAAGAAATTAAGAAAGTCATAATCATTATGCTAGTTTACTTTTAGTAGAAATTGAAAAAGGGGGAAATATTTGCAAAAAGACACACCAAAAGTTTCTGAGATTAATAAACCAACAGGATATTACAATACAAGTTTCACTAGAGATACTATACTGTACTGGTGTCCAAAACCTAAAGATGACTATTTCTGAATATTACAACCGCGAATTCAGACGAATCAGTTTGTGGCAATTTGTGTAACTGACGATTTCAAGTAGAAAGCGGGTATACATTCAAATTTTCAAATCGCGCGCAAAGGGGTTACGTGGTAGCACTCAACAGTATGAAAGGCAAAAGGCTGCTCTAAGCGAATTGTGTTTGAAGGAAGCTCTTTTCGTGAAGGAATAAAGTTGTAAATTTGGATGCCTTGTAATGTCTCAAAGGCATCGTCTATATATTTCTCACAGGGAAGAATTATTGGAACGCTTGAAGAAGGCCGCTAAATTACTGATATTGCCAGAGAGTTTGAAATCTCACAATAGCTTTGTATCCAGGCTCAGGGCAGCGTTTCAAACCAATGGTATGTGCTCGAGACGTTTGAGAAGAGGTCGCTCTTGCCCTTCTACGGGGCATAAAGACAGATTTTTGATTATAACAGCAAACCGTAATCGACGCACCCCAGCAGGTCAGCTTGCAAGTCGGTTCCATTCGAGCACAGGTACGGGGATATCTCGAGAAATGTGGCAAGACGTCCGCAAAACGTAGGCCTATACACAAGGCCTGTAGTCTCCGTTTCTGTAACCACAGCTCATTGTAGAGCATATTCGCATGATGGTGTTGTATCCATAAAAATCGGACAAGAAACCAGTGGGGCTGATGTGCTCTTTACAGTCGAAAGTCGTTTTTAGTCTTTCCTCCGATTCTAGACGACACTTCATCTGGCGTGAAAGTGATGCTGCTTACCAAGGGATAAATACGGCGGTGCTGAGGCCGTGGTGTGGGGAGACATTATGCTTAATGGACACACCGAGTTACAAGTGCTAGAAAAAGGGACTATGATTGGTGAACGATATTGCAACGAAGTTCTTCAACGTCACGTTCGATTGTTCTTTGATGCTGTACGCGAAGACTTCATTTTAATGGCTGACAACACCACATCTTACACGAGCAGTGGTGATGCTTGTGAAGACTGGGAATATCAACTAAATCGAATGGCTAACATGCTTCCCGGATCTCATCCCCATAGAAAACAATTGGGAGGATAAGGAGACGCATTGCTGCTCGATAGTCTCCTCCAAAAAAACTAACACGGCCTTATCCTTGCTCTGAAGGAGTAGTGGGCGAGTTTGCCTCAAGAACGTCTGAATTACTTGGTGCTAGGAATAGTACGACATTGTGCGAGCTGCATCGAAGTTTGGGGTGAATATATTCCATTATGAAATGTCTCTTTGCATAGTTTTCTGTAAACACTGGACATTAATTCCTTAACTTCGTCCTTTGGAAATGTGTAACGTTTTCCAAAATCGCATTGCAGTTATAAATTTTATAACTGGAATGCATTTTAGAAATGCATTGCAGTTATAACACGTAGAAATTTATAATGCGTTATAAATTTCTACGAAATTTCTAACGCATTGTTATCTAATATAATTTAATAGCATGAGGGCAATACCAGGTATTGTTCACTTGAGTATAGATAGGATTCTTTAATATATATCGGAACATTGCAGCTTGTGCAGAGGACGTATATTATTAGTTTTATTAGAATAATATTATGTATTAATTTTACAGGCTCACAGAATAAAAGATATTATTACGCCTTCCTGAACTAACCATTGACTTAAGTTTTAGTAAGTAGTTGGAGATTGATTCTTACAACAGGCTTCAAGATTAAAAACAAAATACTAAACACGTCACTAAACAAGTACTTACAGAAAATCATATATAACAACAGGCAAAGCCGTACAGTACCCAACAGAGAAATGTGCAATATTAATTTTCATATGATAAATTGCTAATTAATATCCGAAACTTAAGATGGAGACACCGTAGCTTGTGGATTTTCAAAAAATTGAATTTAATAAGGTATTCGAGTTATGAAAATAATCATCTCTCAGAATAACAAGAGGTAATTCTTTGGTTCTAAGATATGACTTTCACAAAATGATTTGACACCTAAGAAAAGATATTATATAAGATATTCTTATTATCAGATCATTTAGACATACAAATAGAGACTTGGTTTGGTTTTCCGACACAAGGCTTGGAAAGCCAAAAGTCCTTTTTAGGACTTCCAGGGTAACAAATGGCAATGCTATAGCCAATGAAGTTTTAACTGAGGCTCGGCTATTGCCGTTACCCAGCCATGACTAGAGCTTTTTAGCTCAATAACACCCCATCCACACAGATTATCTTCATTCAGATGACGGGATAAAGAGTCAAGGATTCAGTCCATCGCCCAGTTCTTTTAAGAACTTTAAGAACATACAAATAGAATCACTCCAGAAGAACAATTCGGCTTCCGTCAAAATCACAGTACCACCCATCAAATCCATAGACTGGTAGAATACATCACCACAGGATTCAATTGGAATCAACACACTGGAGCTGTCTTCCTAGACATCTCAAAGGCCTTCGATAAGATCTGGCACCAAGGCCTCCTCTACAAACTTATCATCGCTAACCTTCCACTAAACATGATACGCCTGATCAAATCATACCTCTCCAACAGGAGGATGCAAGTCAAAATCAATGAAACAGTCTCAACCCAACGGAAAATCCTCGCTGGAGTTCCTCAAGGATCACTGCTAGCCCCGATCCTGTTCAACATCTATATGGCAGACATCCCTCAAAATCCTCTCACACCCACCATCGCCCTTTATACTGATGACACGGCTATTCTAGCCAGATCTCGTCAACCACTTCTCGTCACCAAAAAACTACAAGACACCATCCTGAATCTAGAAAAATGGTTTAAAGACTGGCGACTACAATTAAACCACCAGAAAAGTACAACGATACTCTTCACAAGAAAACGAGCATCCCCCAAAGGAGACATCACCCTGTTCAACTCCAAAATTCCTTGGAGAACTGAAGCAAAATACCTAGGAATACTTCTCGATAAGCGATTATGCTTCAACAGCCACATCAAGAGCATATGCACCAAAGCTTCAAACGTTATCGCCCAGCTATACCCCTTGATCAACAGACACAGCAAACTAAGCTCAACAAATAAAATACTACTGTACAAGACAGTGATCCGTCCCACAGTCATATACGCCTCCCCAGACTGGAGCCATATCTCCAAGACAAACATCCTCAAGCTACAAAGACTACAGAACAAATGCCTGCGAATGATTCTGGACGCCCCGTGGTTCATCAGGAACGCCCAGATCCACCGGGACATAAATATCCCCTACATCTCTCCACTACTACGCTCCCTAGCAGAAAAATTCTTTATGAAGACATCTATCCATCCAAACCAACTGATACAACAAGCCGGAAACTATGACGGTAATGACTACTGGAAACATAAAAGACCGAAATCCATCCTAACACCCAACGACGAATAACCACTTCTGCCCACTCTGGGCGAGCTAAAATAGCTCACAAATCTCTCCCATCACTGCTCCCGAAATTGACAACAGGGAATATGAAAAGCGTCGAGCTTCACCCTCTGCGCCATATATGTACTGCGTCCTGCGTCCTACATACAAATAGAGATCAAAATGAGGAAAGGAACATCCCAGTTCTTCTTAGGACTTCCAGGGTAGCGGATGGCAATACTGTAGCCAATGAAGGTTTAACTGAGGCTCAGCTAATGCCGTTACTCAGCCATGACTAGAGATATTAGCTCAATAACATCCCATTCACACAGATTTTCTTCATTCAGATGACGGGATAAAGAGTCAAGGACTCAGTCCATCGCCCAGTTCTTTTTAGAACTTTTAGAACATATAAATAGAACCTCTCCAACAGGAGGATGCAAGTAAAAATCAATGAAACAGTCTCAACCCAACGGAAAATCCTCGTTGGAGTTCCTCAAGGATTACTGCTAGCCCCGATCCTCTTCAACATCTATATGGCAGACATCCCTCAAAATCCTCTCACATCCACCATCGCCCTTCATGCAGATGACACGGCTATTCTAGCCAGATCCCGCCAAACACATCTCGTTACCAAAAAACTACAAGACACCATCCTGAATCTAGAAAAATGGTTTAAAGACTGGCGACTACAATTAAATCCCCAGAAAAGCAAAACGATACTCTTCACAAGAAGACGAGCATCCCCCAAAGGAGACATCACCCTGTTCAACTCTAAAATTCCCTGGAAAACTGAAGCAAAATACCTCGGAATACTTCTCGATAAGCGATTTTGCTTCAACAGCCACAGCAAGAGCACAAGCACCAAAGCTTCAAAAGTTATCGCCTCATGATCAACAGATACAACAAACTAAGCTCAAGAAACAAAATTCTACTGTACAAGACAGTGATCCGTCCCACAGTTATATACGCCTCCCCAGACTGGAGCCATACCTCCAAGACAAATATCCTCAAGCTACAAAGACTACAGAACAAGTGCCTGTTAATGATACTGGACGCTCCGTGGTTCATCAGGAACGCCCAGATCCACCGGGACATAAATATCCCCTACATCTCTCCACTATTACGCTCACTAGCAGAAAAATTCTTTATGAAGATATCTACGCATCCAAACCAACTAATACAGCAAGCCGGAAACTATGACGGTAATGACCACTGGAAACATAAAAGACCGAAATCCATCCTAACACTCAATGACGAATAACCACTTCTACCCACTCAGGGCGAGCTAAAATAGCTCACAAATCTCTCCCATCACTGCTACCGAAACAGACAACAGGGAATATGAAAATCGTCAAGCTTCACCCTCTGCGCCATATATGTCCTGCGTCCTGCGTCCTACATACAAATAGGAGAACACAAATTATGGGAGATCGACCGTGAGATGCGGTGATTACCCTTGGAGGGTAATGGATGGCAATGCTGTAGCTAATGAAATTCTAACTGAGGCTCGGCTATTGCTGTTACCCTCCTGCCATGATCAGAGCTTTAATTGCTCAGTAACACCTTATCCCTACACGGTCCTCTACAGATAACGGGGGGATGAAAAGCATTCTTGCTTCGCCCCTTTAAGCTAGTCCTTATAAGGACTATAAGGACATATAAATAAGCAAAATCATAATTATGTTAGTACTATTCTGATTTAACATTAGCACCTTTCGTGATTTTTCCCACTAAAAAAAATTACCCTTTTATAAGATTTTGATTTTTTTTATGAAATATTTTTACAAATCAATACTTTTATTTCATTTACAAGAGCTAAGTTACTAGTATGCAAATTTGCATGAAAATTGGTCGATTATATTTTACTAAAGTTAAAAAATAAAGCATAAAGGAAAACGAGACATGTATTTTTTTTATTCTGTCAGGAGCGCTAAAAATACATCAAATTATATATTTTTGATTCCTTGAAATTCGACAGTTTATGCCCCATCAAAGAATACTTACTTCTAATATTTCGAGTTATATGAGAATCTTATGAAATAGAAAACTTCGGAGAGATTTGCCATTTGGATTGATTTGTAACGTGAGACAACTGACTGACAGAAAAATTGCTCTTAAAATGACTTACCAGATACACTTGCATTGTTCGGGAAGCTAAAACCACACGGACACTGAAACCCATTAAGATAATTTTTAATAGCAAAAGCGCTCTTTGTTGGAAGTAAAATTTAAAAAAAAAAAGTTGAATATGATTCACAGCTATTTATTATGATCATATCGTGTAGCAATTGACGCAACTCACCTAACGAGTCTTAATGTTTGAACATGTTTCCCCTTTCAAAGTACGTACTTGAGTAGGAAATAAAAGAAACATTTCTCCTTATTGGGTGAGTGACACTTCATTTCAGTTATAACTAACACTTTCTTGAAGCTTATAATGCATCTCTACGGAATTTTGTTTTATGGAATGATACTTAAACTCTATCTTTTTCAATGTTGACTACAAATCTTTCTTAGGCAGAATAGGATGGGAAGAGTTTCAGTGAGACAGACAGACGGAAACGTTTCATGAAAGCTTTTGTGCGAAAGACATCAAAATCACGACTTAACGAGAATTTTCCGTAAAAATATATTTAACAAAGAATTATTAGAATAAAAACTAAAAAAAAGTAGAAAATATTTGCGAATGCGATTACATATAGCGTTAGTTTTAAACACGTTACAGAGCTAAATGGCTTGAAATGAATAAATATGTTGTTAATCAGTAGAACATTAATAGAACCCTAGAATAATATTAGAATCATAAGATTAAGATCTCATAATCATAAGCATCCATATTATAGTTCTTATAAGGACTGGCTTAAAGGGATGAAGCAAGAATGCTTTTCATCTTCCTCGTTAGCTGTAGAGGACAATGTAGGGATGAGGTGTTATTGAGCAATTAAAGCTCTGATCATGGCAGGAGAGTAACAGCAATAGCCGAGCCTCAGTTAGAATTTCATTAGCTACAGCATTGCCATCCATTACCCTCCAAGGGTATTGGATTGAATGAATCAATCACCGCATCTCACGGTCGATTGATTCATCTATTGAAACCATTTCCTCATCATAAGCATTTCTTAAAAGAACTGGGTGATGGACTGAGTCCTTGATTCTTTATCCCGTCATCTGAATGAAGAAAATCTGTGTGGATGGAGCGTTATTGAGCTAAAAGGCTCTAGTCATGACTGGGTAACGGCAATAGCCGAGCCTCAGTTAAAACTTCCATGGCTACAGCATTGCCATTTGTTACCCTGGAAGTCCTAAAAAGAACTTTTTTTATCGTCCGCATCATCATAAACATACTACAGCATTGGTTTGTTACCCTGGAAGTCCTAAAAAGGACTCTGAACCATAAACATACCTTATCCTTAAAAGGACTGGCTTAAAGGGGCGAAGCAAGAATGCTTTTCATATTCCCCGTTATCTGTAGATGACAGTGTAGGGATAAGGTGTTATTGAGCAATTAAAGCTCTGATCATGGCAGGGGGTAACAGCAATAGCCGAGCCTCAGTTAGAACTTCATTGGCTACAGCATTGCCATCCATTACTCTCCAAGGGTATTGGATTGAATGAATCAATCACCGCATCTCTCCATCCCCACCATAAACATACTAGTTCTTAAAAGAACTGGACGATGGACTGAGTCCTTGACTCTTTATCCCGTCATCTGAATGAAGTAAATCTGTGTGGATAGAGTGTTATTGAGCTAAAAAGCTCTAGTCATAGCTGGGTAACGGCAATAGCCGAGCCTCAGTTAAAACTTCATTGGCTACAGCATTGCCATTTGTTACCCTGGAAGTCCTAAAAAGGACTCGTTCCTTTTCAACCTGATTCACCTCATAAACATACTAGTCCTTATAAGGACTGGCTTAAAGGGGCGAAGCAAGAATGCTTTTCATCTTTCCCGTTATCTGTAGAGGACAGTGTAGGGATAAGGTGTTATTGAGCTATTAAAGCTCTGATCATGGCAGGAGGGTAACAGCAATAGCCGAGCCTCAGTTAGAACTTCATTGGCTACAACATTGCCATCCACTACCCTCCAAGAGTATTGGATTTTGGATTGAATGAATCAATCACCGCATCTCACGGTCGATGGATCCACCCAATCAATAAACATACTAGTAATTAACTTTACTAGTATACTATATATATATATATGATTTTAATTAAGGTGTATTTATATAATTATATATAAATATATAGTTAAAGATAATGATACTTAGAATATATACATAATTCTTTATTTATTTGTAAGTTATATATGTATATATATATATATATTATAAATATTTGTAATTAAAAGATAAAAATAATAAAGTATATTGGCCATGATTATTGGAGAAAGTATATTGAAAACTTTTACGTTTGATCTGTACAATCGTATTTCTGGATTATTTAATTTTAGCCTCCTAAGATATTAAATATCGTTTAACTTGACAACCTTTTGTGATTAAATTAACATAAAAATTAATTAAAAATAAATAAATAAATACAAAGTCCTATGAAATTTATGAATTCTGTTTAGTATAATTCAATTACGCTAATAATGAAAAGGCAAATTGCTTATCCAGTTATGTGCCAGGTTCTTTAAAAAATTAAGAATCTGCACATGCGCATTGTTTCCTGCCATCGCCCTATAGTTCACTTTGTCCATTTTGTGTACCTGCTATCTTTTTGATATATATATATATACAGTGTTGTCTTTATTTGTAAATAACTTCTGCGCCCTTTCAGCAAGAAAAAAAGAAAGTAAACTAAGAGTGAAAAGAAGAATATGAATAAAGACCGAGTGAGGGAAAATGCCAAGGAAATTCCATTTTTTAGACGTAGAATTAGAAGTTCTGAATCGATTTGATAGAATTGAACGTAGCATTGACATTGAAAGGGCCACGGGACTAAATGAATCTACAGTGAGAGCCATTCGTGATAATGTTGATACAATGGAAACTACTAATGTCGCATTCCATAAAAAAGACTAAGGAATTGTAATTTAATTTATAAAAGAACAAGATTTGCTTCTTTCCCTAGAAAAATAAGGGATTCTAGATAAATGCTTTCAAGATCTAAGAAATGGATATTTTCTTCGACACATCAGCACAGCCAAATTTGCCATAACAAGTTACTTAGATGTATATCCCATTCTGATTCAAAGCAGAGGCTTGTGAAACAGGCCTGAGATTATTAATTTCCACAACATTGTTTATTAAAACAAAGCTCCAAAGATTGCATTTGTATCTTCGTTCCTATTGCCTTTCTCTATTGAAGCTACATTGTCGATCTGTCTGCGTCGATATCCAATTATATATTCATCACATGACTATTAATGAACTAAGGCTAACTTTTCGAGATGTGGTGTTAAAGAGGTAAAGATAATTATTAATGGTAATATCGTTAAGCATCAGTAACAATATTAGAATAATATGCTTTGACTTATACATGCTACTATCTAATATTATTCCATTAGATTACCTGCACTGAAATACCGTACAGCGCTACCATCTGGTGGATATTTCGGGAACTAGTGAATAGGAGGATATATAATGCATCCCTTAGCTTTTCTATATAATATTTTCTTTTATTTCACTCAATGCGATGTGAGTTAAGTATTCTGAATCTTCAATCACAGATCCATATACCGTTGCATAGTCTGTGTGGGTATCCGGAGAGTTCACCGAAAAACAATTAATCGAAAAGTCAATTCGCCGAATAAACAATTCATCGAAAATCATTTCATCGAACAACAGTTGATCGAAAAAGCAATTCATCGAAGGGAAATTCCTCGAAAAAGCAATTCACCGATCAGCAGTTAATCGAAAACACAATTGATCGAAAAACAACAATTCATCGAAAAATCACAATTCGTCGAAAATACAGTTCACCGAAAAATGAATTAAATGCATGTGGAGTGAAAATGTGCGTACATGTTTTTTTTTTTTTAATTGTTTTGAGAGATTTTTTCGGGGCGATATACACGATCGTTAACTAACTAACTGGTTGCATTGAATGATATCCACTGAGACAGATGTAGTAGAGATGCCAAATGAATAAGGTATTTGATCCTCGTGAAAATAACATCCCGCAGAACTTGAGGTCAGTGGAGAGGCAGAAGGAACACTGATGGTGAGTGAGAGACATACACGAGAAATTGAACAAACTCGATATCAATCAGCATCTAGGACGTGTTGATATATCACCAAGTGATATATCACTTCGATGTGTCTTGTGGTATCCCCATTGATGAACGCTATGGGTTTACTAAAGGAAAATCGTGTTTTAGCAATATAGTAATTTATTATAATAGCCAGACAGGTAAATTCTGAAAACGAGATGCATACACTGTGGTATATTTAGATTTTGCTAAATCCTATGATAGATTGAAACCTGGCATTTAAAGTCGAACAGATGGGATTGGATAATACATTAGTGCACTCGACCGGAGACTGATTGCCTGACACATATTTGCAAGTTGGGTATGGGGACGCGATATCCCAGAAGAGTAAGTTACTAGTGGTGTAGCCCAAGGATCAGTTGAACATAACAAGCTGTACGAGGGGGGAGGGGAACTGAAGAGTTCTGATAAACACCTAGAACAAAAATTATATTAAAGCAACTGATATAAACCAAAAGGAGGTACATATATTAAAACCCTTTAACGCCGATGTTTCCTTAATTCCTAATAATTTATTCTTTTTTCATTTAGGATATGTAAGAAGACATGTTAAAGATTTTGAAGAAATTCGAAGACACACACATATGTGGGCCATCACATTTTTCGTGCTGCAAGAAAGTCCTGAATGAGATTCACCGAACTTTCTGTGAGACTTTAGGGAACTGTGCCCCCACTATAACCAACAATTGCTAGATTGGTAGCCAAGTTGAATGCTGGGCATCCTGAGACATAGATGCTCCCAGGTCAGAGAGACCTTCCACATAGATCACACCTGAAAACATCGATGCAGTGCATGCCATGATCCTCGACAAAAAAATAGCAGCCAAAAACACCGCAAAGACTCTGGAGATATTCAAGGAACGAGTTATTGTCTTTCGTGTCCGATAATTTGATGTCCGTATTATTTTGTGTTCATGGAACTTAGAGGAAAAGTTCAGCCATCTCCATATTAGGCCTGCTAACTCACCGTCAGTTGAAGAGGATTAATAAAAATTATGCTCGTCGTATATGGGATTCTAACCCAGGTTTTTCTAATTAAAGGGCTTCGTTTATACCGACTGAACTACGCAAGCCCTATTCTGAGCTACAAAGAAACCACGTGCCGAAATATTGCAAGAACTCTCTGACATAGCGTAATTCGCAGAAGTCGCCACTACAAGAAGCTGCAAAGAAGTTTCGAAATGATATGAGTAATTCTGCTCTGGCTGGATGAAATTTAATGAAATTTTACAGTTAAGATATATATATATATATATATATATATATATATATGTAAGTTTTAATTTCAGTCTAACTAGTGTTATTATGACAAAATTTGGTAGAACGAAATTTGTTCCGTATAGATAAATCGCTCTCTGCACACTGAAGCAGTATGTACACTTACAATAAATGTTATAAAATGCACAAAAATAATTATTACGTTTCATTGACCACTTCCATATGTGGTCAATGAAATTTATTTTGAGTAACGTTAGGTATTGTTACCGAACAGTTTAAACAGCAGTTTGCAAGAAAAATGACTTTTCGATGAATTATGAAAGAATTCATCGAAAATTTTTCGGTGAATTATTTCTTCGATGAATTTCAACTTCGACGAATTGTCGTTCTATGATTTGTCGTTCGATAAATTGTTCATTCGAAGAATTGCCTTTTCGACGAATTGCCATTCATTAAATTATCGTTCGATGATTGCTTATTTGGTTAATTGCTTTTTCGATAAATTGTCTTTCGATGAATTGTTTTTCGGTGAACTTTTCTGTAACCGTCTGTGTGCATAGCCCCCAAAGTGTTCTGTTGGTTTGAGATTGGAGATTGTGTGCAGCTCAATTAAGTTTGTTCACATTATTTTACTCACACCATGTCGCAATATTGACTTGTTAAATTGTCGTTCTGAGAGACATTACTCTTCTTACATAAAACTTCCACAGTGCAAGATACATTGCATTACCCGGAAGTAACTGTATATTGGTTGGCATTCAATATTAAGAACTATAACCAAGTCTTCGATTTTGAATCAGGAGAAACATCCTCAAGCTACGAAACTTGACAAGATGAACATTTAAATATATTGTCGAAGTAATCAGTCACACCTTCGCCTATCCGATGGAAAAGAGTGTAGTGATATTTTTCGCTCTGAACAATGGACTACCAATGCTTTACGAACTAGACAGGATGATTTTATACCTGTAGTCCGCAATGGCGATTTACAGAGATGATGTTTGACGTTTATATAGATGTAAGCAGCGTCCTACTATTATGAACCTGAATCCTATGACTCTTTCAACATCTGATTGATGATTTCCACATGGGAATGCTGAGATGTTCATACCATTCTCCAGAGCACCATTTATTCTTTTGATGTTATCGTTCCTGGTTGTTCCTGTACATTTCCAGATGATGGAACAACCTCACATTTTCATTGTCTGCTAATGTTGCTGACAGTTGATTTTTGATAATGATTTTTGAGTGGTCTATCAGTCCACGAAAGGATGCGTCACAGATATAGCATCCTATGATAACATCTCTTTTGACGAATTTACTGCATGTTATATGGATACGATACGCATACGATGAGCATACGACAGAGTGGCCAGGCAGGAGGAATGGAGGTGTATGAGGAAGAAGGGGGTGTCGGAGAAGTACGTGAGGTTGGAGAAGGAGATGTAACGACACTAGACCTGACCTGAGGGAAAAGAAACTCAGGTCAGGTCTAGTGTCGACATAACAGAAAGGTTCCCCATTGTCGTAGAGCTATACCAAGGGTCAGTTCTGAGCCCCTACCTCTTTGACCTGTTCATGGATGTACTAGTGGAGGATGTCAAGAAGGAGAACAATGGAGCATGCTGTTTGCCGACGACATTGTTCTATGCGAATCCGAGAGAAGCTTGAAAATACCCTGGAAGAGTGGAGAAAGGTATTGGAAGAGAGAGGCATGAAAATTAACTGGGAGAAGACTGGATATATGTCAACAGGGAGTGACGAGGATATGATCATACGACTTCAGGGTGAAAGGCTAATTTCAGGGAAGAAATTCAAGTACCTTGGGTCGGTCGTCGAGAAGAATGGTGACCTGGATGAGGAAATATAGCACCGAATAATATGCGGCTGGATGAACTGGAGGAAGTTCATCCAGTGAACTGGAGCAAGTTCATCCGTCAAATGAGCGGGGGCCTGTGCGACAAGAGAGTGAGTTGTAAGAGGAAAGGAAAGCTGTATAAAATGGTGGTGAGGCCGGTGATGCTTCATGGCGCGGAGACGTGGCCTATAACAAAGGCACAGGAGAGGAAGATGTAAGCGGAGATGCGGATGCTGAGATGGATGAGTGGTGTGACAAAGAAGGACAGAATAAGGAATGACTACATCAGAGGAACGGTTAAGGTGGGACCAATTGGCAAGAAGATACAAGAAAGTAGGCTGAGGTGGTTCGGACATGTAGAGAGGAAGGGTGAGGAGTATGTTGGTAAACGAGTGGAGTATATGGAGTTGGAGGGAAGAAGGAAAAGAGGCAAGCCTAAGCTCAGGTGGAGGGATAAGGTGACAGAGGATCTTAGGGAGAAAGGATGGAGTCCGAAGGACGCCCTGGACCGGAGAACTTGGAAGAGGAGGATTAAAGATCAGTGCGCCGACCCCGTTTAACATGCGATAAGGCATAGTGAAAGAAAGAAAGACTGCATGTTATATGGAGTTGATTCCAGAGGTATAATGTTTGTCTTAGATTGCAGCATACACATTACGACAGCAACATACATTTGAATATGTTTTACTCAACCGGTAGTATTCCAATATTTCAACATGCATTGCCTGTCAAAATACTGTATTATGACTATTGTCTTAATAGCCCGTAAAATCTCTCTCCTGTTGCACCAAACCTGCCGATACGTGGCTTAACATAGATCTATAAGCTATTTAAAGGTTGCAGGAAGCACCATATAACATCTCCTTATGATTGCTTATTGTAAATATTGATGCTCAAAGGTGGAATATTCAAACGCCGGATCTCTCCATCCACGTAATCCCAAAAATGTTCTATGAGATTCATCTGATGAATTCGGCGGCCATGGTAACACCTGGAAGTCGATGTCATGCACGACGAACAGGACCCAAACGCTAGTATGGTACAGCATGTAATCCTGTTGAACGAAAACACACACCTGTACCTTTTGGAAGATAGAAAAGATGTACCGGATAAGCGAGAATGGATAGGTACTTTTGTAGCATTCATAGCGCGATGTACGGATATCAAGGTTCCAAGAGATTCCCAGGAAAGCAATCCATAATCTATAACAATGCTTCCTTCTATCTGTTTCTTCTAGACCATAACACTGGGATGATTCCTTTCCTTAGGTTTTCTCCAGAAATTTAACCAGGAGACAACATTAGCAACAACAGCTAAAGTGCTGTTTAGCCCAGTATCCTTTCACTCTTGGAACACTTTAACTACAGAAGTTCACGAATAGCTGACAACGTACGATCCTTAATCATTGAACCCTTCAACTAACATCCTACAATCATGCCTTTTTTTCGAAGTCCTTCATATAATCCTTGACCCATGTTGATTAGCAACCGTCGAATGAATAGTACGTCGCACACCTCTAGTATCCCATATCATGTATACTGGATTTCCTCGTGATACGAGTACTATCTTACTGGCCAATTGGCCAGTAATGAAACAGTGAAATCATAGGGAAGTCATAATATTTCGGCTTCATGGTCTAATTTATTGTTTTGTTTATTCCCGAATGAATGCAAACATCTCGGATGCCTACGTTAGAAAAAAATGAAAATGCTTCTTTTCTATTTAGAAATTATATGATCTGTACAAAACATCGTAACGTGATTAACAACGATATATTACCACGGTGGTCAAACTGCGGCTCGCGAGCCGCATGTGGCTCTTCTTAAGTTTTATTGCGGCTCAACTAACAAATAAAAAATATTTATAATTTTTCTTAATTTTCTAGCAGACATGGGACAATCACCTAATAAAGTTTTTCTGAATGATGATCGGCAATGTAGTTATATTTATATTACCTTGTCAGAAAATTTAAAAAGATACATTACTGAATTTCGTACTTCTTATATTAATAAAAAGGCAATAATTTAAATACCAAATGATTTCAATATTAATATTTTATTTTTATTCTTCAGTTAATAACCAAATTAACTTCATGACAAAATTTACTGAAGAATCTAAAACTGTAATGGAGGCTAGTTTTAAAATATCATGGAGCATCGCACGTGCAAAACGGCCTTATAACAAAGGGGAATTTATTAGATATAGACCTTTGGGATGTGGCTCTTCACAATTTCTGGTAGGTAACTATGGCTCTTGCAGCAAAAACTCTGGCCACCCCTGATATATTACATCTGTTAACTGTGTGTGTGTGTGTGTGTGTGTGTGTGTGTGTGTGTGTGTGTGTGTGTGTGTGTGTGTGTGTGTGTGTGTGTGTGTGTGTGTGTGTGTGTGTGTGTGTGTGACCACTCAGCATGTTTTGCGGGAGAAAACGTTGCCCCAAAGTAGGCAAAGAAGGGGAAGAAACCTTTAAAATGAAAAAAAGGTTTCCTCCGTCTCTTATTGGTTTTATTTTGTTGGTTCCTGGTCCTAGATGGGATCTTAACCCAGGTCTTTCCAACTAAAGAAGAGCCGCGTTCGTCTCTGATCCTCAGTTCAGAAATATTTTTGTATTTTTAGTATGATAAGTTTATATCAAAATGTATTTTTTTATTTTTCATTTTATATTAAAAAAAAAGTATTTTCAGCTAAATGTTGTATTTCTTGTAAGAATTCTAAGTGCTTGTTTGTCAGTAGTTTTGAAATCCAGACAATTGGTTTCATCTTGTTCTGAAACTGTAGTTTCACAGGAATATAGTACCATTAGTCATACACACTATGTTAACAAAAGCATTTGGACACCTAGTTATGATCAAAAAATGCGCTTTAATTACATTCTTAGTATCGACTGGGACACCACTTATGGCCTGAACGACAGCAGCTACCCTTCTGAGCATGCTTTCAACCAATTTCTGATACGTCGCAACAGGAATATTCTTCCATTTCTCCCGCAGAGCTATCCCCCATTGCCGCTGTGGAGGGAACTCGGCGTTCTAATTCGTACCAAAGATGTTCGATGGGGTTGAAATCTGGACTCTGAGCCGACCAGTCCAGCACATCAACCTTTTTTTTTTTTTTTTTTTTTTTTTTTTTTTTGAGATTAGTCTCGAACGCATTGACGTACTAAAACATGCAAGGGGCACTGCCGAATACTTTCACGGCGTCGGAAGCATGAAGTTATTCAAGATGACCAGGGAGCCATCAGATATCAAACGTCGTGGTTTAGAGCAGCACGTTCACCAATGGACCAAGCCACATCTAACTGAAACACTGCCATACCATTAGTGGCGGCACCACCAAATTTAACAGTTTAGTGATACATTTTTGCTGGAATCGTTCCTCGGGTAATCTTCAGATTCAAACGACCATCAGAGGGTAACATCTGGAAACTTGATTCGTCGCTCCACAGAATCATCTTCCAATCATCTGCGGTCCAGAAACAGTGTGAAAGACACCAGTCCTAACACAGTGTGAAAGACGGCAGTCCTGTGTTTAAGGCCTCGTGGATCGCCATCCAGTGGTTCAAATGCAGGCTGCGAAACTTTGCAGATATATATTGTGCATCATAAGGAAACGAGGAAACGATATCTCAGAAAGAAAAGTATTTCCTAAATTCATCACCAGGGGCGTGTAAATAAAATATATGGAATTTGCATATCACATAACTCGGCGGGTGCCAGGAGTTTTTAGAAAGATGGAAACGGGTTTCTTCCGTTCATTCAGGTTGTTAATACCGTCTACAGGCACGAACCTTGCCCGAATGTGCTTCGCTCGTGAAACTGTACTATCCAAACAATTGCAAGGCTGTTGCTGCAACTGCGCCAATTACGTCTCCTGAACAAATGTCCACGAGGTTCAACATAACCATATGCTCTGCGACGAATGATGAGTCGTTTTGAAAAAACGGGATCGTTGGGAGTTAGACCTGGTAGAGGTCGCAAATCAATCGATTCACAATAAGTGAATGAAGTTACTACTACTGCCATGTTTAGCCGGTCATGAATAACAGCGCTGGTTCCTGCAGTGCACGTGCTATATCAAGACACTTGGATGTACCTTACGCAACTATCTGGAAAATTCTACGGAAGATGCTACATATCTGCTAATCCAAGATAACTGTGATACAAGAGTTGTGCCGGTATGGCTTTACTTTGAAAGTCGACTGACATTCGCTTTAATATTCCTTGATCAAGTGGAGTTGTAAGCTGCGTGGCCGTGGATTTTTTGTTGGGGGAGATGAGGCACACTTTCACCTGAACGAGTTGTGAATATCCACAATTTTCGGATATGGGCTTCGCAGAACCCGCATCCAATCCAACAAATTCCTTTGCATTCACCCAAAGTTACTGTCTGGTGTGGGTTTACAGCTTCGTTTATCATTGGACCATTCTTCTTTGAGGACATTCGCCAGTTGGGTCCTGTGACCTGCTCAGTTGCTGTCGAAAGGTATTGCGATATGATTAACAATTTTATTGTGCCACATCTACAGCAGCGCCTGTGTATGGATTTAGTCATTTTCATATAGGACGGGGCCCCTCCACACATCAGTCGATCCGTACAGGAAATGGAAATGTTCTGCGAGAACATTTCACAGAAATCAGAGTGATCAGCCGAGTGATCAGCGATTTCCCACGGCACTACCGCTTCGTTCACCTGATCTGATCCCCTGTGACGTTTGGCTCAGGGGATTTCTATATATATATATATATATTTCAAACATAAGCTGATAAAGAAGTATAAATCTTAAGAGAAAATCTGCACTATATCTGTAAAATTATTCATATAGTCTCATTTTTATTTCAAATAGTACGCATCAATCATGAATCAGATGTATAATAATAAACATCGAGAGAATGAATTTTCAGTGATTATATTTGTGTATGGTGATGAAAATGGGAAATGGTTGGAGTTAACCTACTATCTGAAACTCTTATAAAGATTGCTATATAGAAAAATATTGATAAGTTTCATATTTCTTCCGCTATGCATCTGTAAATACTTTTAATCGGGAGTTTAGATAATCCGTAGTTTCGTGTTCGTATTTTTTATTTTTATTTATTTTCCCCCCTACAGATGTGGAGATTTATGCCAAAACTTGGCATAATGAATTCCACAGTTCTCGTTTTCCCAAAGGACTCTTCTGAAAAATCCAATTTCTCTCAACAATGCCTGAGGTTGAATGGTGCAGACTTAACTTGCTGTGATTTGGCAGTTGACGTTTGCAACGTATTTTTGGTGTGGAGGAACGTATCCTAATATGTACTCTTAAAATTAAATGGATGTATTTGGATTTTTTACTAAAATAAAGAATCAAAAGGCTTCATTTCGACGATGCAAAATTATATAAATCATGTGGATATTAAATCCAACATTATTTCAAAGACGAATATAGAAACTGTAAAAGTTTCGTACGAAATTTGACCAGAGAGCTTACGGGAATTCACTCGCCGGTATTTACGAGTTGCCCTAGCCGGACCTTATGGGAGACATATATGGACGCCTTGCCCAAGCGTTCATATATTCGTCTCCTATTTGGGTGTTGGCTGCCAGGAGGGCGTTATTTACCAGACCGAATCGTCCTAATTGGGTAGTGCTATAATGTCGCTAATCATCCCATTAGCATGGTAGTGTTATAATGTGTAGATACAACGTCTCCCGGTTGGGTGTAGTGCACCTGGTTCATTTTCTTTTCTCTCTCTTCTTTCTTTCCTTCTTTTTTTTCTAAGATTAGATGGGATATCCCTGAAGGATTTTGAAACTTACGAAGCACACTTGGGACGAGTGTTAAAAAATCAGTTCACACCCACCCACCCACCCACACCCACACACACACACACACACACACACACACACATAGGAGGAGCTAACTCAATATTTAGAGCAAAAACTCTCCAGAAAATTCATCTGCAATAGCACACAAACGTCAGTCAACTGTGTATTAAATTTCGTAAAAAGGGAGTGAACCGTGTACAATGAATTTTCCTATCCCATTTTCCTTTACGTACGGAAACCTACATACTGTACGTATGATGGATGGAGGGGGGCGGTAATCAGTTACTGATCTCATACTGAGGTAGCAGAGTTTTCATCTTTTCACCTTCAATTCAAAAGACAAATAAAGGCTCTTCGCGTCATAGACAGGATCCTCACCCAGGTCTATCCAACTCAAGGACATCTATACGCATACATAAATCATGCCTACTGGGTTTAACGACGTTTCTAGAGGAAAAATCTTACAATTCTCTTCTAAGACTGGCCCTTCAGGTGACGGATTCCAAAGCAGATTTTTCAAACCAAAGGATAAGAGTCGAAATGTCCTTACCACTGAGCTATTAATGGAGATATTAAATAATGCTTTATTTAATATCTAAGAAAAATTACCATTACGCTAAATACACGATTCTTTATAGAAATAGATGTATTTTAAATGCATCATTATTCCAGAGTGAAACAATTGATTTGAAACTCGAAAAGTTTCCAAATTGATCAAATCTTCTTTAGCTATTATGATCTTCTATTAAACAATGATGGATCAAAATGTTTCAAAACAAAAAAAATGATATCGAAATATTAATTTATGAACATAGATTGTTATATTACAATGGCCCTGCCAAAACGCTTTATAAATAAGATTTCTACAAGGGAAATGGGTGGGGTGAATAAATGGTTATCTTTGCTACTTAATCTATTGTAGTAGAGTATGGTCTGTAATAAACAGAAAGATATTATATATATATGGTTCCATGTTAGTCAATCAATGGCACGGGCAAGAGTGTTTTCCTTCAAGAAACTCTAGTGTTTTATCCTCACTCAAGAAAATCGACAGTAGGACACACAGTATTTCAGATAATAATATATAGTGTTAGGGTTAGGGATAAGTTAGGATTAGGTTAAAAATAGTTGGCAGCTAGACTCTACCACTAGCCAATCACATAATAGCTGGTCTAAAAGATACATCAAAGTATACCGCTAGTCGGTGACAGGAATCAAATTTAGAGAGGTGTTTCTTCTGGCAGCCTAGCGCTAACGTCATTTCCATAGAGTAAAATTTTTCGAACAAAATATGATTTTATCATTCCAAAGCTAGAAACTCTAGAAATATCTAGAACCGCTGTAGATCACTGGGTAATAACAACTGTGTTTGTTGGTAAGACTTCGGTTTATTGATAAGATTTGAGAACTTTTAAAAGGACTTTTCGCCAGTGGGATTGTCAGCAGAGAAAACAGGCAGACCAAGGAGAACATAGTTTGAATTACGAGTTAGATGAGTGTCGTTCTCGGAGGAACGCTATAATACTGGGATAAAAGTGATTTTTTTGTTTTGTTAAAGAATATTTTGGTTATTTTAAGGTTTATTTTATTTATTTACCGTATATATAGACTTCTTAAAATCGTTATGTTGTTGGGTTATAGCCTTTCGGCTATTTAGGGCAGTTATATACATGCCACAATCTAGGGAAATGACTCATAGTCGTTTCCCTAGGTTTGCCGTTGCTTTCTTTGCCGTACAGGTTACAGCCATATCCTATGGCTGTAACCTGTGTGTTCACGCGGCCAGTTTGTCTGTTTGCGGGATGAAAAACTCCAGATAAACTGGCGGAAAAAACCCCGCTGTCCCTCCTAAGACCGGCTAACTTGGCTATGGCTGAGGAAGAACCTTATGCCCTTCAGGTCGTAGACGGGAATCAAACCTACTGTAGGACATTCCTTCCAAAGTCGACGGGAATCGAAACTAGAACATTCCTTCTCCAGGAATGTGGTTGCGAAGCGCTAACTAGGCTAACGGCGCGGACAGAATCGTTTACTGTATTTGAATATAAAATTAAAATATGAAAATAAAAAATTTCAACTTTCTGTACTTCAGCTGCGTATCGAAGTAGTTACCTGAAGTTCATTTTCGGCTCTTTGTAAATGTTATTATTATCTCCCGCTGTAAAAGTGACATAACAGGTTTTCATTTAGCACGAGTTGAAAAATTAGCACTTTTTATTTCATTAATATGAAGCCAGATATTATTAGTATTGAAGAGAAAGTAATCATGTAATTTCACTTTGAAAGAGAAATATTTAAAAAAAAGAGAGAACGAAGAATTAAATTAATACTTAAGTATTAATTAACCATTTTAAATAAACATAAACGTTTAATTTAGCAAGAATATCTTGTGAAACGTAGGTGTCCTTAACATCATTACTGGATATAGAATTGAAACGACAGATGTCGTTGTCATCAAGGGAATTAAAAATGAATATAGTTCTTATAAGGACTGGCTTAAAGGGGCGAAGCAAGAATGCTTTTCATCTTCCCCGTTATCTGTAGAGGACAGTGTAGGATAAGGTGTTATTGAGCTATTAAAGCTCTGATCATGGCAAGAGGGTGACAGCAATAGCTGAGCCTCAGTTAGAACTTCATTGGCTACAGCATTGCCATCCATTACCCTCCAAGGGTATTAATCACCGCATCTCACGGTCGAGCCAACCAAAATTGAATATTTATCACCGCATCTCACTGTCGATCCAACCAAAAATGAATATTATTATAAATTATAAGAACTGGGCGATTGACTGAGTCCTTGACTCTTTATCCCGTCATCTGAATGAAGTAAATCTGTGTGGATGGGGTGTTATTGAGCTAAAAAGCTCTAGTCATGGCTGGGTAACGGCAATAGCCGAGCCTCAGTTAAAACTTCATTGGCTACAGCATTGCCATTTGTTACCCTGGAAGTCCTAAAAAGGACTTTGAAGAATCACATGAATATGAATATAAAGAAAAACACCTACCGTTAATTAATAAACAATATCTAAAAATTTAAAAGGCGTTTCATAAATTTTTAGATTCTTGCAAAATATTGTGAATCTTCTAAAAATTCATTGAAATATCTAAGTAAAATTAATAATTATTTACAATTTTATAATACTTTATTATAAAATTTTGATTAATTTCATAACATTTGCTTTTATATTATTTATAAATATTGTGGTTAATTTCGATTTTATAAATTTCCATATAAAGATAATTTTGGATACGCAAAGATTTGTTTCGGCAAATTGCTGCTTCCCATTTTATGGCAAAGGAGTATCGTTTACAAAAAAAATTAATTAGCTCTGCCGACCAGACACAATGAGTATTATTAATATTCTTCGATAAAGATATAATCTGCTGCATTACGAACGCAACACGCACAAGAGTTTTGGACCAGTGATTAATTATTAATGCCATTAAGTGAGGCCGATAAAAAAAAAGAAGGAAGCCAATTGAGGATACGTGATAATGCTCCATTGTTAAATGGGTTATCAGTCGTCACGATTTATTTGGGTTAAAATACCATTTCCACGCAGGCAGCTAGTTCATTCATATTATTACGTCACTGAAAGTTTTAATCATGTGGCCGTGCTAAATTTATGCTCCCCGTGCGCGCAAACACACACACACACACACACACACACACACACACACACACACACACACACACACACACACACACACACACACACACACACACAAAATTTATCGAACTTCATAACAGCTCGATAAACTGTTGAATACCAAGTGACAGTGCCAACTCTTCTCTCTATTTACCTATACGATGCATTACACCACTACAAACAATCTACTCTCCATGCTCTTTTAACAATTTCCTTTCTAGAGATCGTCTATTTATCCTCTTTCTGTATACACTTTAATCGCTATAGATTAGGAAAGGCACAGAATCGCAACCTGTGTTCAGTCGGTGTGAGTATTTCAATGGAAAAGAAAGTAATTCTATATATAATAATATAAATTACTGCCACACATTGCCTATCGTGTACAGAATTTTTCTTTAAAATTGGGCAGTTATTACTATAATTGAAATAAATTATTAAAATTTATTTCAATTAAATTCTTAACGATTATTCATGTTCATTAAAGTACAACTTGACGTCTCACTACAGCATAGATGTTGTAAGACACCACTTTGGTGGTCTCTGAAGCAATTTTTGAAATCATTTTATTTTATTTTTTGGCTAGATGGGCGAAGCAAGAATGCTTTTCATCTTCCCCGTTATCTGTAAAGGACAACGTAAGGATAGAGTGTTATTGGGCTATGAGCTCTGATCATGGCAGGAGGGTAACAGCAAGAAACGAGCCTCAGTTAGAACTTCATTGGCTACAGCATTGTCATTCATTACTCTCCCTGGATACCCATTTTAGTCGCCTCGTACGACATGCATGAGCTGCATTGGGGCTGTTCTTATCCTGGGCACCACACGGGATATATTATTAATATGACAAATGGCATTAATGACTTTAGAGGTGAAGCAATAAACCTTTCGTATTCCCCGCTATCTGTTACGGCTACAGTGAGAGTAAAGTTTTATGAGCAGTTTGCTCGCCCTGGATGGGCATGGAGATTATGCATCGCTACAGGAAATTAAAATGGCTTTTGGCAACAGATAGATTTGAATATATCTGTTGCCTCGTATGCCACAGCTTGCCGAGCCAGATCGTTAGGGTGTATGGATGTCTTTAGGAAGAACTTTGCTGCTAAAGACTGTAGGAAAGAGAAAATATAAGGAACATTTGTATCTCGATGAAGTTGATTATTTCTTGCGAACCATGGGGAGTTTAGAATCATTCGCAAGCACTTATTTTGCACACGTTAAAGTTTGATAATATTTGTAGTGGAGGTGTGACTCCAGGCTAGAGAAGAGTAAGTGAGTACAGGACGAATCATCGGCTGGTATATAAAAGCAATTTGATTCTGATATTTAGCTTACGGTTCCTGTTAATTAAAGGGTAGATCTGTGGAGATGGCTAAAATTTTGTTAATGGCATCAAACCATACGGAAGATTGACATAACCATAGAGATTCGTGAGCGGCAGCAATCAGCTGCCTCCAACAGAACAAATATTTGTTTTCATTATTCATTGTTGCTTTATTTTTACTCTATATATATTAAAAAAAGAAAAGTGTATATAATTTAAATCTGTTATTTATTGAAACTTAAAAAAAATTAAAATTAGAAGAAAATATTAAGAGTATTTTTTAATTTGTAATAGTTTTTATAAAATTATTTTAATAAATAATCTTAATGTAGAATGAAAATTAAAATAATACAATCACATCCTTCTATTCTTTCAGTTATATTAATTTCAAAAATCGCTGCCTTAGGATATTCAGTCGTCATATCTAGTTGCCAAACATCGTGTAACGAATTCTACGCAGAAAAGGTTGTAAATTTAGAAAACGCAAGTACTGTGGATGGATTAATAAATTCGAGAATTCTGTTCTATTGAACGAAAATTTTCTTTTTGGGACACTTCAGGCCTCTAGTAAGCAAAATGGTCGTCTTACACCGACCCACTCTCTGACTTCAATCAGAGCAGTTTTAAGGACACAAATAATCAAACCTTTCGAAATAATATTAAAGACATTGGTCAATTGAAATTGAATGAAATGCAATATTTAGAATCAATTACTGTTAAGATACATTTCAGTTTCGCTTTCAATAACATTATTTGTTCCTGTTGCAAAATTAGGCATAGCGAAATTATATGCCTAGAGTACATAAGCCAAGGGATTTTCCTCCCTGAAACTTTCTTTAATCTCGCAAACAGGCAACCCATGCCAGAAGAACTCAAGTAATATACATACATGTGATCAAAGATATCTGGACACCTCTTCGCAGTAGTGGATATGACTATATACATCATAACCATTGCTTATACAGGTAGGCATACGGTCTCGCAATCTTCTTAGACAAACATTAACGGTAAATAGACTGTACTGAAGAGCTCAGTGACCATCAACGTGTCACTATCATAGGATGCCACCTTTCAACAATTTACTTCGGGAAATTTTTGCCCTTCTGTAGCTTCTCCGATCAGCTGTAAGTCATGTTAGCATGAAGCGGGCAACGTCCAGGAACAACAACAGCACAGTCGGGACATGGGAGAGTGGAACCATCGGGTTGTGAAGCGTTTGGCGCAAAAATAATAGTCGTTTTCGGTGTTTCAACCGAGAGGCAATCAGCAAGGCCAACGCGAAGCCTCCGATGGAGTGATGTAAAAACTGTTCACACCATTTTCATTCTCCCACTCGCCATCACTGCTTTTGGCATCGAGAACAGTTTATGTGCATCGTCAAAGTCATCTTCTTTCCCACTATTCCAAATAGCGTCATCTTCTTTCCCACTATTTCAAGCAAAAAGTACCAGTAATTTACAAGACTTGAGATACGTAGAGCAGCGAAGAACTGCATATGATTGGTGCGGTATTAACAAAAGATCGCGCGAGCCAAAGACAAATTAGCATTTCAACAGTTGAGTTGAAATGCTAATTCCCTTCAGCCGAATTCCATAATATCGGAAACACATTCACTATATATTTCTTAGTTTTAACACGTTAACGATGCGGGTGGTGTCAAGCAAAACCATACGTTCCACCGGCGACATATGGTTTTGCTTGGTCTATGCAACCGTTTCTGTTGGAGAGGGGATGTGATTCATTAGCTAGTGCCTTTTTATCCCGGTTGTCTCTAATTGTACTGTTTGTTGAAATATATAATGACTCCTTTAATTATGCATAGTCGAAAATTGCCATTTACACCCTAACGACCTTTCGCGTACCCCCGGGGGGTACGCGTGTACCACACTTTGAGAAACACTGCCCTAGAGTGATGAATCACACTTTACCATCTGGAGATCCTATGGACGAGGCGAATGCGATAAGAACGTTAGCTGCCCAATTGTCTTGTGTCAACTATGAAGTTAGGTGGAGGAGGAATCATGGTCTTCGCTATTTTTCGTGCTTTGGGAGTTGGGAATTCTAGTTCCAGTGATGGTAAATCTTAACGAGGATGCCTTTGATGATATTCTACACAATTCTGTCTTCCAACTTTATGCCAACAGTTTAGTTAAGGCACATTCCTGTGTCAACACCACAATACCATGTGCAAAAAATATGGTGTGTGTGTGTGTGTGTGTGTGTGTGTGTGTGTGTGTGTGTGTGTGTGTGTGTGTGTGTGTGTGTGTGTGTGTGTGTGTGTGTAGGAATACGTTGATGAGATTGGTGTTGAAGAACGTTTTTCTTCAACTGAATAGAGCCCTGTTCTTAACCCAATTAAACACTCTATGAGATGAATTAGAACGCCGATTGAGAGCTAGACTGCATCGCCCAACATCAGTGACCGACCTCGCCAATGTCTTTTAGAAGAATAAAAGAGAATTGGACAGTCCTGGTGTAGCAATCCGGGTTATGTTGCTCAGATTTTGTTCTCTCTAATTTTATCGCTATTTAAAGTGATTTTTAAACAATTTTACGACCCAAATGACAGTGCAACAATTGGTTTAATCGAACTGAAAAAACTTTAAACTAGTTATGAGTACTCTGAGCTTTTCAACAAATGATTTTTTCTACTTTATTATTGGCCGAAGACAGCGCATATACAAAACGTATAGAAATGCCTGCGGCAGGATTGGAATCAAAGATGGCGGCTACAAAACCGGGCGCCGAAAGCGCTACGACTCTTGCTAATTCTGACAGGCCTGCTAAAGTTCAGAAGCAAGTTGGAGATTACAAAAAAAAAAAAAAGTATCAGTCGAGGCACGCTAATTACTCAAAAAAGATTGACGAATATGCGATAAAACTTCTGACTAACCCCATCTAGCCATACGTTTGTCCTTCTCCGTTAAACAGTTTGTTTCTAAATCACGAAAAGCGCATGGGCAGCTTAGAACATAGCTTTATGACACTTGCTCGCGTAAAATCGAGTCATTAGAAGAAAAAAAAAGTCGAAGCGATTCACAATCAACGCATTGATGTTAATGTGCCTACCGCCCAAAACGCTATTGAGCTTCGCATCCTCATCGCCATGCAAAGAATAAAAAAAAAATAGAATGCCATTGTAGTGAACGTTCATTCAGAAATAGACGCGATTCTAAATGACCATATCTGTAAAGTCTCGAAATAATGCAATTTTAAAGTAGTAAAATCATCAGATATCATCGCTTTGGGACCACAAGCAAACAGCGTTCATATGTTCATCTTTGCCATGTTCCTTTCCTCCACGTTTTATCTTCTACCGAAGCCTTGGTTCTACGAACCACAGGTGTGCCAAAGTTGTAAAAGAGAAGAAGCGAGCATACCATTACTGGCTTCCATCCCAAACTCCATCCACTTATACCTCTTATTCCAAAGCCTGGAATAGCTGCGCAAAAATATCAGCACGTTTTTAAAACTGATTTTTATAGAGCTAAAAGCAAGAAGGTTGCATCCTGTCCAAATGGCAACGTATTCTGATCTCTAGCCAAAACTCGCGACTTTTGCCCAGCACTGCTTCCACCACTATTGAATCCTGATGGCTCTGTTGCATCGTCACCTAGAAAAAGCTCACTTCTTGCTCCTTATTTCTCCTCTAATTATTATAATGATAGATGTCTTCCAACCGTCCCACATACTCTATACTCAATGCCCAGTATGTCTTTTCGTCAGAAAGAGGTCACGAAAATTTGGTTCAAATTGGATACCAAAAACGTCTCCTGGCATTCCTCCAATTATCCTAAAGTCTGTGCTCCAGAAATGACTCCCATTATGTATCGTCTTTTTACATTATATTATTTCGCTGGCATCTACCCTGCAAGTTGGAAAATAGCCCACATTTAACCTATCCCCTAAAAAGGGCGACAAATCCATATTCTCAAACTACCGTCCAATTTCTCTTACTCTACTTCTTTCGAAAGCAATGGAAAGAACTATTAGCACTCAACCGCTACGTCTATCTATCTATTCCAATGGCTTTAACAGGCCTTTAAGGCCTACAACCTTCCAAGCATGCTTGGATTTCGTAACCGAAATACGAGGATAAAATGGTCACTCCTGTGCCTCAAGGTATTCTTGGCTGTATCCCGTGTGTTCACGGTGCCGGTTTGCCTGCTTGCGGGATGAAAAACACCAGATAAACTGGCGGAAAAAAACCTACTGCCCGCGCCCAAGACCGGCTAACTTGGCTATAACTCAAACGCTACGCTGTCTTGAAAATTCTCAGCTATTTAAATGACCGCTATACTGGTGATCATTTAGATAGCTGTCGATCAACAGGTGATCTACTCTGTTATATCGCCAAAATCTGGACAAATATTATGGAAACGTTTAGCGAGTCTGAAATATGTTAGTCGTGATATCTGCAAAGCATTTGACCGGTATTGTACAAAGGTGTTTCAAGTAAACTTCCATCATTTGATGTTTCTCCTGACTTCTGCAGTTGAACTGCCAGCTTTCTGACTGGACGTTTACATCAGGTGATGGTGGATAGTTTTTTGGTTTCTAAGCATACAACCAATCCAGGGGTACCAAAAGGTTCTGTTCACACCCACCCAAGTGCTTCTATACATAAATGATCTACTCCATCAGAATACCAAACCAATACATAATTTTGCTGATGACAGTACATTGCATTCGTCTTTTCATCAGACAAATCAGGAAAGGCACAAATCACCACAATCTCCAGAGACATAACCAGCATCACCTTAAATACACATCTCCAAAACATTCATCAGTGGATTTTAGGTAATCTGGTCGATTTCAATGAAAGCAAAACCCAATTCTTTCTTATATCACACGAAAAAAAACCCTTCGCTTCTAGCCTTACTTTTGACAACACCCAAATCCCGATGTACGATGAGATCTATCCTCTTGGGATAACACTAACTTCAAATCTCTATTGGCGCAAACATATTAATAAAAAAGTAATATGTCTGATCTTCTTTTGCCTCCAAAAAATTAGGTTTTCCTTTTTGCTCGAGTAGTCGCTTCAACTTCAAACAACTTCTAACTTTATAGAAATCGCAACACTGAGAGCAATATTCGACGGTTTGTGTTGTAATATTCGGAGTAAATACTCTAAGAGCTCTCTAAAGATGCTGAACTCTGTACAGAAAAAAAAAAGGGGGGGCATATTGATTAATGATCTTTCACTCACTTTCACACAGGCACTGAGTTGCCACAGACTGCATCTTCTACAAATACTTCTATGAGAACTATTCTTCAGAACTGGAAATAATGATCTCCCGCACTCTCTGTTACATCCGTTCAAACGCGTGCAGCAACCATTCAACACTCCCTCAAGTGCATCTTCGTTCATCCCTTCCTCTAATACCTTCTGAAAAAAATCTGTAGTTTTATGTGTTTCTCAGGGAAAACAATCCACAGTTCTTCAAGATAAATGTGAACAAGTTCATTCTTGTCTATCTAGGATACCAGTGCTATGTAGCTTCGCCAACCTCTTTTGTACGAGTTCCACATAAATAATAATGATAATAATAATACAGCACCCACCGACATTTACGGGAAAACCTTCCCAGAAGATTAAAAGCTGTGGAAGCAGCAAAGGTGTACAACAACTAAATATTAATACCTTTCATCTTGTGTTAGAGTGAAACTACGAATCAGCAGTCGCCGAGATATTTTTGATCAAATCGTGCAAAAGGCTATTGCAATAAGGATTAATCACCTTGCTTCGTAGCGTTGAAGGAAGGCTAAGCCAAGGTTTGATCTTCATGTATATTTAGCATAATGTTCTAAGTCGCAGGACAGTAACTTTTATGGCTTAAGTAGTCTTAGATGATAAAACATTCTTTTTCATTCCGTTATAATTCCAAAAGTCCAATAATTACAATTATAGTTTTATTGTAATTATTATAATAATTTGATATAAAAATAACTATCTTTTTATTAGTAATAGTTCGTTTTTTTTTCACTACAATTGAATGTACAGTATTTTTTCTAATTTTAAAACTACTTGAAATAAATCTAATTAATACCCTTGGAGGGTAATGGATGGCAATGCTGTAGCCAATGAAGTTCTAACTGAGGCTCGGCTATTGCTGTTACCCTCCTGCCATGATCAGAGCTTTAATAGCTCAATAACACCTTATCCCTACACATCTACAGATACAGATAACGGGGAAGATGAAAAGCATTCTTGCTTCGCCCCTTTAAGCCGGTCCTTATAAGGATTATTATTAACCCTGGAATCGAAAATCGACCGTGAGATGCGGTGATTAATACCCTTGGAGGGTAATGGATGGCAATGCTGTAGCCAATGAAGTCCGAACTGAGGCTCGGCTATTGCTGTTACTCTCCTGTCATGATCAGAGCTTTAATAGCTCAATAACACCTTATCCCTACGCTGTCCTCTACAGATAACGGGGAAGATGAAAAGCATTCTTGCTTCGCCCCTTTAAACCAGTCCTTATAAGGACTATTATTAAACCTATTCTAGGTTTAAGATCGCTGGTTATTTCTCTTCTATGAATTCTGATTTTGTGGAAAAACAATACAGTTTTTTAGTTAATATCACCAACAAAATGCTTGTTAGCGTGCAGTACATTAATATTAGTGCATGCAATGGATAGGTTAAAGGTTTGATAATCTCTAGAGACCAAACATTAAATTAAAACAATTAGGCCTTCAGAAGGGTTCTTCTTCTGAGAGATATAGAGAGAGAATAGACGAAGCGTTATATACAAAAATGTTTCGAATGGAAAAGAACAACCAGTAATTTGTATTGATATAAATCCTTGGGATATGTAAGTCGTATGATTTTTCCTTACTACTAGAAATTACATATACGAACATTGCGCATGCTTGAGATGATGAGAAAAGGTATAATACAGATTATGGATTGTTTTTTCTGATAAACATTATTTATTCGTCACAAAATAATAATTATTTAATTATAGTTCTGGTATATTTATAATTGTACGTTTATCTCAATTCCCCCGAACGAAAGACTTCATCATGTAACCTTGAAAACTAAAAGGAATCTTTATAGGATGGTTTTATCTTCCGTCTTTCTTTTATTCACTTATTTACTCAAAGCATTAGCTTGTTCTCATTGAAACTCTTATAACATTCATCACAATCCACAGGGATTTCCTTTCTGTTTAATTTAATCACTGGGCAAAACGTCCTCATAACCAATGAGGCGAATAACCTAAGAAAATATCCTCTTTCTTGTAGAGGGTCGTGTCGAACGTCTGAAAGAAATGAGAACGAAAATACCCATTCGTAAGAAAATGTCCCCATTTTCTTACGAATGGGTAAGATCCTCTTTAATGATAAATGATACAAACAACCACTCAGAGATGTTTACTTACTCGCTCTCCAAATACATCTTTGTGCACATCACCGTATTTTTTTTCTCTCTAAGGAACAGATGCTTCATTCACTCAGAAAGATTTGAAGACGAAAATGAAAACGTTTACAGTCATTTATCATCTAATTTCTTCTTCGTTTCTTCTGCTGTTATGCCTCCGTAGTTCACATAGTTACGACAGTACCTTTTGACGTGAAGGTGAGGTAGTCGGACTCATACGGAGGTGGTAGGTTTAATACTGAAAACTTCAGTTTTCTTCATTCCGTAAAACAGGTGAATATGTGCAGTTAACAGACATACTGACTTGACAGCTTTGATGACGTCACACTTAATTCTGAACCAATCAAACTCTTATGTATTTTCATGACAGCATTTCGCTTGCCTATTAAAATTTTTGGTTTGTTTTAAAAACTATTCTGTTTAGAACTTAAAGCCTCAAGGTAGAATAATTAAAAATTAATCTATTGCATTTGAAAAGACCCATCTCTGCAAACATACATTTTGTTTTGAATAAATGTAGATTTGGAGAATTCATAAAATATTTGTAATCCTCAATAAAAATTGTCTTGTTATTGCAATACTTAAAGGAATAGGGTGACAGTATATAATGAGCATAAGGATAATATTTTGGGTACAACGTTGGCACATAATACTATTTAATAAGTCAAATATTTCCTTAAAATCAAGACAAAAATAGAAAGAATCATTTGTCATATACAGTATTAATACTTTAATAATAATAATAATAATAATAGTAATAATAATAATAATAATAATAATAATAATAATAATAATAATAATAATAATAATACCGTCATGATCAAGTGGCCAAAATAGTTCATTGGCATGTATGCAAAAAATATGGCTTTCCTACTTCTGATAACTGGTGGCAGCATAAAATAGAGACTGTATTGGAAAACGAAACAGCAAAAATTCTCTGGGACTTTTGAATACAAACCTAATCGGCATTTAGAACACAATAGACCTGACATCACAATTATCGAACATCGACAGGTTTGGATTATCGATATTGCAGTACCCAGTGATAACAATATTAACAACAAAGAACTGGAAAAAATTACTAAATATCGAGATCTGGCAATCGAAGTTGGCCGACTGTGTCTTAAACACACCAAAGTCATCCCAATAGTTATCGGTGCACTTGGTGCAACTTCAAAGAAGCTATCCGACTATTTACAGCAATTAAACATCGATGAAATGACCCCATATGACCTCAAAAAACAGCATTACTTGGAACAGTCCATATTTTACGACGGACTATTCTTAGATTTTTGGGTAGAATCTGAATTATTCTGATTCACCAGTCAAATTTTTATTTATATGATATCTCGTTTTGACTGTGTATCAATTATGTGGATAAAATAATAATAATAATAAACCGTGGCGCTTACTGGCCCTTAAGATCCACGACCTGCCAAGTATCCTTTGATTGTAAAGCCATGGGTTCGGATCCCGTATAGGATACAAAGAACCTTTATCAGGGCTTTTCAACTGGAGGAAGTGGCAAGGCTTTTCCTCTTGGAAACGCGAGATTTTTTCCGCAACCAAATAAATCGGCTAGCAGAACACAAGCAATTTACAGACAAAAAGAATACTTATAGGCATAGGGGTAACCACCTTATTCCCGAATTCCGGTTACGAAATCTCAAGATACTTGGAAGGTCATGGGCGATTAAGCCGATTGGAACTACTGATGATGGGCAGTGTTATACCTAAATATTACCTAAAGGTATATTTAGCGTGTGAATTACGTATGGTCTTTTGGCCAATTTGCCTGTTGCGATAAGAAAAACAAGCGTTTCTGGTTTGTACAATTCCTCCATCTCCGTATGAGACCGTCATTCACCTTCTCATCTTAGACAGAAATAGAACCACCTTAATATTACTTTTAATAATCAAGATCATAAAAATATATAATGACCACCGAACCTTATTATGAATGTGAAATGATTTGAGGTCCAATGAACAAAGGAGGTTCGGTAATAGAAGAAAAAGTTATTTGAAGAATCTATGGAACTATTTTTTATTAAAATTAAAATCGATAATTTTAATTTTCTTATTATTTAAAATAAAAACTTATAATTGAAAATAATTTATAACTTGCAATATATATTTGCAAATTCTAATAAATAGTTAAGTAAACCATTAGTACACTTATTTATTTATTTACTTAGATATTTCATAAGCACATTCATATCCTTTGATTGAAAAGACATCAATTTGAATCACTCTTCAACAGGTTTTGTTAATGAATTTTTTTTGTTTACTTTTTAATCCTCTCAAAACCAACACATTAAAAATAAGGTATAAAACTCACAAAGATAAAACATAATAACAAAGAGTGATTATTCCCAGCACTTCAGAACTCTGTAGGATTTCTACGTCTTAAGTACTGCAAAGAGTTGAATTTATCAGACTAGTAGTTACTTATACAAGCAGGGTCATACATTTTTGGAGTGTTCGTGGAGAAGGAAGTGAGTGGGTGAAGAGGTGTGTCCCTACGGTATTCTCAGATATTGCTTTATGCAATTCAGTTTGGAGAAAACTTTATAGCCAAACCAAGTGATCGATTCGTACGTTTAAAAGCTACCCATCACCCACTTAAGATTTGTAAGGAAGAGCATTAGCGACAATAAAAAAGGGGAAAAAATTCTCGAAGTTTAACTGCATCAAATAGAACACTCATATTGCTGTTCTTAAAAGTAGGCAGGATATAAAGGCTTTCCTTTCTGTATCGAGATTATGGCAATATTCAATTTAATCTTCAATTTATATTCAATGTAATTGAATATAAATCAAAATAATAAAATATTTCGATTTATATTCAATTATATTCGTTGATTTTTACATCCCTACATTGTGTCATCTTACAGGCCACACTGTGCCGTTGATGTAGTTAAACACTAGTAATGTTTAACGAAAAATCCGCTGATATTTCTGTAATAAGATGTTTCTAATATTCATTAATTTTCCAATTAATAAGCAAAAGGTGTGAATGAAAAGCAATAACGACTTTGTTGTGTGAAAGTACTAGTGACATTTTATAATATAGTCGCTGTTTACGCCATTATATACTTAATTTCTTTCTTGGAAATTTAAATTTTCAAATCAATCAGTGCTGTGTAGTTTATTAATAAAACAATAATGTGAATAATAGTTAGTTATACCCATATATATCTTATGATATAACAAGCAAGAGATTCGTAAGAAAAGGACGATGTGGAAGGAATACCGTTTGCATAAGGATGACATCCGTTATGAATGTTATAAGCAGCAGGCTAGAATAGTCACAACTGTTGTATGGAAAGCAAAATCTGATTATGAAAAGAAACTGGCTCTGCGTGCTAAAGACAACCCGCAAGAATTCTATCGATATGCTGTAAGTAAAAGAAAGAATGAATATGAAAGAATAACTCTTCTAAATCCAGATGGAGTAAGGGTTACTGATGCAGAAGACGTTGTTCAGTTAATGAGTTCCCATTTCGTTAAAAGCTATCAACCTAGAGAACGCAACATTGAGCTCACTGTCACTAGATGAAGAAACGCAGGTGTGTGAGGCCGAGGTATTAGAGCTGTTGCACAAACTGAATAAGAATTCATCAATAGGGGCTGATGGAATATCAGCACGCGTGCTAAAAGAGTGTTCAGCTGAATTGGCCATTTCTTTGACCAGGATGTTTAATATGAGTCTCAGAACAGGGACGATTCCGTCCCTATTCTGAGAATGGAAGGAATGTATGGGTAATTCCATTGCATAAGGGTGGTACAAAGACCGATGTATCCAACTATCGACCAGTTAGTATCTCAGAAGTGGCGGTGAAGATTTTGGAAAAATTGGTCAGGGTCTGCATTCAGAAATGGGTTGACAGTGAATATCCACTTTGAAATGAACAACAATGGTTTACTAAGGGAAGGTTATGTTTTACCAACTTGCTCACATTCTATAACAATATTATTACCATTGAACTAGACAAGGAGAATGGATACACCATGACACTTTTGGATTTTGCTAAGGCTTTTGATAGAATACAGCATGGTAGACTGCTGCATAAATTGGAGAAAAAGAGTTTGGGTTATACAATAGTAGCATAGATAAGAGGATGGCTGACTGACAGATATCAAAAATTGATATACGGGGGACCTGAGTCTGCAAGTAAGGTAACAAGCGGTGTACCACAGGGATCAGTGCTTGGTCTATTGTTATTCAATCTGTAGATTAATGATATTGGGAAGGATTTGACAATTGACATACAGTTATTTGCTGATGATGATGCAAAGATAGGTAGGATAATCAGGAATGCTGCTGATAAGCAGTACTTGCAAAATGATTTGAATAGGCTGGAACTGTGGGCATGGGAAAATGGGTGTCAGTTCAATGTCAGGAAATATAAAGTCATTCACTTCGGCATGATTAGATATCCAAAGTCGTATTATATTGGTGGGATTAGGCTAGAAGAAACTGATGAGGCTAGGGATCTTGGAGTGTTAATAGATAGGAAGTTGAAGTTCAGGTGCCATATGGCAACGATTGCAAATACAACTCAAAAGATAATTGCAATGCTGAAACGAACGTTCACATGTAAATATAAGGATGTTATTTTGCCTCTTTACAAGGCCTTGATAAGACCTCACTTGGACTATTGCGCGCAGGTCTGGTTTCCGTTGTGATTCTGATATATTGGAGAGAGTACAAAGGAGAGTGTTAAAAATTATATCAGGACTGTGGAATATTGAGTAGACAGATTGAGAATTTGTAGAATGCAGACACTAGCAGACAGGTGAAAGAGGGCAGATATGATTGAGACTTACAAACTTCTGAAAGGGTCATAGAGGATTTCAATTCGTGAAATTTTTCAATTTATGGAGGGTGGGGAAAGGACGAGAGAGCATCCTTGGAAGCTGAGAATGAAGGCTGTCAAGAAGGGTGTGAGGCTTAGATTTTTTTTTCTCAGAGGGTGGCACGTGATTTGAATGGATTGCCATTGGATGTTGTGAGTGCAAGCACTGTGAATGAATTCAAGAATAAGTATGATAGCTGGTGTGTGTAGTATGTGGTCTCCCTCGATGAGTCTCTGACTCCCTGGAGGTTTCTCTTAATAATAATAATAATAATAATAATAATAATAATAATAATAATAATAATAATAATCTATCTTCATGACTTTACACGAAGGTGTAAGAAATCATAATATGCAATTATTAAATTTATGTGATTTTTTTTTTCTTTTGGCTAGATGGGTGAAGCAAGAATGCTTCTCATATTCCCCATTTTCTGTAGAAGAAAATGTATGGATGGGGTAATATAGAGCTATAAGCTCTGATCATGGCAGGGAGGGATACCAACAATATCCGAGCCTCAGTTAAAACTTCATTGGCTACAGCATTGCCATCCATTTCCCTCCCTATGTGTCCATTTGTTTCGCCTCGTACGACATGCATGGGCTACAGTGGGGCTGGTATGTAAATAAAGCCCTGTTTAAAAATTAAGCCAATCTTCCGGACCACTCCCTACGAGTGGCCGAAAGACCATCGTAGTCTTGGTTCCACTCAGTAACGTCCCCCACACCACCGCTGAGCAGAACCGCTCATATTCCAGGGAAAGGCATCCACTAACAAGGTGCCTCATGGGCCACTCCGGAGAACACCCTCCCTCAGATATTCAAAATGCTCTCTTAGGGCAAACCCCTCGAAATCTACCTCCCCCCTCACCGGGAGCAAAATTCCGGAAGAAATCTAAGAGAGCGAAACTCTGCATCCCATTTTAGTCGCCTCTTACGACATGCATAGGTGACAGTGGCGCTATTCTTAGCCCGGCCACCACACGGGGTACCGAAACCTAAATTTATGTGAAAAAAATTATTTTCCTTTAGTAGTAGATTACTTTCTAATAAAACCAAGTGTATTGAAATTCCAACAGTTATTTTAGAATATGTAGAAAAAAAATTAAAGAATCATTATGGAAGATGAATAAATATAATTTATACCATGAAAAAGCAGATAAATATATTGAATATACGAGTATTTAACATTTTTAGAAAAAAAATATTTATTTGCTTTGCGCTGCGATTGTTCTTCAAGTGAGGAAATATGAATAAAAAGAACAGTAGTGTTTATGGTGGAAATCAATATAAATAGAAAGAAGTCGTGATCTGATCGGTGTTTTAAAAAGTTTATTTATGTCACTAAAGAAGTGACAAACTAAAATTTCAGAAAATTCCAATTTTTCAGTTTCCATTATCGAGGAACTCTACGCAGAATTAAACAGAAATTAAACAAATAAATATAATGATAACAGGAATGAACCATATTCCATTTAACTAAACCTTTAAATAAGCATAAGCTCTGTGTGTAATGAGAATGATTTTTTTTTTTTCGATAACCTAATCCAACCCTTTCAGGAACTAAAAAAAATGTAGATTTTTCTGCTATACTAGTAGAATTTTTACTATGGAAATTAACTTTAAGCACTTTTAATCACTGTATTTAACTATTTAGTGTGTTGAAATTGATATCGCACGGAAATTTCAAATCTCTAATACAGAAGTTCGGCAACGCAGTGCTCGCGGGCGCCATGGCCCGCAGTGAATTTTTAGTGCGCCCTCAGATAAATTATTGTGAACTGCTTTGGAGCTCGCAGTGGTAAATTTGCAGCGTAGATCACAGTATATCTGAGAGATACATTCATTTACTAGTATGTGCTAAAATACAAGAAAACGTAAAGAAAAAACACTGCAAATATAATGCATGATGGTACAAATTAAGTGAATATTAAGTCCAACATTATTTCATATCCGAATATAGAAACTACAAGAGTTTCGTGCCGAATATATCGAAACTAAAAGTTTTGGCGGATGCAAGCATAAGTAGTGCCTATGGGCAGCTCGTAGTAAAGGTGCAGCAAGCTCCAGACCTCTTTCCTTAGTAGTTTCCATAAATGTAAAGCACATCTTGCAGAGGGCAGCAAGCTCCAGACCTCTTTTCTTAGTATTTTCCATAAATGTAAAGCACATCTTGCAGAGGGCAGCAACCTTTTTAATATGAAGAGCGCAATATAAAATTCGAAAATTACGGAGGGCTCATGACACAGGCATTTTTTTCTCTCATTTCAGGCTTACAAATTCTATGATTAGTTGTTTTTTAAGAATCTAACAACGTTTAGAAATGGTATGAAGGGTAGTGAGAACGGTCGCATTGATAACTAGATGACACTACTTATGATCAGAGGTCTCTCGTCCACTCGCGCCATCGAGCATGTCATGGTGCCCGCAGAATTGCGACCTTCATATCAAAAAGGTTGCCGACCACTGCTCTACATTGCAAGGTAATCAGTTTCCCTGTAAACTGCATTACATTTTCATTTAATTAAATTTTAAGCGACAGGCACTGTAATATTTCTATCATTCTTAGCTTACTAAAACTCGTTTATCAATTTTAAGTCTACAATCTTATAGAAAAATATAGAAATAACTTTTAAAAATAAATAGCTATATATAAGAAGAGTAAAAGGATTTTTTTATAAAATAGCTAACTTTTTAGATATACACCATTTTATTTTTTATAATTATTGGAAAGTACAGTGAGAACTGAAAATTTTTTAATTTCTGTTTTTTCATTGCGATTATTATTATTATATTACTTTATACATTAGAGTAATAGTCTATTTAGTGAGTATATTATATTATATATTATTTTATACATTAGAGTAATAGTCTATTTAGTAAATATATTATATACCGCTCTGTTATAAGAACTTCCTGTTTCATTATAATATTCAGTATATTATTACGTTATGTGTTATACATCAGGGCAGCTCTGATATAATAAATATCACTGCCTTACGTTAGTTTCTGGTGTTTTCGTGTGTTTCTGGCGATCCTATGTGAAACTAGTGCCATTCACAAACCCACAGTGAGTGGGTTTGTGAATTATGTGAATTACGTGGTGAATTATGGTCCACACTCTAAGATGAATCGGAGAAAAATAAAATGGCTCTCGTGTCCCGGAGGACGAATTGTTACTACGTATGGTAACAGGTAGTTAAACTTGAAATCAGAGGGTGCTGTGAATCCCTTAGTAATAAGATCAAGCTGCCATTGGAAACTAGACCTTGGAACTTTAAACTGTAGGTCTCTAAGCAGTAAAGGATTAGGGACTATAATCAACAATAAAAAAATGAACAAAACAAATGGATGATCATATTCAAGTTGTTAATATGGACTATTGAACGTTGTAATGACTATGTAAGGCACTTCAAAATCAACCATTGGAGAAGCCATATGTAAGACACATCAGATCAACATATACCAATTCAACATATGACAAAGTGATACAATTCCGGAAAACTCTTCATAGAAGGGGTTTAAAAAATATTCAGACTTCTTGACTGGGAAGAAAAAGAGCTGAAGATAAACTGGAGATATTTAAGCTACTTACCCTTACAATATGACATAGTTATCTTTATTTCAAGTGTCGGCATCAGTTACAGACTCGTATCTGTGAACTTATTTATTTATTATTACGTTTTTATTCGAAATTTATTCGTTTATACATAGCTGCGTGCTAAGAAATTGTTTTTATTTTATAATTGTAACATTATAATATGGGAATTATATAGCAGTGCATTTTTGAAAACTTGTAGAAGTTAAAATATTTATCTAAATTTAAAATATAAATTTTAAGAAGATATTATTATGTTGCAATTGCGATATAATATGGAAGTTTTATAGGTGTGAGTTTTTAGTTTTTTTTTAAAAAGTAAAAAATAATTTAAAACTACCAAACCAACTTGTCGCCCTCGTTGGTCGAGTAGACAGTGTCGTAGCTCTACATGTATAAACAAATGACTTTTGTCCCCAGTGGTCGTGAAAATTTCTGTTTAGAATTTTATGCCTTAACTTACACAAACGACATAGATATTTATGAAGTTCTTTATGTGGTACGCAAATTTTGTCTCCTAGACGCCGCTCTGTTTATTAGGAGCCTGAAACGAACAGGTGAAAGACATTTTCCTCAATAATACTCACTGTACCATTAATTACATCCATCTACATACTTAATAAATCTCATGAGAATTCAGTTATGATTGAAGTAGACAGTTAATATCAGAAGTTATGTTCAATTGATCAAAATAAAAACGAATTCACTGCACAAGTCAAGGACTCAAGCTTGCATTAGTTCGCGAAATTCTCGTCCGCGTATTATAATGCTTACTGCCAAAAAAAAAAGAAGGCAACATTATACGAATGATTAGAGAAAAATGACAACATTATACAGCTAATTAGAGGAATAAAGAAGTATTATAAGAATTACTAAAATAAAGTCATGTTTAGTTTGCTTTCATACAATGATGAAATGTGCTATTTCAGTGACTATGGCAACCGTGCTGCAACATCACAAAGTATAAATACAAAGAAATATCCACTTTTCCATAAGATGATGAGAAACATATATTGGATATCAAACAATATTTATTTATTTGGCGTACGATGATATAACGGCCGTGAGGCTTCTTTAACAGGGAAGTACAGCACCATCTCAATCCCCCAAATTTTATCCGGTCTCAGAACCGGCAGAGTTGACGAATCATACCTATGGCTGGGGTTCAAGTATTCCGGACTGTAATCCGTGTGTGTTCACAGGGCACGTTTATGGAAATTATATTCACGTCGGCGACGAGAATCGAACCCAGCACACTCCTTTGACGGGCATATGGTTGCGAAGCGCACAACCACTAGTCTAACCGCACGGACCAAACAATATTAATTCTGTTTATATAAAAAATCAATCATTTAGTATGATATTTTCTTGCTGTATTTATTTCTATTTGTTTATCATCACTTTTTGAAAATAATGAGAAAAAAATCATGGCTACTAGTAGGATAACAAGTTGAATGCAAGTACAGCCACGAAAAAAAACGCACTATTAAAGTATAGGAATGGAGATGCAAGTACATATAGTTAGCAAACTCAATAAAAACCAATAATAATAATAATAATAATCTGCTATTTTAATGCTTTTCGATAGTTGTTACAATACACGATAGCTCATCAAGGAGTTACTCAATCAAATTTAATTAACTTTTGAGCGGTTCGATGAAAAACTCGCACCTTGAACCACTCAAAAGTTCATTAAATATTGTGTAAATTAACGGTAACCAAACTGTAATCTATCTGAGGGGTTCATTAAGTCTTAAGATCGCTTGAAGATGATCTTTCTATGACTAGCGTCATACTAAGTTACGGTAACAGAAAACTTGCGGTACTCACCTCGGATGTCTGCAAACTTGGATGATGACAAGCTAACTACGTCACCACTGCACACTCCGCTCTTATATAGTGACAGCAGTCGAAGGCCGCTGGCGAGAGAGTGTGACGGGACTCTTGTCTGGTCACTCTCTACGGCGGTACGCCTACGGCACTCCACCTGCCGCGGTTGCGAGCAAGCTTCATCCGCCTACACACTTTACAGCTTTTGGAAAAGACCGCACATATAAACATTCCGCGTTGGGAGCAGAACCTGGCGTCACGATACGCGACTGGTCGAAAGTATGCAAACGTCATTGGAGCAAGTGGGGAGAGAAAAATCGATGAGAAATACCTTTTAAAAAAAAGCAAATAGTTCGGCTGATGCTTGCCAAGATAAGGGAGTTGATAACAAAAAAAAAAAAAAAAAAAGATCAAGCGAAACCTATTTCAAAGAGTCCTATCACTTCTAATTAAAATTAGTTTTGCCATCATAATATGTCGAATAACAATTGGAATCTATTCTAAACATTAAAAAAAAAAACTTGCGATGCCATCAGTCACATTTTTAACTGTAATTAAAATCAGTTAATTTAATAAAATATTTTGGAATTTTATGTAAACTTTATTAATTTAAAGTGTTTTTGTGTATATTCTAAATAAAAACAAAACAAAATAGAAATTAAGAACACCATAAATGATAATAACATTAACTATTATAATAAAACATTACTGTGTGTGTGCTATACGGATGAATCAGTCAGAAAGATGGCGGCACTTGAGTGTTCACTGTGTTTCTACTTTTAGCGTTAGATTAGCGAACGAGTGTTGACTACTGTAATGCAAGTATAATGTGAAACTCTGGTTTTGTAGTGTAGCTGCTAGATTAACTAGCAGAGACGCGATTATAGTTTTTAAATTATATACAAGAACGGCAAGTTGACATTACAGGTAAGTGGACTTTAATTGGACGATTCGATAGGCCTAACAGCCATTGGAATCGCCATTGTTGATTACTTACTAAAAGCAACTGAATCGTAGGCTCACTGCCCCACGTTGTTGAGGGTTTTTTTCGTAGCCCTTACATAACTCCAGGAGACTCCCGATTGAAGATATCAAGGAACAGATGAAGACTCTAAACAAGGAGGAGTCATTAGAAGTTTTAAAACTTATCATGGCAAAGTTTGAGGCTGACTGGCCGGGTTATTTAAACCTGTACACCCGAACAAATGATCCAGAAGTAGAGGATGAAGAAACCCAAGGGGAATTCATAACTGTTCCACCATCTAAAAAACCCCCGTCATAACAATTCACAAGAAGAGCATTCCAACAAACGGAGAAGAACAGCAGACGATCTTATGGAGGATGACTCACCCACACAGGATATGCCGAAAAACTCGGAGAAAGTTCCTCCAGTTATTCTTCAGGACAAGTAGAAATGGATTTCTGTCATATCAGCTCTCAGGGAGCAAAACATCAGATACTCCTGGGCGTAAAACTCAGATGAGGGAGTCAAAATTCAGCTAACCACCGTCACTGACTACAGGCAGATGACAAGGCTACTGGACACCAAAAATCTTCCTTACCATACATTCGCTTTATCGAGTGAAAAGACCTTAAAGGTGGTAATACGTGGAGTCACAGAAGGAATCACTCCAGAAGAAATCTCAGCTGATTTAAGCAACCAGAGCCTGACCCCAATCAAAGTAAGTAGGATGCTCGGGTCTGATAAAAGGCCAATGCCTTTAGTACTCGTGGAGATTGATAACACCCAGAAGAAAATATATGAGCTGACTGCTGTCTGCGGCCTCAGAATTACTACGGAACCTCTAAGAAAGAGAGCGTCAGCAGGAAAGTGCTACAGATGTCAGCAGTTTGGGCACGCCCCAAAGCTATGCCAGCCCAATTTAAGGTGCTTAAAATGTGGTGAAGGCCACCAGACCATCATATGCACCAAGCCAAGATCTACACCAGCTAAGTGCGCAAACTGCGGAGGTCTTCACCCCACCATAAAGGATGTATAGCACACCCAAAGAACTGCGGGTCTCCCAAAACCGCTCATCCATCACCCAGCAGTGACATTCTAGGCAACTGTGCAGATCGCCATTCAGTTCAAATAACCTCCACCTTGAAGCTCAGAAAGGAAATCAACCTGAAACCAGGACCAAAACATATGCCGAGGCTACACGATTCAAGAATACTTCCTCCAACGAATTTACAAACTCCAACCTTACATCAGTACTAACTGCCTCACTAGCTACCATGCTTCAGGAATTCAGCAAAACAAATCCTACACCATCCTCCACGAAGAAATTCCTTCAAGGTACCCATTCCATTCTGGCAGCACTCAATCATGAGCAATAAGAAGTATAAACCTAACTCGCTTACCATAATGGCATGGAATGCAAATGGATTGAACAACAAAATCCTTGAACTACAAGAGTTCACTCACAGATATACTCCTGATATAATTATGGTAAATGAAACACATCTCAGACCAGCTAATAACCCTAAATTACGGAACTACGCAATGTACAAAACAGACAGACTTACTAGTGGAGGAGGCACAGCCATATTCATTAAAAACTACATAATCCACAATGTACTGACCAATCCACAAACCAAGAGGCATTGAAGTCCATACAAACAATTCTGGAAGTATCAAAATCTATGCAGTATACAACCCACCCAGCATTCCATCACTGGTATCCGACTTTGACTCCATTCTCGGCTCCACAGACTCCATTATCATGGCTGGAAATTTCAATGCCAAGCATACAGCTTGGTATAGCTCCACAATCAATGACCAAGGCCGTACTCTAAACCATTACTGAACGCAAAATTCTATTGTTATAGCCCGACCCACAGAGCCCACTCATCACAGTCCAAATGGAAGATCACACGTACTGGACATCGCAGTCCTTAGAAACATCAGATACCAATACCAACTGGAAACGCTAAACGAATTATCATCTGATCACAACCCCATTCTGCTCAAGCTTGGTACACAAGAACTATTCCTTTATATCATGGGAAAAGCTCTCCAAAACTCTCTCAGACTACATTAGCCCAACACTCATTATCCATAACAAAGAGGAGATAGATATAGCTGTCAACAACCTTACTTACCAAATTAAAAAAGCACTAGCTTCAGTCACACAAACCACAGTTTTTCATTCCAGTGGTCGGATCCCTGATGAAATTATGAACTTGATGAGGCTGAAAAACAGAGCCAGAAAGCGGTACCATAACACAAAAGCCCCAGAAGATAAAACAACTTTGAATAATTTAAATAGACAAGTCCGGGAAGCTCTACAAAAACATCGAAATCAAGATTGGGAAACTAAACTGAACAATCTGAACCCAGAGGATAACTCCATCTGGAAATTCTTGAGAACCCTCCGCACTGAAAGGCAACTCATACCCCCAATTCAGACCAAGAAAGGAACAGCTCACACTGACCAAAAAGCAGAAGCTTTGGTTGACAATTTGGAAACTCAATGTAACCCCTTTTACGAGAATTTAAACATCAGTCTAATCTACAAAATTCACGGCAGAGTCGGGCAGGTTATAACAGAACAAAAAGAGAAGGCAGAACTCATCACACCCACTTGAATAACAACAAGGCTCCAGGCTCAGACGGAATCACAAACAGAACAATCAAATTACTCCTTAGAAAAGCCATTGTGCACCTAGTCAATATTATCAATGCAATAATCAGATTCAAATATTTTCCCTTAGCATAGAAAACAGCTGACATCACACCAATCAAAAAGGTTGGAAATAACCCTCAGCTCCCCGAAAGCTACAGACCTATCAGCTTACTGTCCAGCCTAGGTAAGGTTGCAGAAAAAGTCATCCTTACAAGGCTTCAATCAGCAACAGGTAAACTAGGTATTATCCCTAATGAGCAGTTCGGATTCAGAAAAAACCATAGCACCACACATCAGATACACCGACTGGTTGTATTTGTCACCACAGGTTTTAACTGGAACCTCCACACTGCTGCGGTCTTTTTAGACGCTGCGAAGGCTTTTGACAAAGTGTGGCACCAGGGTCTTCTCTATAAACTCATCAAATTTAACATGCCAACTAATCTAATAAAAATCATAGATAGTTACCTTAAAGACAGATCCATGCAAGTAAAAATAAATGAAACCGTATCAACCAGACGCAAGATCCTGGCAGGTGTGCCGAAGGGTTTTCTTCTGGCTCCCCTGCTGTTTTCTATCTACATAGCTAATATTCCACACAATCCAAGTTCAACAATCACAACATTATATGCGGATGATACTGCTTTATTAGCAAGATCTCTCAGTCCCAAACTATCTATCAAAAGACTCCAGAATAGTATTCACACATTGGAAAAATGGCTGATGGACTGGAGAATCCAAAGAAACCCACTGAAGAGTTCAGCAATCCTTTTCACCAAAAAAAAGGTTTCAGATCAAGGAAGACATACACCTGCTAGGTGTCAAGATGCCATGGCAGAATAAAGTCAAATACTTCGGCGTCATGGACAAAAAACTCCAATTCACCGACCATATAAAATATATAAGCTCAAAGACATCCAAAGCAATCGCCCAGCTCTACTCCATGATCAACAGAAGAAGTAAACTGGATATCCGGAACAAACTACTCATATACAAGATGGTAATACGCCCAGTCATCACTTTCGCATCTCCTACATGGAGCCTCACCTCGAACACAAATATTCAAAAACTGCAGGGGATATAGACCAAATGTCTGAGAATGATTCTGGATGCCCCATGGTTTATCAGAAACTCCCAGATTCACCGAGAAGTCAACACTCCCTACATCGCATCCCTCCTCCATGATCTAGCAGCAAAGTTCTTCACCAAGACAAACAATCATCCAAACACGTTGATCAAGCAAGCTTCAGACTACAATGAAACAGAATTCTATAAATATAAAAGACCCAAGTCAATTCTATGCTCAGCTAAACACAGCTAATCTCACTGTCATTCTTGGGCGAGCTTAACGCTCAATAACTCTCCACTCAAAGAACTCCCCTTCAGACAAAGGGGAATATGAAAAGCATTTATGCTTCACCCATCAAGTCAGCAACGTTCTATGTTCTGTTCTATATGCTATAGGGATATGTAAGTATAAGTATTTCTCATTCATATGTATATCATTCGAACATGCGTCAACATATGCAAATAGGAGTCGGTTTTATTATTGTTTATATTGTGTGCTATTTATTTATATTGTGTGTTATATACACGGGACAATTTGTCTTGTTTTCTAAAAGTACCTACTTAAATGGCTTAATTTGTTGATTGCTTATTGTGTTGTGTGTGTGAATGACTGCAAATGAGCAAAAATGAGTGACTGCAAATATACAACAGTTTCCATTGAGTTAACATCCGTAGATCTGCTGCAGAGACCCTTGAAATTCTACAAACGGCCATATCAGAAAAGAACAATCACGACATCCAAACAAAGCCAGGAAGTTTAGTCAAATATCATGACGGTTATGATTATTTTCTTTCTGTGCAAAAGCTGGGATTCAGAAATTTCTTCCTTGTCAACCAACAATAATACTTAGGTGTACAATCATCACATGATTGTAATCTCGATCTCACACTCCTCCATTCTCTATAGAAGAGATTCTCTATAATTTCTTTTTGTTCACGAAGTTTTACTTGCAGCTCGATAGACAGAAGGCTGAAGATATTTTAGGGATCCAGATCGAAGCCAGGAAGTGCTAAATGCTAATTCAAAGCAGCCATTCTTTTAGCAAGTTCAGGAACTTTTCAAGAGTACTTCTTAATTTGAAAAACGCTCTTAGTTTATATGAATCGCACCCGGGAAAGACAATTACTCTAGAGTACATTAGAGCTCAGGTGAACTAAGGATCTAAGGATTAGTTCGTCAGATTGCGACTAAAACCCTTTACTACACTTTATAGAAGCGGTTGGTGGTTTCATACAGGATAACGAAAGTTATCTCTTTCCTCCACACAAACGAAAGACATCACTAGACGTCTACCATGCACACAGTAGGATTTAAAAAAAAAAAAAAAAAGCCTGTTTGAGAGCAGTTATGCTAACCACCTGATCAACCTGGCGGTGTTGTGTAGTTAGGAATATCAGTGGATTAGAGAAAGCTGAGTGTGTGAATAATTTATCTAACAAGTAACTGCAACAAGAATCATATTATATATAAGAATAATAATGTTCTGGTTTTTTTTTTTTTTTTTGCTTTATTAGTTGACCAGAGATTTTTGTAAAATATATATACAAGAATTGTCTACAACTAGCTGTTCTGTCTGTCTTCTTCAGGACATGTGTAACGGTACAAGGAACTAATGTTTGCGAGTAAACAAGAAAAAAAAAAGAAGAATGGAGTAGCGCAGTCAAATAAATTAAACCGACGGGTAAACATCATAAGCATGGAATGTGGTGTATCAGTCATTGTTTATTGAGCGCGTTATATAGTTTTAGCGGAATTAAATTTTGGTACGCTGAGCGAACTTAGGCTTTTCCAGATGTGACCAAATAAAACACAGAAATGTTCTGGGTTTTTTTAATTTAAATTCATTTGCGATTTCACCTGAAATGAATATTCAAGTGTGAACGAACATTGACACAAGGATGGATTCGATAGTATATATCGTAAACAGTAAAGATATATCAGATGAAATGCAATTTAAAAAAAAATAATCTATTGCATTTCTTAGACGAAGCCTTTGATTGGAAAGACTGTGGGTTGAATTTCGTCTATTACGTAAGAAACCTTTATCAAAATTTCAATTAAATGGTGAGTTAGCCGCTCTTCCATTGAATACGCACACATCTACAGACATAACATTAAATGCGAGATGGAATAGATTCGAGCCTCACCATCTTGTCTACTAATCTTATTTACTATCTTTCAACTAATAGTCAATCTCCTGGATGGAGATGGGCAGGACAAGACTGCCTTTCATTTCACAAAGGGCGTAAGCAAAACTCTTGTAACACAAACTAACTTATCCAGGAGATTGACTATCATACCAATAGTATAGTATAGCATTCATAACTATTGATGATTTTGGAGACTTCGGTGCAGGAAAATGACAAACAACAAACAACTGCCACCATCTGGTGGAAGTTGTTTGTTGTTTGTGTTTGTGTCAAACTAGAATAATCAACTGGATTATTCTAGTTTGAAATAATGTGAGTTATATGATCTTAAGTTCTGAGTTATCGGGTTATAATCTTGAATTACGTAAGAAAAAACTCCTGTGTTACCCGCGCTAAAGATCGATTAACCTGAAGAACAGGCTAAGAAAAGCCTAGAAAATTTTAATCAAAAGTGAATTCACCAATGAATCTTTTTTTTTTTTTTTTTTTTGAGGCTATAGCATTATGGAACCAGAAACCTTGATACATAGCTACTCAGACAAAATGAAATGCAAATCATTAACCTTGATATATTTCGGTTTAAATGCTTCATGATTTTAGAGATATAAACTGCAGATTTTAAATACTAAAAAGTGGAATACGTAGGAATCATCTGCAGTTTCTTCCAATCATATACATGCTTTCAGCTAATGAAAGATATGAGGTATAGATAGATAAAGCAGCGATACATTTATATGAAGAGCATCTTTGTAATATCATGTAACTCAGTTGAATAGTAATTGTAATTATGATGATGAGCAAGTATTGATCATTTCCATCATAAACATAATACTTTCTGCTAATTTGTTTGCTTGTGATACTCTGTTAATACCAGCTGTATTAGTCGCCTCTTTAATAGAAATTCATAATGATTTTTAGATATTTTAAGTAATTTGTAACAGTGAAACTTATAAGGGTGTTTTTGTAAGTCTGTAATTTTGTGGGGTAATATTCTTTAATAGCTAAGTAATGAATTAATTAAGTAAATAAGCATTGAAATGAAATTAGATATTAATGCTTTGCAGATAAGCAAAATGTTATGAAATTTTAACAGGCATAATTTATAACAATGTCATCTTTCTGTTGTTTACGTAAAAAAATACAAATTCTTAATTTTTGAACAATTTCTTTTAATACTGGAAAATATCTCTATCAGTTTTATTAATCAATTAAAGATAATTTAGTCATACTTATTAAAAATGCCAAAAATTTATGAATTACTGAAATTTCTCTATAAACATGCAATAATTAGGAACATATTGAAACACACCATTTATTATTTTGAATATTATTAGTATATATTAAATTGCATTAAATTACACACAGAATTTTTGTTGCTACCCACAATAACTTCATCATCCCTTTTGTCATGATAAGAGCTATATTTATATATATTTATCTTTATACTGAAAACGTTTTATCATTCACTGCATTTTAAGGAATTTATGTACTGTCCTAGATGAAAGTGGTTCTCCAAATTTTCGTTTTTACAATAATGTAACTAGTGATCGCTGCTAATTAACTGGAGTGGATCAGAACCTACTTATTACATAATTTCCTGAAATATAGCGAACTTGATTAATGGGATCTGTTTTTTTTTTAACTCTAATACTGTACCGCTAGGGTCTTTGCCGCCCGTATGCAATTTCTGTCTAAGTGCCCCTGTAATGATCCGGGCGTGAGCGGTTCTTTTATGGTAATAAAAATTTAAATTATTTGAAATTTCTTAAATAATTTTTGACAGAATATCCACACGTTGGTTCGCTAAATGTAACGAACTGGGGGTATTGACTAGGCAGGATAATCGTTAAAAACCCGAATATTCAAAACATTCTCAAAAGTTAAAGCAAATTTTGATAAAGCCACTTCACTTTAATCGTTGAATATAATGATACAGGGATTATAGCCTTTTCACCAACCTGAATCGCTAACAAAATTAAAAAGAATTTTAATTAAAGTTAAAATTTATTTGAACTAAAGTTTAAAAAATTCTTGCATTTTACAAGTTACTAAATTCTTAGTAACTTGTAAAAAAATTTTAATAATTTTTATATGTGGAACTATCTTTTAGGAAAATAAAAGAAACTCAAGATAGATGAGAAAATAAGAAAAGAATTCAGAAATAAGTAGAACATTTAATATAAGTAGTCAAAAAATAACATCTTTACAGAATAACAGAAAATAAATTAAATTACATAAATATACTTGGAATTTTTTAAATTAAAATTTTAGGGTTTTTGATTTCATATTCATATAATTAGAAAGATGTCCTGAAGATACTTTCAGGCGCAAACTTTGTTTGCTCACACTTGGATAAAGGATTAAACTAAATTTATTATAGTCTAACCAAGTGAAAAATAAACTTTTTACATCTTTCTCTAAATCCAGAGTAATTTAATAAAAAGGTGGCACACCGCTTGGCAACTCCTATAGGTGGAGATGACCTTGCTAATGCTTCTGCTTGGTATCTCCACTTGGGTCTGGCTCCCACTGAAGAGACCTCAATAAAGGTCGAAACTAGTCTTTGTAGTGGCCCTTCCCTTAATGCATAACATTATACATATCCGCAAGGAGATGTGTTTTGCATTATGGGAGATACTGAGATAGGAGTGTTGGTAGCTTGCTCCACCTTTGCAATAAGTTTCCCGGTGTTGTACTACCTTACCCCAGTCCTGAAGATACTTTCAGGCGCAAACTTTGTTTGCTCACACTTGGATAAAGGATTAAACTAAATTTATTATAGTCTAACCAAGTGAAAAATAAACTTTTAAAGACTTTCTCTATTGTACGGAAATGAATTATGAACCATGAAAACTGCAGAAGAAAAAATAATAGAAATCGGAGAAATTAAATTCCTTCGTAGGACAGCAGGCTATACTCTCTTGGACAAAAGAACCATAGAAATACGCAAATAACTAAAAATAGACTGATCATTGGACAAAGTATATGAATACCAGATGAAGTGGATTGAATATGTCGAAAGAATGAACAGTTCATGACCCAAAAAATATTCTGATACCGCCCAGTTGGAGGGTAATAGAAATCAGGGACGACCAAGGAAAAGATGGAATCAGACCGAAACAAGCCATTTTACTTAAATCGATGAAAGGATGATGATGATGATTGTTTTATTCAATAATCATCCATATCGGAAGTAAGCGATATGGATGATTAGCGATAATTACATGGGGGCCAGGTCTGGACTGTATTCTGGGTTAAGGAGAAGCTTATTTATTTATTTATTTGGTCTGAATACCAGTTACTCCTAACCTTTCCATTATGGGTCAAGAGGTAAGCGATATGAGCTAAGAGATCTGCTTCGAATTAAAAGTAGTGAATTCGTACTGATGGTTGCTAATTAATTGGTGAGCCTTCAGACAATGGATTAATGATCAAATGTCGACATTAATGCGATACCAAGTTCCTCTCATTTCTTCTGTTTACCTTGCCAAGCGGGTAAAATGACATCGCACATCACTTTATGTGGCAATGAATTTGGCTGAGTATTTACAAGTGCCTTACCGTAAGACCATGTCCGAATGCTAGGTGAAGTATTTTGGGATCGGATGAGATCATGAACAGGTTTGGCGGCTTTCATAGTGTCATCACCATCCTTGAACTTTTTGGCTAGTTCAGTTGGATGTCCAAAGTGGTATTACTAAAGTAAAATTCTTAGACTAAACGATTTTGGCCACTAGATCTAAATAATAAAATAGAGTAGAGTGAAAAATGGGTTGCAGGGAGAGCAGTACATCATATCTATTAATTTCGTGTTCATGTTTTCTAGCGGGTTTCGAATGTTTTTATTGGATGAAAACACTATTTACTAGGAGTGAATTAAAACATATGCCAACTTGTTCATGAGAGTGGATAACTAAACTTCAGTTCAAACTTTCTTATAATTGTTGCTCATATTCCAGCGTAGATTCGAACCATGTTTTTTTCCAGCCAAATGTCGTGATTTTCTTCGCCATTATGCTATGGAAGTGGGATAGGTAGGTAGGAGGAACAGAAGAATGCAAAATGAGATTATAGCACGAAGTTCAAGAAGCGGTAAGAAAAAGATGAGGAAGGATTTCGGTAAAGTGGAAGAGCAAACTTCTATTCCATCAGGGTAACGTCATGTCTAGAGACAAGTGAAAAGGGTTAGGTCACGTGATCCCTTAAGTACGAAAATCTTAGGATTTTTAACAAGCATAGGAGGACGCTTGTTAAAAATATTAATAAGTTTGAAAATGGTCTCATCATTGTTACATATTGTAACCAGGATATGGAAGCTCTCATAATAATAGGCTACTGTTATTTTTTATTGCTATGGAATGTTTAGATTTTACTGGTTATCTGGTATCTTTGTAAGGTGAGCGAGTCTTATTTTGTACTGTTGTGTAATTTCTAATTAGTATACATTTTGAACTGCTTGAGTATCCTTGTTTGGAAATGGCGTTTGCTTTCATATCGATAGACCGCTCGAAGAAAATCCTTACAGTTTTCTAGTTGCCGATTAGAGGAACGTTTTTTTACTAGACTTTTCTTGGCGTTTTAGCATTTAATCCACTTTGGTACAAGAAAGGAGAAATTTTTCTCCGGAAAAATCGGATATTTAATCACTCAACTCAAAAAAAAAAAAAGAAAAGAAAATCGAACGTACTATTCCCCACATTTCAAACATATATATATATATATATGTGTGTGTGTGTAGAAAGTATTTTACCTTGGGTATAATAAATATTAAAGCTACCAAGCTATTTTAAACCTGGTTTTACTCCATTTCCCAAGTAAGCAAACAGACAAACAAGTCAATTTTGCGCCTGCAAGTGTTGCAAGTCTAGCTGATCCTACAGGTAGTGCAAGACCAAGGTAACTCATGGTAAAAGTAGTATAAGCTCTGATCACTAATCTTAATATTTACCCTTAATGCAAAGCACATCTCCTAAAGGAGATGTATGATGTTTTGTATTAAGGGCAAGGGGGGGCCACTACCCAGACCGCTTTCGACCTTTATTGAGGTGTATTTAAGTAAAGACCTCTCTAAAAATTAGGACGATCCCTAGATCACTCCATAGTGGCCGAAGGACCGTCCAACTCAAGATTTTAGTAATACAGGGCTTATAAGTATTTTACCAGTTACCATAAGGTGTTTTAACCTTATTAAATAAAAATCTCAGGAAGAGATATAAATGTAGAAAGTATTTTACCTTGGGTATAATAAATATATATATATAAATCTTAATTTCACTATTAAATCTTTATTAAAATTGTACTTTTTAAAGTATTTTTAATTACTTACTTACTGATTCTTACTCCTGTAAATATATTGTTACAGTAAATGAAATTCATCTTATAGATTTTTTTTAATATTTCACTATCAGAGATTCTAATTATACTGTACATTATGTCGAAAAGCATGAAATTCGAAATATAACTAACAACTTTCAGCATTTTATTCAAGGAAACATTACATGCGTACATTATGTTAAAATAAATATTGGGACATTCCCTGTTCAATGAAACAGACTGGTATGTATATTCCTATCGTCAGACATACATTGTGATGTAAGGCAAACAGATATACCCCGACGTCAATTGTAGATTATGAACTTTCAATGGTTCGTGGAGAAGAATGGACTTCGACAGAGGTCTTATCACGGGATGTCACATAAGCCTATCCATTCGTGATATTGATAAACGACTGATTACGTAAAATCAAGAAAAACATATACATTCGTGAGCCAAATATTATGATCACCTATCTAGAATGTCGGGCTTTTTTGGCCGAGATAACCGCTTACACCAATCTTTTTGCATTAACTCTACTAGCTAGAACCACGGCATGCGACGAGTTATTCTAGACCAACTAGACAAAATACACCTCGAGGTCGACAGCTGAGAGAAGCACTGTCGTCGACTAGCGACAGTGCTTCTTTTTTCCCCACATGATCCCACCCACAAATACTCAAATGAAATTCAAATCTTGAGATTTAGCCAGCCATGTGAAAACACAGAATGTTTGGATATAATCTTCGAATCGTGTTTGCACAACACAAGCCTTGTAACAGGGTCCTGCTGGAAGTTCAGATCCCAGATCAATTAGGTCGTATTGTCATCATATAGGACAACACCTGGTCTGAAATAATCGCCAAGCAAGCATTAGTGGTAAAATTGTATTCAATCGATCCATACGAACAATCCCCATCCCAGGATACCACCACCACCACCACCGGCTTGTTTCTGACCAACCTTACAGTCTGGTTGACCATTGCTGTAAAATGAAACAGTTGGCATGTGCTCCATTTTTTTTGTATTATATATTTTACTAATGGCATAAGAATTGCATAAAAACGATAGAAACGTAATGGTAAAATTTCATTGAAGAAACTCGTCCTTGCATACTTAGTGGGTATGTTTATTAGGTAAGACTGCTTCGTCATGAATACATATGATTTCGTATAGGGTAAAGTTGAACAATTGCTTTGGATACTTTCGTACAGATGATTGGAGTGACTAGTGAATCATAGTCCTTTATCTCACTGTATACCTAAGCATTTTGTTTCTGTTTGCCATTGGATTTTAGTATTAAACAAGAGTATGGCTGAACTTTTTTGTGGGTTTGCTTGATGTCTCCAATCGGAGAACCATTTTTCCAAAGTGAAGATGCTAACTTGAAGTTTTTTAGTTACCAGGCAAGGACGAAGAGATCTTGTTAGTATTGCAGTGTCATCGGCATATAAAGCTGAGATGGTCGTGATATGATTTTGTGGGATATCTACCATGTAGATTGAGAATAAAAACGGAGCCAATAATGAGCCTTATGGAACTCTAGCTGATATTTTGAGCTGGAAAAAAATTATGCTAATAATCTTTTTTTTACTTGCATTTTATCTCTCGCTGAGATATGATTTAATTAAACGATTCATGTTTATTGGGATATTTGTTCTAATAAGTTTATACAGAAGATCTTTGCCAAATTTTGCCAAAAGCCTTTGCAACGTCGAGGAATACAGCGACTGTGTTCTATCCAGTTGTATCTTGTCTATGTATTTTCTGAAGTCTTCTGTGGTTGCGTCGGAAACCGAATTGTTCATTTGGTATGATGTTTAATTTATCTCTTGTTTCTTGCAATCTGGATAGGATAAATTGGTTTCTGCAATTTTCCCTAAATTGGACAGTAAACTGATGGGTTGGTAATGCTGAGGAAATCATCAATCTTTTCTTGGCTTATGTATCCCAATAACATCTGTAATTTTCCATGTTGGAGGAAAATACTGTAATCTTAGCATTGCGTGTATGATATTAACAAGGTGCATTACAACTTTGCGTGGGAGCAGTTTGTGATTACTTTGTTTGTGACACCATCCAGACCTGGTGCCTTTTTTGTTGTTAAGATGTTTGATGATACGTCTTATTTTTGTTGGAGAAGTAGGACTAATCGCTTCCAAGTCGTTTGTGGGTTGTTTTAAGGTGCGTCTGACATATTGATGAACCTTGTAAACAAGGTTGATATTTATGTTTTCATATACTGCATGTCACTGCTTTTCAAGATTGCTGACAAGCGCATCAGCTTTATGTGCATCTGTAAATACAGTGCCTTCTTCGGCGAATGGAGAATGGCGTCTGTCATTAGTAGAGTTTTCTAGGTGAATTGTAGCATAGATTTTAAGTTTTCTGGCATGATAAACATCAATTTTTGTGATTTCCAAGTTTTTTGTTTGGGAGCTTGCTTCAGCAATATGTTTGAGGTAGATTTTAATATAAATGGGCAGGGCCACAATGTTCGGAACCAAGTCTATGGTTTCTGTATGTGATATAACCTCTTAATTTTTGATTCTTTGCTGGCTGAAAATGTATTTGACTAATTAATGTTATTTCTGGATTATATGGTGGTGAATTCATGCAGTTCAAGAATTTTCTTGGTGAGGTCATTGGCATTCCAAGTGGCGATCACAAGTGAGTTTGGTAGGATTTTGTTTCAATGCATTGCTGAGTGCAGTTAGAATGGAGTGGGTCCCTTTGAGAAATATTTTTGTAGAAACCAGAATTGGGCTGGATTTACTGAAGTCCTGTAACATAATAGACAATAAACAGGTTATCACTGCAGTTAAGTTATGATTAGTTTATTCAAGGCGTGATGTTTTTGTTGAAAGCACGATATCTGCATAAGTTTTATTGGGTTATAGGTTTTTTCCTGTTTATTAGGATTTACTTAAGTGGATGTATGATCAGGTTGTTTAACGAAAATGGAAGTTTGGGAGAGAATCTGTGTATTTCTCCGAGTAGATCGGTTATTTGGATAAAAACTGCATCCTCTGTAATTGGATGAGGCCTCCTGCAATTGGCTAGTTTTAGATTACTATATTCGGAATTAAACTCTTTGATTTCGATCTTTGAGTTTCTTATTCGGTTTTGAAACAATGTGGGATTTAATATTCCCTTAATTTAAATATAGTTTTAGATTTTGCGCAAGAGACAGTTAGATGATTTTCACCACATTTCACGCATCTTTAGTAAGCCCTATACAGTTTCTGAGAATGACCAAATTTTTGGCATCTGTGGCACTGCCCAGATGATGTTCTCTTTATTGAGGGATTCAGGGATAATTTTGAGTCCACAGACTTTTACTTTTTGTCAGATCGGTACATCTGACTCACTTTTATAGGAGTTAACCCATGGTTAATAAGAACTGTTGTGATCTCGTCTGTGGTAAATACTGTGGTCAGAGGAGTCACTAAGGGTATCCTCAGTGACTCCGCTGTGTTTATTGACCAGGATTAAGTGATATTTTGTTCCTTGATAATCGGGGTGATCGAAGTCCACCTGTCCTTGTCGCACACTGCAGGAACTTTCTCATTATTAGTGTCTGGAATATCTTTTTCCGGAGTTTCATCGTCCACGTAAACATAATCGGTCTTGCGTTTTTTCTTACATCCGTTTAAATAATACTATATCAACCATAAAAATCGTACCACCACTTCCTTTCACTCTATCCAATATCAGGAATGATTAATTTATTCAAATCGCATAGTCTTTATCCTTATAAGGACTGCTTAAAGGGGCGAAGCAAGAATGCTTTTCATATTCCCCGTTGTCTGTAGAGGACAGTGTAAGGATAAGGTGTTATTGAGCTATAAAGCTCTGACCATGGCAAGAGGGTAACAGCAATAGCCGAGCCTCAGTTAGAACTTCATCGGCTACAGCACTGCCATCCTTTTCTCTCCCTGGGTACCAATTTTAGTCGCCTCGTACGACATGCATGAGCTACATTGGTGATGTTTAAGTAAAGCCAACTCTAAATAGGACGATCCCTAGACCACTCCATAGTGGCCGAAAGACCGTCCAACTCAGTGTTGTCTCCACTCAGTGACTGGCTCCCCCACCACCGAGCAGAACCGTTCATATTCCAGGGAAAGGTGTCCACCGACAAAGCCCCTCACTGGGCCGTGCCGGAGAACACCCCCCCCCAAAGACTCAAATTGCTCCATCAAGGCCAAAACCTTAAGAGAGCGAAACTCAGCGTCCATTTAGTCGCCTCTTACGACATGCTTGGATTTGCATTGGCGATGTTTAAGTAAAGTCAACTCTAAAAATTAGGATGATCCCTAGACCACTCTATAGTGGCCGAAAGACCGTCCATCTCATCTCAGCGTTGGTTCCACTCAGTGACGGACTCCCTCACCACCGAGCAGAACCGCTCATATTCCAGGGAAAAGCATCCACCGACAAAGCCCTTCACCGGGCCATGCCGGAGAACATCCTCCCCGGAGACTCAAAATGCTCTCTCAGGCAACCCCCCCCCTCAAAACCGGGAGCAAACCTAAGAGAGTGAAACTCAGCGTCCGGGGGGGGGATAACAGCAAAAGCCGAGCCTCAGTTAGAACTTCATTGGCTACAGCATTGACATCCATTACCCTCCCAGAGTCGCTATTCTTATCCCGGCAACTACACCGGGAATTCAGAGCGCAAACGTATAGTCCTTATATTACTGGCTTAAAGGGGCAAAGCAGGAATAGTTTTCATCTTCCCCGTTATCTGTAGAGGACAGTGTAGGAATAAGGTGTTATTGAGCTATTAAAGCTCTGATCATGGCAAGAGGGTAACAGCAATAGCCGCATGTAGAAATTAGTGATTCATATAGAGGTTAGTTATTTTTTAAATAATAGTGGCGTTATTTTAAAGCCTTTTCATAAAGATTGTGTTTGAAATTTTATGAAGTATTTATTCTAAACTATTACACTTATTACTTGTAACATTTTTATATTAGAAATGAAATAAGTAATAAAAACTAATAATGTATTCATATTTCATTTGGATTTGTATTAGTCATGCAACTTGTAATACGGACTGACGTGTTAATATAATGTGCACTGTCTATCCTGTCCTGGTTTACGCTCACGCTTAGACCCACATTTCATCGTGTAGGCGTTCCAAATAGAAATCTTAAGGAATAGGTTTGATTAATCCTTCACAACTAATATGATTATCGTTAATTCGAAGAATTATATTCAAATAACACCCGCGTGTCTATACCCTTTGTTTACTTTAATAATCCAATTAATGCATTTATCATGTCTTTAGTATTTCAACATAGATCAAAATACGTAACAAGATCAAGCATCAGATCCTTGAAATTCGATGGAACTAATCCACAGCACATAAAGTATCAAACATCGTTTAATGGCTATATATTTATCAAAGAAACATCCTAGGTGATACGGTATAAATCTAGAAGGCATACACCAGCATCACAAAAACAAACAAAAATTGCAATGATTTACATTTAAAGTGTTAGGAAGAGTGTCATCCATCTATAAGTGCTAGTAATCTTTACTGTTGCTAGGCAAGAGAAGGTGAAATTATTTTGTGAGGCTCACGCTCTATATTTATTTAAATTAGGTTAGTTTTTAAGAGTAGTCGATTCCAAAAAATTAGCGTCATATTCTTACTTTGTTGTGATGCAGCATAGTAGATTTTTATGATTTGATTCTGTGGGTATTGTCCATGGCATAATCTGCTAGACATGACGTCCCATAGTTGAGGAGGGGGGGGGGGCATATCATGTTTCAAGTCCTTCAAAACAGATATTGCAGATCTTCTGTCAGTTTATAATAGGCCAAACTCTACGTGCAAAGAACTTTGTATGCACCTAGAACTGTGAGAAGAAAGAACTCATGTTAAAGATATGAAGTGTGAAAGCCATGTACAGATTGTATTTTTTTTATGAGATAGAAATATTAAACACTCATTGAATAATGTAATCTGTACCTTATTCTTTCCAAAAGATCAATTTTAACCCCCCCCCTTCGTTTCCAGATATATATAAAGTTCTTTGTCACCGAGACGACCGACTATGGATAGATTGCAAAACTAGATAAACCTATCTTGAAATGGATAAAAATGCACAATCTCTGCCACAAATATTGATGTTAGGACCCTATTCAAGCAGCAGATCAGTCTTCTGGTCCCTCACTTCTGAATCTCTCTCTCTCTCTCACACACACACACACACACACACACACACACACACACACACACACACACACACACACACACACACACACACACACACACACACACACACACACACAAATACACACACAAATCTTAATAGTGCTATCTCTTAACATTAGTCAAACATAAGTAGATCTCTTGGTGTCAGCCTTCTCTTCCAACTCTTTTACAGACAATCTGGTAAAATCATTGTGCCAATAACAGCTTCGATTTTGTTCAGAAAGATATCAAAAGACTTCTCAATAGCTTGTATACTAACAAGTCGTTTGGCATTACAACAGTTATGCTCGAAGTTTTTATTCCAGAATATTAGTACTCATCCTATATCTTGAAACTTTTATCACTATTTTTCTGTCATCTATCCAGCATGGATAGGCTGCATTCAGCCTATCATCAATTTGCCAACTCCTTCAATACAGAAAGTCGCCGTTTAATTAGTGATCACCTGTTGGATCCCACAGCAGATTTCTTAACCAGTCTTTGGACACAAACTATAAAAAGGTTTCATGAAAATCTAAGCTTCAAAAATCTGCCATAACTAATTATCTTAAACCGTGATCTCCTTGCTTAAATAGTTGGCTAAGGAGAACCTGCTAAACTTCTGTGCTACCAAAACACACTTCTGTCTTAATTTTGGTAAGAAAGATCACGTCACTTCCCTTTACCTTTATAAACGTCCCTTGCGTTTTTAAAGGTAAAAAATGCGGCTTTCATAGCTTAGTTGGTAATGGCATGACCAATGGAATGTTTTTTTTTTCTTCCAGAAACTCATTGCTTTTTTTTCATCCCAAAAAGGCCAGTTAGCCAGAAGCCCCCATTCAATGAACAGCAACTCAGTTGCGCCTGCAATAATTCCGAACAATGCAATCTTTAATAATACTCGGATCTCAATTGAAGGTCATGTTTCTCGTCTCGAGATAACTTACCCACCGTTAGCCTTTCAAATACAAACACATTGCATCTATAGCCTCATGCCCTTCAAAACACATTCATGTCCTAATCAATCCCAGACACTACTTTTCGCTATATAACTCCTACCACTAGATAAATCCAAAATTCCTCCGATCTTGGAATACTATTCACACATTTGGGACAGCACACATAAAAGTTCTTAAAATAATCGATGTTATACAGAATGGACGCAATCCGTTTAATATTAATATATTATACTTATTTTCCCATAGACTATCTCTAATCACTTTCTTATAGATAGTGAGTAGAGACAGCCGGTGAGAAGAGAAATATAATGAATCATCCTATGCCTGTAAGATGATTCTGATTCTAGATGATTCTAGAACGAAAAACCCAAAGTCCTCGGTCTAGATCGCAAACGAAAGAATGGAAACTAATCAGTTTCAGGACACTTACCTTACCTTGAATGGCTTGGCAATTTGCAAATCTTCAAGACAAATCCATGCCATCTTTTCTTGTCCACAACAGAAGTTTTGGGGTTTGATTCTTTGCTGGTTAATATCATTTGCTTTTTTTTTCGATCCAACATCTCATTTTCCTCTTTCATTCGCTCTCTCTCTCTCCCCCCCCCCCCCTTCGGAACAGTCTTCCTCGCACTATTTTCTTCAAGAACTACAATCCCCAGCTATTCAATAAACACATCTATACGTTCCACCAGTTCCAGTTTCAGCTACTGTGTTATAAGAAATCGATAGTCTCATATGAAGAAAATATCTTAACTGGCCAGGCTTTAATAGCTTTTCTTTTATTCATTCACTCATCACGCATGCATAATAAAAACGAAATGAAGAAAACTTAATTGCAAATTACAAGATTTTTTAAACAGCATATAATCAGTGTTGCAATTGAAACCATAAATAGAAAACGGCAATTCTTTTTCACTCTCTTGTTTTCTTTGTTTTAACATGAAACCAGTTTGATATAAATATCTTACAAAGCAATTAATTTCATTCCTAAGTCTCGATGGTCTGTGTGTTATCATACATGTTTATTCTCAATTACAAAGTGTTAATTAACTCGACTGTGAAATTAGTGTACATTACTAAAGCAAACTTTATTCTCTTAAAGATTCGTTATTTTTGGTATGCTATGTCAATAAAGTGGTTAGGAAAATATTTCGTTTTCGATCTCGGTAAACAGATGGCCTATTTCCACTTGATTTCACGCTTCGTGACCATACAAGCTCCTTACTTCGAATAATTGCACTTCTACTTCAGTAATACCAAAATAACATGAAAGGAAAAATACTATTTTTAACGTACAGTGAGATATCGGATACCACACTGAAACATGGGATGGTAAACATCACTGAAACGTCTATGAATAATAACAATAAACAGTCTTTTAATAGGTTGTGTTTGCTTTTATCTGTAGAAATTGAATTAAGCGACCGTATTCTAACATATACATGTTTTTTTTTCCATTAAACTACAGTAGCTACATCACTCTAACCAAGAGTGTTTTTTATAAATTTCTAATTTAGTAAACTTAAAACGAAGACGTTAAAACTTGCTGAGATAGAAAGACTCTGAAATGAATGAATGTTTATATTTTTGTTTCGATTTTCTACTGTTTGTGGCGATCAGACATCACACATCCAGCTATGTATGTATGCGCATCTTTCGAAAATAGACCAGTCGTGAGCTATTTCATTTATCCTAGCAACAGGAATCTAACAAGGATCTTTTTTTCACATTCGAACGTAAATAATTAACCATTCGAAGCTTTTTGATAAGAAGATAAGGAAAGAGGATTATTTAGATTATCTACCAAAAAAAAAAAAAAAACAGAACGGAAAAACGTTAAGTATTAAATACTTACATGAATATATAAAAAGACAGGATGACGTGCTGATTCCTGCTGGTAGAAAATCCATGCTAATCCGAGATTATTATTCCATTAAGTTTTATTTTTACTATTCCATTAAGTGTATTTTTTATATTCTTATTCATCTTTTATGCGTAATGCTTCTGCTTTCTTATTTCAGGTAGTTAAATTAAATTAAATTTAAATTAAATAATCCCTTTTTGATGTCTTTGGAATTAGATATCTGTAAGAAATAATGTAATTCAACCATCAGTAATATCGTAATTCGAATTAAATCTGGGACCATCATTGGATGTTCCATTTCTTAACTTAATCAATCTATTCGTGATTTTTTGTTATTTATAAACTTTTAATGATTCTCACAGAGTTTTACAACATCGATCAAATTAATAAGATTAAGATGCAGAAAATCATTACAGTGTTTTTCTGCAGCTTTTTTTTCATTTGTGCCTGAAGGAAAAGCTGACCAATTACATGGCACATGGAAAAACATTATACAGATTATGAGCTTTCATGTCCAGAGAGAATGTCATTGGAAGCGCTGATCAGACCAATCCTGATGCATGGCAACAGTTTAAGCTCCGTGCTTAGCCAGCTACGATGATTCAGTAACGGGTATAGCATGGTCGATGTAAAGCGAGTGTCAAACATGACAACTTCGTCCTCCGGGGGTTACTTGTTTTCTTCTGAATAGCACTGAAGTACTCTTGTCTGCATTAATATCAATTCGCCATTTTTTGAAATACTGTTCTTGTACTAAATTTGTCGATTGACAATCTAGGCTGCAAGGAGCGGACTATTATTGCAGTATCATCTGCGTATAGGGCCATTGTGGTGGCAACTTTTTTATATATATCTAACCAACACACGAAAAGCCATAAGCCCTATAACAAATTAGTACTATGCGTGGATGTTTAGCAACATAGATAGCAAAGAGCTCAGGTGATAGCAGGGAACCCTGGTGGAATGCCTGCATTGATGTTGCGTTCAGATGATCTATCACTTGGAGTTTGCGATTGCTGCGTTACGATTTAGTAAGCATGACCAGTCCTAGTAGATATTTGGCCTGAAGGAGTTTGAAAAGAAGTCGATGTGACATATTTCGTCGAATGTTTGGGCAATGTCCAAGAAGATCGTCCCTGTGGGCTGCTTCCAATTGACCCCTACGTTGATGTCCTTCACGACTCTGAGAACTTGTTGTTCTGTTGAGTGGCTCTCACGGAATCCAAATTGCTTATCAAGAATAAGATTTAATTTTTTAGTGGCTTTTTCCACTCTTATTAGTATTACCCTCTCAGCTATTTTTCCTAGTCAAGAAAGCCGGCTGATTGGTCGATAGTTTGGGGGGGGGGGGGGGAAAGCGAGCTGCTTTTCCTGGTTTTGGAATTAAGATTACAAGAATGCTACTTTCCATTGTGCAAGAAAGTAGTGATATCATAATATTACATTAATAATAGCAACATTGAGCATTACGGCTTTACGTGGCAGGCATTTGATTATTGGGTTAGAATTCCATCTGAGCCTAGTGCTTTCCTGTTCTTAAGTTTTGTGATGATTTCACATGCCTGACCAAGTGATGTCATTTGGATGGGGTTTATGTACTCCATAAAATAGACCACGTTCACCATGGATTGGTAGGAGAGATTTATTGTCTGTGCATAGAGCTGTGTTCATTTTCCAAAACGTCTACTACTTTGTGTTTAAGGACTTCCGTTTTGTCTCCCAATGTTCATTTTGAAGCTGTACGGCTATGGAATCCCATGATTCCATAGCTGTGCAGCGGCACACAAGATTACCATTATAAAAGGCGACACCAAGCACCGGTTGAATGGTGTAAAGCTCGCGGCCATTGGATTTTGGAGCAATAGAAACGGGTTCTTTGGAATGATAAACGCTTCACCTTCTGACAGTCCGATGGACTAGTCTTGGTTTGGTGGATGAAAGAATACTACCTGTCCGAATATGCGTGCCAACTGTGAAGTTTAGTAGAGGAGGCTTTTATAGGGACTATTTTTAATGGTTCGGCCTGGGGATTCCCTGGTTTCATTTTCGAGAGATCTTAAAACTGCGGCCTATAATGACATTCTAGACAATTCTGTGCTTCTAATTTTATGACATCAGTGACAAGACCTCACTAGAATGAAAGGGAATTACCTCAGCAACGTACCAACATCTATTACAAAGCCTTCCCAGAAGGGTGGATTGAAGAGTGGACCAACTCCATATTAATGCCTTTAATATTGGAGTGAGAATTGAGATGAGCAAGTGTTCGGATATTTTTTTATCAAATAGTCTATTCCGGTATGCATCTGAAAAGATAGCTAGATTAGTAACTAACTATGTTTATTTACGGAATTGGAGAAGATTTGTGATCTGTAATTTTTTCAGACATAAGTGTTCATTTACTGCTAATTTGTGTGATTTATGTAAACTACCTAAATCCTCCTGTCTCATCTGTTTAGAATATTTTAGAATATATTCTAGAATATATATATAATCAAGAAAAAAGAAATTATTATTGATGTAAAATCTTAATTTTAAATCAGTTGAAATATTAATACATTATTTTCAGATCTATGTTTAAATGTTGTTTGTAGATTTCAGTATTTTTTAGAGTATTTTCAGTATTTTCTTACACTGTTACAAATCTTTAATTCATCAACCTGATGAATTAAAGATTCATTATTCAATCATTCATAAAGCGCATCCGCCAACTTCTCACATAATGATTCAAGAAGTTAACACTGGTGGCAGCACACATTCTGCAAAGAGATTATTGAATTGAGCGCCACCAAAAAAATATCGAAGAATATTGCAATTCACATCAACAAGTCTGTTTCAATTGCCCACGTATAATTCATATTATTATATCTTGAAAATCAAATGAATGTTAAAACAGGTAAACTATTTTTTTCTATAGGTTCTCCACTGAGAATGCATATGATGTTTTCATGTTTCTATTTCTTTTTATAGATATTCTTTTTTTTTATTGCTGATTTTTGTACCGTAATTGTTGCCACAGTTATTTATTTTAATAGAGTCCCGACGAGGCCTTGTTTTTAATTCATCTCTTTATTTTATAAATAAAGAAGTGAGTTAAATATATCTGAATTTGATATCTGCATAATTCAGACGGCTTGGTCATTCAGATTCTTTAGTTTTATGTTGTCTTTATCATCTCTGATTCCTCTTTCCTCTACTTCGTAGCTTTATCATTTGCCTTCAGAACATTTCTTACCCTCCGGAGATTTATTTTCTATATCCTACCCTAAGTCTTTCGTTAGTTTTGTTTGGGTGCTTTTACACACAGCTTAGCTTTAATACTTTTTTCTGTATTTCTCTGGGGTGCATGCTGATTTACTTGCAGTGTGCTTTCAACAGGCTTTCTTTTTTTCCAAGACAACCTCTTTAACCTTTCGGATCTTGTATGGAGTTCGGAGTTTTCTGTTCTCAAACAACTTTATCACATGCTGTCTTCGTAGAATCAATCGATTATTTCTTAAGATTTGGACACTAAGTTTTAAGGTTTGGCTATTTTTTCAAACTCTTTTTACTTTTTCGCCAATAATATTAAATTTTATATTAAATTATAATATAATATTATAATATAAGTCTGCACGGTTAGTCTAGTGGCTGTGCGCTTCGTAACCATATGCCTGGGGAAGTGGTGTCCTAGGTTCGATTCCAGTCGGTGACGTGAGGAGCTGAAGGATCTTCCTCAGCCATAGCCAAGTTAGCCGGTCTTGAGCGTGGACAGTGGGGTTTTCCCCAAGTTTATCCTGGGGTTTTTCATCCCGCAAAGCAGGCAAACCAGCCTTGAGAACTCAACACTAGGGGCATAGGGCTGACCACCTTATCCTGTGAACGGCTTGAGGTCCGATGATTAATAAACCCTCGACACCGCAAGGTAAAAGAGGGTAAAAGGAAATGAGATGGGAGATAATATAAATATAATATTAATATTATTTAAAATATAAATAAATATTATTAAATAATAATATTTCGCCAATAATATAATGCCAGCCTGGCTGGCCGAGTGGTTAGCGTGTTATCCGTTCTCCTGCCAAAAGACTGCGGGTTTGAATCCCGCAGTGAGCATGGATGTTTGTGATTGTTTGTGAAATACTAGTGGTGGTGGTGGTAGTGGGCGGTAAATGGCGTTGGTGTAGTTAGTGGATTGTGAGTGGTGAAGAGAGAGCAGGTCGAAGAGTAGGTGCTCTCCCTCGATGAGCCCTTGGACTCCCTGGAGGTGTCAAGTAACAATAATATTTATATATTTAAGTCTATAGTTCACTTCTATAAAGCTTTTCAACTCTAATTTTTTTAAAAGTTTCATATACATTGTTTTCTACTCGAAACAAAACGGTGATCACTTCCTATTTTTTCAATGTTCTGTATACTGTTATACATTATGAACATTATGAAGATATCATTAGGAACAATATTCAATGAGGTTTTGCTTATGAGTTTTCTTCTGGGGAATTTATCCATATCTCTATTGTGATACATGGCGTTAGTTCAGTATAAATTCAGAAAGTACTTACCATTATTATTGTGTGTGTGTGTGTGTGTGTGTGTGTGTGTGAGAGAGAGAGAGAGAGAGAGAGAGAGAGAGAGAGAGAGAGAGAGAGAGAGAGAGAGAATTCCCTTTTCTTTATGTCAGCCCAGGCTTCGTTATGTGAATACTACGGTTGACCATGGAACTTTTCATGGTCAAGCTCTTGAGGGTGGTGGTGGTGGTGCTGGTGATGGTTATGTTGTGAGTCCCATCTTGCTTATTAGAGACCTGAAATCGTTGGTTGGAGAGTGGATACTTACTGATTTACTATCTACTTAGTAGGTAGTAAATCAGTGGATACCAGCCACTATTTACTATCTACTTAGTAATTCATGTTGAAGGTTTAATGGAATATTAAACAAGAATTGTTATTGGAATTAAGTGTAAATAATTACTAACTTTTTTATCACTACACTCCTAACTCTTAAATAGTTTTTAATAATGATAACAAGTTGAATATTTTCACATAATTCTACTGTAAAATTGTTTTGCAAATGTTCATAAGTAAAAGGAATTTAAAAAAATACTATGTTTACCTTTATTTTCTCTGCTAAGAGGTGAACCTTTTTATGCCTCTCCTACATGAAAATTAATATTCCATTAAACCTCCAACATGAATTCTTCACGGCACTTAAGCCTCAACACAGGAATCTACTTAGTAAATCAGGCTGGCAAACATTTGAAACATTTGAAAGCTGCTTTTCAAGAAGCTTATGTGTAATGCTGAATATTTAGTATCATATCCTATATCATATTTATTTATTATTTATTATGTGTTTTTCATCTCGAGTACATCAAGAATGTCGACACGATATTTCCATAATTCTTTGTTACCTAGCTCTCTTGCACTGAAGGTGCCTATTTCTTTTCAATTCTTTTGAATTTGAGGTAGTTCGCGCAAATAGAAAATGTTTGGTGGGGTAAGTCCCAAATTGCTAACCCCTCCTCGTTCGTTCGCTATCTAAAATTAAAACCTGAAATTGTGGTTCGTCACAAGAAAGTGAAGACTTGACATTAGGTCAAAAGCCATGTTTGTTCCTCTTTATTCCTTATACGTTATGTGGAATTTCCACTCGGTTATGTTAGCTTTAACTGTATCGTACAAATGTTCAATATATGTCATCGTTCGAAAAAAAAATAGTTCAAGTAAAAAAATGGTCGACTTCCTGTAACATTTTCATACCAACTTACCAAATCGATCTGGTCATTATCGAACAAAGATAGTGAGATCAGCTAGAGTCTTACTTTATAACTGTGTGATATACAATGACATATTTGTACCTCTTGATAAATTTAAGTAGCACTGAGACTTTCACAATGTCGATATTTTCACATATTTTTACAACACACTTCCAGAATAGTACATTCTTCACAGACGAATAGTTTACTAATTTAGACAACACAAAATTCCACTTTCTTTGTATATTTATTATTTCACATATTTTTACAACACACTTCCAGAATAGCACATTCGTCCCAGCTGAATAGTTTACTAAATTAGACATAAAATGGCAGTTTCTTCGTGTATTTAACGAGTAGTTCGTTTCACACCTAAAACGAATAATCAAATAATCAATTTTTATATTCACTTTTATTTTAAAAACTAAAAGGTGTATTAATGAATTCAAAATATACTAAGAAATTAATTGTCAAATTTGATTTTTTTTAATAATTACTCTATATTTTAAGATATAAAAAATTATAATTTGATATTTGGATTTAAAAAATAGCTCAAAATGGCTTAACATTTTAAATCATGATGATAATATTATTACTATAATAATAATAATAATAATAGAACATTAAACATCTTGCGAAAACTTCAGATAAACAAGAATTGTTATTGGAATTAAATGTAAATAATTACTAACTTTTTTTTATCTCTGTACTCTTAACTCTTAAATAGTTTTTAATATTGATAACAAGTTGAATACTTTTCACATAATTCTACTGTAAAATTGTGTTGCAAAAAGTTCATATATAAAAGGAATTAAAAAAAATACTATGTTTACCTTTATTTCCTTTGCTAATCTTTTTATGTCTCTCCGTGAAAATTTGTGTAGTCATATAACAAACAAACAATCTTAATATTTTCATTACAAAATTAAGAGCGCAGTGGGATATATCGTGAATTTATACCAAAACAGTGACACTCGTAAAGTATTTGTTTATTCGATTTCAAAAAGTGCAAAATATATTAGATATCTGAAATACAGAGTGAAAAGGCGGTGAGATATTAAAATGAGGAATATTATGACTACAGCCATATTTTATGGCCAAATATAAAATCAACTTACCAGTTTCTCATAATCAAGTTATGCATCGGAGTTACCATGATTTGCACTACTTAATTACTTAAAAAAATAATTTCACATTATTATATATATATATATATATATAACGATCAGCATTGCATTCAGTTTTGACACTTGCTCATCTTGCTTTTTTCATTCTCGGTGACGTGGGAGTTTTCCAGTGCATCGATTGTCTCTTTGTTTGTGGATCAAGTTCGGAATTTGAGATTAATGCGCTGCTCGAGTTTAACTTTTCACATTATTCCGGAAAAGCGACTTCACACGTGTTTCTTTTATAATTGCCTACAGACTAACTACGAACGACAGCGAACAATGCTTATCTCAACTGCTTCTAGAACCTTCTATGTCATTCACAGCGCAAGCGCATCCCACTGCTACGAGTGCACGATTCACAGCGCACCTTGTCTCGTTATTTAATAGCCACACCTCTTATACTGCCAAAATGGTTCAATTTGGTTAAGTAAGATATTAGCATGTAGGACAGCTAATGATCCTCAAGGAATTACATAGCATTGATCAAATGAATAAAATTAAGATGTTGAAAATAATTAGAATATTTTCTGCTTTCTTAATTTGTGAAATTCCTTTTTTCCGATGGAGTAAGCCAAATACAAAGTGTATTGGTATGAAAAAGCAATCGACTGGTAATACAATAGTTTTAATCTAGCTATTGTACTGCAAAAAAAGTCGATGTTACACAAAGAACAATCTTACATGGTTTTTGATGCCACATTGTTAATTATGAGTTTTTATGTCCATAAAAATTATCATTGCAAGCGCTAGTATATACATTTCGAGTCTTATTTGGTTATTCATAAAGATAAGGAATATAATCCAACAAAATATGGTATTTATTTTATCTTTATATTATGAATGTTTCCATGAATTTACATGTGTAATATGTTAATAAATAAAATAATTATTTACAATCTTAATTTTTAAATTATTATTTATAATAATGATCTTAATTATGCAACTAATTATTTTATTATTAAAGTTTTTAAATTGAACTAAGAAACGTATATTTAATTTATATTAAACTATAAATATTACATTAAACGAAATAAAATAATATAGAAAATAAAAAACTAAATAAAAGTATTTATTTTATGGTTAATAATCTTATCCGTCCATATTAAATTTTGTATTTGTAACAAAAAAAAAAAACTAAAGATAATTTTTGATACTTAAAATTCTAAAAAATCATGATTCTCATTTAACAAAAAAAAAATCAAAGTTATCCTTATATCCTTATAAGGACTGGCTTAAAGGGGCGAAGCAAAAATGCTTTTCATATTCCCCGTTATCTGTAGAGGACAGTGTAGGGATAAGGTGTTATTGAGCTATTAAAGCTCTGATCATGGCAGGAGGGTAACAGCAATAGCCGAGCCTCAGTTAGAACCTCATTAGCTACAGCATTGCCATCCATTACCCTCCAAGGGTATTGGATATTCTCAATCCTATTCACATTATAAGTTATATAGTCCTTATAATAAGGACTGGCTTAAAGGGGCGAAGCAAGAATGCTTTTTATCTTCCCCGTTATCTGTAGCGGACAGTGTATGGATAAGGTGTTATTGAGCTATTAAAGCTCTGATCATGGCAGGAAGGTAACAGCAATAGCCGAGCCTCAGTTAGAACTTCATTGGCTACATCATTGCCATCCATTACCCTCCAAGGGTATTGGATTCTTGATCCCATTTCATCCTCCACATTATAAGTTAGTTCTTATAGTTCTTATAAGAACTGGGCGATGGACTGAGTCCTTGACTCTTTATCCCGTCATCTGAATGAAGAAAATCTGTGTGGATGGAGTGTTATTGAGCTAAAAAGCTCTAGTCATGGCTGGGTAACGGCAATAGCCGAGCCTCAGTTAAAACTTCATTGGCTACAGCATTACCATTTGTTACCCGGGAAGTCCTAAAAAGGACTTTTGGTATCATCACCTACCTCTAACAACATTTCCACATTATAAGTTAATTTAAGTGTGCTCATTTTTGTATAATTATTATACAAATAAATTTATGGATTTAATATTCAAACTTAATATTAAAAAAGATTTTATCAAAAATTTTCTAATACTATTTGAAAATTCAAATTGTTTTATTGTTACCGAACTATTTTATTTATGATATTTATTTTTATTTAATTTTTATTATTAATTTAAGTTTTCCAATATTTCACCTATTACAACAATTTTCATGAAATACGCGGAACAGTTCCTGTATAACTCACATCGGAACACCGAAACCAGAGTAATAAAATGGATATCTCAATATTCCAATAATGTCGGAATACGATGTTCATTCAGTCTGAAAATTACTTTATTAGAAGACCTACAAATTTGAATATATGTGGCTATTCCCTTCTCTTATTCTCCTTCTAAAAATACATTTGGGTGGTTGCATGGAACGCAAAAATAGTTTTAAAAGTTTATTCTTTTCATAAATAAAAAAATTTAATAATTTTATTATTTTGAATTTTTAAATAGTTTTTATATTCAAAAAACAACTCAGCTATCTTCACCAAACTTTTTTAGCTTATGATACATCCCTATACAATAAATAAAAGATTACATATCCTTTCTCCTTCTATAAACATCTGTAAACATATAAGACCAAAGCAACGCTATTCTTATCTCATATATTCTGAGACACATCTGAAAAGACAGCTAAAGTACTAAATAAATATAACGTTTACGCTACGTTTAAACGACACTTCGAACTAGCAACGTTGATTCTCTCGCCGAAGGATAAACTACATCGTCTGTCACATCCTAGAATATTTGAAATATTCTGTGAATGTGACTTGACCTATTCGGAACAGAATGGCAACATTAGTTTGTACTCTGGAGATGCCAGTTTAAAATCTAGCGACACATTAGCCAGTTAATAAATATCTTATTGATTATTTATTATCACAGTGTTTGCTAAAACATTAATTCGCACATGATTTTATCATCACTGTCAATTGATCTGTCATATTTGCCCAAATTGTTAACTATAGGTGATTTGGGTTCTGTAATTTTACAGATCCCAAACGAATCGAATGCATAATATTGTGACGCAAGTTCTAGTTCAAGATCCGGTTCAAATCCAGCTTTGAACTAGATTTTTGTAAACACACAGTGTGCTTCTTATTGACCATCCTATTTAGATGCAAAATATATATTTTAATATATAATTAAAAATAATGATCTTTTAAATCAGTGAAATTTACTAATTTTAGATCATATTAAAACGTTACATGTGCATTTCAATATTGTCTACATATTTTCTCGTTCTATTACAATTCTACTCGATACTTGTTTTTCCAAATATAAAAAAGTACTCTTTTGAATCCTAGTAATAGAAGCTCGAAGATCTCTGTGTTGCATTGTAGCTTCAGCAAGTTCTGTTATTCCGCATGTGGTTTGCCAATTAAGAGAGAATTGAGAAAACATTTCTGTTACTATGGCAACACGTGCACCAGTAATCCGTGTCTCTGCGTATTCTGAATAGACATCACAAATAAGCCTTCGAGTTCTGAATACTAACTTTTGATTTCTCCATTTACGAAGTATGATTAAAGAGGAGAAAATTAAAGCCATCCCCAGTTAATCCTATTGTACGCATCTAGTCTGGTAGATTAGACTCTCTCCCACCTTCACACGTACACGTACTCAAAGTGATGAAAAATAATCTCAGAAACCATAAAAATATGCATTTAGTAAAATCAGTTTTGTATTAGTGATCACAAAAATCGAACCAACAGTTGTTTTTAGCTATGTTTATCTACAGTTATGCTGACAGGCTGACAGACAGACAGACAAGAAATTGATAGTTTGCAGACAGTTTATTTATTGTTCATTTGTAGTATATTTTGTATCGTTTAGAATTTCGCTTTTGTCCTTTATCAGCTTAAAATCTTTAACTTTTAACCAAAATTGAAACGACTAGAAAAATTCAAGTGATGATACCAATAATTAATAATACCAATACTTAATATCGATAACATATACACGTACAATTTTCGCGAACATTCAATGTGAATGTGAATTCAATCCATTCAATTCATACCAATACTTAATACACGCATGTTATCCAATTTTCACAATGCAAACAACAGATGTCCAGAAATACTGTATTTTAATTTTTCGAGAATGTGAAGGAGTAAGTGATGCTTTTGTTTCATGTTAACATCAAAATTCTTATGTTTTCTTTTTTGCAAAATCTGTGAGCACATTAGAAACTTTCTATTCTTCCGTAAAAGTTACTTCTGATTTTGACACTCTAGCTAGACTGTTTTTATTGAAATTTGGTTTTTGGAATCCTTATAAAACATTGTCCAGTGGACTCAATTTTTATATCCATCGGACTGTTGATAGGGGGGGGAGCTAATTTCAAAAATAATTGCAATAACTCAATCCGACTGGATGAAATAAAATAAAGTGCTGAGACAATTTTTCCTTTTTTTTTCTTCTTCTTTTTGAAAATAATTGAATTGTTAGCATCTGAATTTTAATTAAATATTAAAATTCGTTTTAAAAACATTTTTAATGTTTTGGAAAGAGTGGTTTGATTTTGGATATACTTACATAACCTATTTAGAATTAATCGTTTCAACTTTGGGATATCTTTTAATATTGTCTTTCCTCATAAGATTAAAAATGTTTAAAATTATCTGATTAGGGTATTAATATTGAAAATGGAGATATGAAAAAGTGAAAATAAATATGCAACATTATATGCACCCTTTTTTTAACCATTCTTTATGAACACATTACGCACATTCTCTTCTATAATTAACCTTAGAAAAATAAAAGTTCGAAGATCGGAAACAAAGCTAATACGTTATGAATTTTAAATTTTAAATGTAATGAATCGAAATATAGCGATTGTAAAGTGATGTTTTGTATGAAAGTGAAATAAATAACCCACGTTTCCACCAAATTTTGACTTGTGATTAAGTTGCTTTATTAAATAGTCAGTATAAAATAACAACATTTTAGAACATGAAAAGATAAATTGAATTCTGATTTAATATCTCAGTTTTTCTATTGATTACTAATTAAATTCACTTATTAATATTTACACCATTTTTTAAATAAAATGAGATAGATTTATTAAAGTATTACTTTAACTCAATTTCAGCACTTCGCGATTAAACATTTCAAAATTACAAAGAATCCAAAATAAGTGCTTAAGGATGATTCTAGACGCCCCATGGTTTATAAGAAATTCACAGATTCATTGAGAAACCGGCATTCCATACATCACCTCCTTTCTTCATGATCTGGTAGAAAAATTCTTCGTCAAGTCAAGTTCACATTCAAACCTGCTGATCGTACAAGCTGTCAATTACAATGAAACAGAGCACTACAAATACAAAAGACCGAAGGCTGTTCTACTCCCAGCTGATCATAACTAATACAACTGCCCCCAGATGGCAAGCTTAAAGCATACAAAACTCATTATTGCAAATAACTTCCTTTACAGAAAAAGGGGAATATGAAAAGCATTTATGCTTCACCCATCCTGACAGGAGCGTTATACGTTATATTCTATTTAAGATGTTATAAAATAATTTCTTTTATTTATATATTATACTTTAACTGTATTTAAAACGTTTTAAAAGATTTTCTTTTATTTATATTTTTTTATTATTACATGGAAAAATTGTGATGAAACCTTGAGGAACTAGCTGAAAAGATTCTAATATCACTGTATGGGTGAGAAAAACTGTCTCAACACTTCTTAATAGTTGAACTAGCAGATGTTGCAAATATTTCGAGGTTATATAACAGCACCTTACTGGGATTTTGGGTAGCTCATATTCGAGTATTTTACTGGTAAAAAATACGCCTCTCTGGCAAATCAAGAGGTTTCACAGGACTATTAGATGATCATCAGCATCTTTACTGAAGCTCTGATTTATATGAATCTTACGCAAAAACTTTTTCAGACTTTTGTTAGGATTCTGTTAGTATGGTTACGATATAACCATTTGTTGATAAAGATTACCACGGATTTAGAACTTCTCATAATAACTTCATTAATTAACACGCGCACGTTTATTCCCTATTCCCACAAGCGATAGTTTTTTATGACATCAGCTCCAGTACCTATTTTCAAACACCTTGACAATTTTGTTGACAAGTTTATTGCAAATCTATTTTATGTTTCTGCTGATGATTTGTACTATAGTCTACGATCAATAGAATAACCATTTTTCAATATACAAATAGTTTTGAAGCGCGTGTTCTGTTTTGTCTCATAATGATTCAAGAAGTTACCACTGGTAACTTCTTGAATCATTACTTACTACCGAGATTATTAAAGTAAGCAACACCAAAATATATCGAAAAGCATAAGCAATTTACATTAACGTAATTTTTTTAATTGTCCATGTATAATCCATATTATCATATATTGAAAACTACGCAGAACGTTGCTGGTTTGTTGGGTGAAGCATCAATGCTTTTCATATTCCCCTTTGTCTGAGGGGGTGTTCTTTGAGTGGTGAGTTATTGAGCGTTAAGCTCGACCAGGAAGGGCAGTGAGATTAGCTGTGGTCAGCTGAGCATAAAATTGACTTTGGTCTTTTGTATTTGTAGAATTCTGTTTCATTGTAGTCTGAAGCTTGCTTGATCAGCGGATTTGGATGATTGTTTGGATGATTGTTTGTCTTGGTGAAGAATATTGAAAAACTAGTCCTCATAAGAACTGGCTTAAAGTGGCGAAGCAAGAATGCTTTTCATCTTCCCCGTTATCTGTAGAGGACAGTGTAGGGATAAGGTGGTATTGAGCAATTAAAGCTCTGATCATGGCAGGAGGGTAACACTTCACTGGCTACAGCATTACCCTCCAAGGGTATTGGATTGAATGAATCCCCACAACCAAATTGAAAACTAACGAGTGTTGAAAAAGTTTTAAATCGCGGATATACAGATCTATATGTGGTGAATGATTTCAAGAGTCTCATAACAGTTATATCATTTACCAGTTTTAATTGGTCGGTGCGGAAGTAAATAATTATGTCGCTTCCGTAATCGTTTTTCTAATTGTAAATGGTTTTGTGTTTTCTAGGATTAACAAAGCCTCTTAAGTATGTTTGCTGCAGTAAAGTTTGTAGTTTTCTATCCTTGTACACAAATTCATCACATGCTTTCCTGGTTGACTGGATCAGGTGCTTCTTCAGATTTTGACACACTACGTTCTAAGGTTTTTTGAAACTCTTTTTGCTTTTTTCTCCAATAATATTTGTATGTTTTAGTATAACGTTCACCTCTAAAAGCTTTTCGACTTCGATTTTTTTAATGTTAGTGCATTGTTTTCTTTTCAATGTAATAGACTCATTTCTATTTAATCCTGCTCAATAAAAAATGGTGATCACTTTCCTGTTTTTCAATCTCTTTCTATACTCTCATATCCAGAATTGTCTGAGGATGCTGCTATCAAAAATAACATAGTCAATGAGACTTTCTTATTTCTTGTGAGGTCTCTTCTCGTGAATTTACGCACATATCTAGGGTGGTACAAGAAAAAAAAAGAAAAAAAAAAGGGAAAACCAGGCCACGTATTAGCTTAGATATGTTTTGTGTTAGCCCATGTCTCGAACAGATATTCAAATGGTACTTACCATTATTATTTACTTCGCTGGTTTCTCCCCAAACATGTCTAAGTAAGATTCATTTTTTATTATGTTGTTTAGGTCTTCAATAAGAACTTTTTCCGTTAAATGTCAGCTGCGTACACTCATAAATCTCAGTAATTCGTTATCAGAATATTTTGTGGAATATAAGTACAAATCGGTCTCATTGTCAAAATCTTATTTTGAAATATTCCGACACCATTCTACTTTTTTATGTGAATGAAAGGTTACAGACCGAAGATGGAACTTTTTATATCTCGAAAAACTTGTATTTTATTCTTGAAAAACAGAAACGCAATTGACACACCCAACCTATTGATACTTTATGATCTTAGTTGCCTGGATATTTTTTCAGTGAAAAATACCGATGTTTTTCTAAAATTAGTGATGTAAAAACAATAATAGAACATTGAATTCGCCATATTTTAAGCACATCCTGTTACCATTGAGGTTTGAAATCTGGAAGGCGAATAAAACCCGTTGATTTACTTCACCATTCTCTTTATTTATTTATTTGTTCATATGGAGTTTCCTCCCTTTTTCTCCCTTGTCCCTATTGGGGCGAGTTGCTTCCCCCCCCTCATGGGGGAGTTAAGTATTTATGGTTGTAGATCCGTGTGTGTTCACGAGGCCGGTTTGCCTGCTTGTGGGATGAAAAACGCCAGATAAACTGCTGAAAAAAACCCTACTGTCCGCGCCCAAGACCGGCTAACTTGGCTATGGCTGAGGAAGATCCTCAAATTCCTCACGTCTTCGACGAGAATCGAACCTGGGACACTCCTTCCCCAGTCATATGGTTGCAAAGCGCACGGCCACTAGGCTAACCGCGCAGACTCCCCATTCTCTAAAAGCAATATAGGAAGCACTGAGAATTTAAGCACTTCCGTTTAGAATCGAATTCTCAAAAATAAATTGACATGGAAGGCTGTATTCAACTCAAAATTTTGAGCCTCTTCCAATTCATATCTAAACTTTGGTGTTCAAAAATATATATAACATTCATGTAAAATTATAATTACTTTAATCTATAATAATTAGAAAAATTACAATAAGGGTAATTTCAAAGATACTTTGAAGGCTTTAAATACACCATTTCAATAACCGTATCTCTTATGGTTACATAAATTGCCCAAGAGAGAAACACGAGCAGGAAGTGAATCAATCGACCGTGAGATGCAGTGATTGATTCATTCAATCCAATACCCTTGGAGGGTAATGGATAGCAATGCTGTAGCTAATGAAGCTCTAACTGAGGCTCGGCTATTGCTGTTACCCTCCTGCCATGATTAGAGCTTTAATAATAGCTCAATAACCTTATTTAATAATAGCTCAATAACCTTATCCCTACACTGTCCGCTACAGATAACGGGGAATATGAAAAGCATTCTTGCTTCGCCCCTTTAAGCCAGTCCTTATAAGGACTATATAAACACGAGCAGGCGGTTGCGATTTGTTGAGAGACGGGAAAAATAAATATGTCCTTTTTAGGACTTCCAGAGTAACAAATGACAATGCTGTAGCCAATGAAGTTTTAACTGAGGCTCGGCTATTGCCGTTACCCAGCCATGACTAGAGCTTTTAACACCCCATCCACACAGATTTTCTTCATTCAGATGATGGGATAAAGAATCAAGGACTCAATCCATCTTCCAGTTCTTTTAAGAACTTAAGAAAACCTGAGCACTACGTACTCAGATTTTTACTATACTATTTTCACACACGCATTAAATAAGATTAGTTAATTACACTTTAAAAGTACGTAATGCTCAAATTTTTTCTCTTGAAGGGTTGTAAGTGTGATTTCTTAGCGCTATTACTCTTACTGCAACAAAGAGAACCAGCGCTTCTTTTTTATACAGTCAAAAGCTAAAAAAAAACTCATACAATACTATTGCGAAAGTGAATCTCCTACCTACACTATTCAACAATCTGCTCACACAACCTAAAGCCCCTAACAGTAGACTAAATCATGAACTGTATAAGTTGTACTAACATGATTAGTGCATCAGAAGCTGAATACATCTACACGTTACAAGGCATAGAAACCACAATGTGTATATATACAGTTAATATACTATTTGCACACACACACACACACACACACACACACACACACACACACACACACACACACACACACACACACACACACACACACACACACACACACACACACACACACACACACACACACACACACACACACACACACACACACACACACACACACACTAAATAACATTAGTTAATTACACTTTTCTAAAGATTATTGTAGTTTCCAAGTCAGTAGAATTATAGCACCTCCAATTTCTTTTATTATCTATCACTAAAATTGCTGAAGGTACTCAGAACAATTTGTAATATTTCAAAATATAATATTCGAAAAACCTGTGTGTTACTCTTAAACTCAAATACTTGTAAGATATCAAAATCATAAAATTATTAGTAGTAATAATAATAGTTGCTACCATCAGTGCTTTGTTGCAAATAGAATGAAAATAATAAAATGATAAAAAATAAAAATTTCCGAAAAGATAGTTAATATTTTTATTAATATTAATTAGTGCATATATATATATATATATATATATATATATATATATATATATATATATATATATATATATATATATATATATATATATATATATATATATATATATATATATATATATATATATATATATATATATATATATATATATATATACGAAGTTGAACGAATCTGGTAAAAGAAAACGAAAGTTGTTCCCATAATAATAGGTACTTTAGGCGCCATCCCTGAAACATTGAAAAAAACATCAAAACATCTAGGTATGTTTTTTAATCCACTAGTTAGATAGATTAAAAATTGGGCAGCTGCAAAAGGCTGCTTTTTTCGGCACAGCTTTCATTTTAAGAAAGTATTTTCACAACTCATATATATATATATATATATATATATATATAATATTTCATTATAAAACCGATATTATATATCAATTTATTTATTATATAATATTTATTATATTATATAGTAATATAATATTTTGTTCTAAAAAGGATGTTATATATCCATTTATTTATATAGCCATATTCAAATTCACCAGAGAGCTTATGAGAATATAATCGGCAATGAAATTACCCTTGGTTTGCACTACTTAATACTACACATTCGCCTATGCTCTATGGTAAATTTCAATCTGGCTATAAATAAATAAGGTGAATATATAATTTTAATAGCTTAACTATGCCGGAATAAAACCATTAGGTTCTTTATTATAGTATAATATTTCATAATTTTTTCACATTAATGAAAATATGGAAAATGGAAAACAGCTATTCAATTTTCCCAATTATTCATTTGGAAGAAATTATATTGCATTGTTTAAAGAAGCATGAATTAGTAATATTACTTTAATATTTAAAATCTAATTAAAATTTCTTATCTTTACATAAAGTCATGAATAAATATTCTTTTAACAACAATAAAAATTTCTTATAATTTAATGAATAAGTAAGAAAATAAATAGAGTAACTCATACACCATATTTATCTTTAGATTATTCTATAGCATTATAACAATTGAACACAATATCTGATCTGAGAAAAACATTTCACTGTAAATAGAAATATACTGAATAGTGTTTTCTTTCTAACTACACGTCGGTGCTCTTCTATATGATGCAATGTTGTTTCCGATAACTGACAAGCGTAACAGTAGTGATCCTTTTTATATTAAAAAAAAAAATATTGTTAGCGCACTATCCAGTAAACACCATTCAATGCTGCTTTTCTGAGAAATTCTATTTTCAGTAACGCTACGGCTATTCGAAGAATGTTTTCAACTTCAAATGCTGCTTAGACTAAACTGCAGCATATGTTAGAAAGAAGCGCATGAAAATAATCATTCAGATAGTTAATGATTAAAATTTTTGCATGTTTGATGCAACTTAGTTATTTAAGAATATGCATTAATTATATTAGTTACAAGTAAAAAAAAAAAAGCATGCATTATTTCAGACTCAAGATGGAAACGAATCTGAAATCTTTTGGCTGGGGAACTTCTCACCCCATCTTAAGTGTGGCTCCATGCATAGTCGGGATATTATCGAATACAGAGTATTAAAAGCCTTTCTTTCATGAATCTTTGTGTTTCGTCCTACAAAACATGAAAATTATCCATAGAAAATATACGCAAACACTGATACTAATATTGGATATTTACTTCTATTTGTTTTTCTGCTTTCGAAGAGCAACAGGAACCTGGAGAAGAATAGATTTTGGATAGTTTTCGACAATTGAACTTTAATCACTTGATTACGCTTCTGGCTGCTGTTTACGTACTCTTTAAATTTTGATACAACGTTATTTGGGAAACTAGATGCTTTTATTTTAATCTGACTTTCACATCCTTTAGCCTACTCATAAAACTCGACTAAGGACTTTTGTTTAATTGTTTTAGATAGTTCGGAAACTCTGAAACAGCGGAAAATTGTTAATTGTTAAAGATAGAAGAACATATTTAGGCATTAGAGGTAAATCATTTTCGTTTACAATTCTAGAAGGAATTATGCATCGCTTGTATACACATCATAATTAGTAAATGCTACAGATTTATTCATAAATAACAATTATATGCACGCAATAATAATTGATATAAATATATTTATTACATTTTATACTCTACTAATTATTATTTATCATATATATAATAACACTGTTCATAAGTCAATATATTCACCTTTGAAGTGCAATTATAATTTTTGTTTATGAGCCTCAGACGTGTTTAAAATCATATATTATATATTATAAACATCAAAACAGTCTAGACTGAGCGCCCCAAAGTCTTTAATGAAAACACGTTGTTACATAGAAAAGAACATGGCCTTTATATTGCTGTCTGCAACATTATATTCTAGAGAGTTGCGGTGGTTTTTTCTTGCATATCTCAATGACATTTCATATAAATATTTTATAGTTCCACATTTGTATCGCAAATAAATAATACTAAACACACATTTATACTAAAAGTACATTTTAGTATAAATTCTTCTGTCTTCTGCGATAAATCATACAATGCCAATATTGCTGAGCAGACACTTAACATAAAAATTATGTGTTCTTATAGAAATTTAATAATTACAGTACAACATGCTTTAAAAGATTAAAGCAACGTTCTGATTATTTTAAATTTATTCTATCAATTCTATTTCCAGCGAATGATTGAAAACATATGTAAGAAATGAGATATATATATTTGATATCTCATAATACTTTATTAAAATATGTTTGCATTTATATTAAAACATGATTGTATTCAATAAAATATGCTTTATTAAAAATATGTTTCTTAAATATTCGGTTTATCAAAATATGCTGTTTATTAAATTATGCAAATTTATTAAAATGTACTTTAAAATGAATCCTCCTAATAAAGGTTTTTTAAACTAATCGTAAATATAATTTGTTAAATTAAAAAGTACAGAGGCAGTTGCAAAAATGATTTCAGAACTACAATATAGCTACGTGGATCGGTTGACTGTATGCAGTCTGTAATGTTTTGTTGATAGAAGATGAAGGGAATGATATGATTGCCATGTTTACATTATTGGGAGTCAGTAAAGAGCTATAAAATGGATATAGGAAATATTTTTTTAAACGTTAGAACTGGGAGAAGGGATAAGGAATAGGAGCTGCACAGGAGAGTGGTGAATAACAAAATTAGTTTTTTTTTTCTTCTTTACTTGAAGGGTGGTGAATGGAATTCATCGTCTGAATGTGTTCTGAACGCTAGAAGTGTGATTGAATTTAAGAATCAGTTGATAGACAGGTTGCAGGTAAGGTAAACCTTCCCAACTGTGAACTCAAGAAATCTGTTGTAATTACAAAGATTGCGATAATCAATACTGATTATCGCAATAGTAATAATCAGTAGTAGAGAACTATTATCCTGAAGTCATTAATTCCGAGGAAATCGTAATAGTAATAATGCAGGAAATCAGAAACATCTGCTCATTATTTTAGGAAAAATCTTCTCATTACGTTTCTTCATTTGTTCCTCACGTTAATAATATTAACTTAATAACCATTGATCTAATTCTTGATCATCGTCAATTGATTGCTTTGTAACGTTCTTAAAAGAACTGGGAGATGTACTGAGTCCTTGACTCTTTATCCCGTTATCTGAATTCTGAATGAAGAAAATCTGTGTGGATGGAGTGTTATTGAGCTAAAAGCTCTGGTCATGGCTCGGTAACAGCAATAGCCGAGCCTCAGTTAAAACTTCATTGGCTACAGCATTGCCATTCGTTACACTGGAAATTCTGAAAAGGACTCTCTGCAACTCTGATTTCCCCACCTACCCGCTTTGTAACGTTCTTAAAAGAACTGGGCGATGGACTGAGTCCTTGACTCTTTATCTCGTCATCTGAATGAAGAAAATCTGTGTGGATGGGGTGTTATTGAGCTAAAGGCTCTAGTCATGGCTGGGTAACCTCAGTTAAAACTTCTTTGGTTATTGGCTACAGCATTGCCATTTGTTACCCTGGAAGTCCTGAAAAGGACTTTAGGTTCCTAATCCCCCCCGCTTTGTAACGCTATAATTTTGTATTTTAATATAAATAAAAGATCTCAAAAATAAAAGAGTGTACTCTATGTATATGCTAACATATACATAACATAAAGTTAACCTAACATATCATATAATTTTTATTAAATTTTCAATTACTTTTAATTTCTCTTAAAATTTTATATGAAATAATCTATTTTTAATTATATTTTCATGTTAGTTAAAATTCCAGATTCATTCATATATTAGTTATCTCATTTCAGAATACATTAATGTTATTTTAATTTTAACCATTTTCAATTCATTTCTGAAATGTTTTCTTTTTAATGTTATTTTTTCCCCTTCTTAAATTGGATTCTCTCTTTTTTCCCCCTAATGTTAATACCAACGTCTTTCTAATTGACCTGAATCTTCATCACTTCACAGCCAGTTGGCATGAGAATGGGAAACTATGCATATGATTACTCAGTCAACAGTTGGTGTTTTATGTCTACAAAAAGCAATATTTAGCATAAGTAATAGCATTTTGCAACATAAAAATGTTGAAAATCTAATTATACTAAATAATACAAAAGTATAACGCCTGAAAGGCTTTAACATAATGAAGATATCAAAGATCCAAGTTTATTTTATAGCCAAAAAATTGAAAATTTTCAATTTTTTTTTCTTGGAGAGTTTATAAGAATATAACCTTGGAAATATAATGAGTATTTTAAGTAGGTTCAAGCCAAGGCAACTTAAGCTAATTTTATTCTCACAAACACTCTGGTAAAATTCAGAACTTTTTAAGTATCAGTTTATTTGGCTATAAAAATAATGAATCATTAATATCATCATTATGTTATACTAAATAGAGTTGCACATTAAAATGGTAATCGCAAATATTGAAATTAATTATCGAACCTTATACTAAATATGTGAGACAGCTTTACTTTCCATTTATTATTTGTTTATTTCTATCAGCTTTTCGTTTGAGGAAGGGTTATTCCACTTATATATATCTACATGATTTCGGATTGCAATAGAAACCTTTTTTAATTTTGTAAAATAAAAGGAATTTTTTTCTCTTATTTAGTATATTTAAGAATCCTCCAGGCCATTTCATTTCCCACTGTCGATAATTTACAATTCATAATTCAATAAATTATTATTGAATTAATCTGGAATATATACACCATTCGCTTATAACGATATTAATCCAATAAGATGTTTTCTTCTAAAATTGATTTTCTATATTCAATATAAGGATTTACTTTATATATCTTTATGTCCTTGTGTAGGTCATTCCATTCTATATTCTATAAACATTCCTACAAAATGTTTTTAAATTAAGGGGATATTAAATCCCACATTGTTTTAAAACCGAATAAGGAACTCTAAGATTGGAATCAGAGAACTCTGATTCCAATCTTCGAGTTTCTTATTCGGTTTTAAAACAATGTGGGATTTAATATCCCCTTAATTTAAATAATGTTTATATCGCCGAAATGAAGCCTATTGGCTCTTTATACTTAAGTAATTCGTACAAAAGTTTACAACACGATGAATACGACATAATGTAAAAATAAGACAACTTCACATTGCAGTGTTACTCTACATTCTTGTCTCATCTCATCTTCCCCGTTCGTGTTACGTTCGATGGGCTTTCAAAGCTAATTTATACAAAATGATCTATAGATGGAAAATTATCATTGTAGTTTGCTGTTTAATGTTATTATTATCATGAAAAAACGATAGGATAAACAACTTCTTCTACTAGTCTGGGAATCATTATGGGACCGTCGCTAATATTTTTACCTTTTTTTAGAAAAACAACTTTTCTGAAATAAGAGTCTCAAAGGTTTCTGTCAATGACGTCAAACAGTTTTACCTTACTACTACCTTATCAGAGTTTGAGAGGAATATAAAATAAATTATGAAACGGCAATAATAATAACTTGTTTATTAGGCAGTATCATCCATGAACTTGAATATATTTATTAAATGATAGTAATTTTCTGTGCGTATCATGAGATCGAATAGGGAGAATATATACATATAATTTGCGCAGGCTTATATATGACATACAGGTAATTAATGTCTGTATACCTTGAGGTATACAGAAATAAATTGGCATTATTACACTCTCGGAGATATGAAGAAATAATATAAACGAGAATTCTGTTTATTGTGATAATGTTTCCCTGACAACCGCTGTCATCTTCTTCCAATCAATACTCCTGTAGTCATGAGGTTAACATTTAAGTGTTTGTAACATGTTTGTCTGCGTAATCCGAAATACGCATTTATAAGGATTTACTTAATGTCATGAGATATACATTAAGGTAGCTATTATGTAAGCATAGTTACCGTAAAAGTTTACAACACGGTTAATATGACATGATGTAAGAATAAGACAACTTCATATTGTAGTGTTACTCTGCGTTCCTATCTCATCTCATCTTCTCCATGCTTGCAAAGAAGTCAACGGACACCATAATGTGAGGAACAGTTATAGCACCCACCTTAATAAGATGTTGTCATCAGATTGCTGCAGTCATCAGCGCGATGACTGCAATGATCCTACGGGACATGCTTTCTATTTTGCACAAACGTACGATAGCGATCAATGGAAATTTTGGATCATTCTTCCTTTACGTCTATAATGAAGTCCTGAACTCTTTGTGAGGAGCATCTCGCTTGACCTCAACCCGATCTCCAGTTCATCCCGCTAATGTTTAAAGAGTTGAGATCAGGGCTCTGTGAACGTCACCAGTCAAGTGTGGTGACATTCATGTCCACAAACCACGCAGTTACAGCAGCGGCCTTATGACATAGTAGGTTGAACTGGAGAGCAGAGTAGGATCAAGGGAGGTGCTCCTCACAACAGTCCAGGACTTCATTACAAGCCTACAGGAAGAATGGTCTAAAATTCTCATTGATCGCTATCGTGCGTTTGTAGGATAGCTCTTCTCACCTGAAAAAGTCTGTCAGGTAACACCAGCATCGAAGTTTGTTAGAGCTACGATGTTAGAAAGTTAGAGCATTGATCATAATATATAGCACGTGCGCGTACGTAGCCTTTTTTGCACTTTTAATTTCTTTTCTAGTTTCATAATATGAGACCGTCAGAAGAAATACCTTTATATAACTAAAGGAATTTGCTCTAGACATTTTAGCTGTTTCACCATTTAGTCAGTCATTCGTGCAGGCAAATAGGTTTTTTAAATCCCGATAGCCAAGCTGTTAACTCTGAATCATAGAAAAACTCTACCCTACAATTCTATTACAGACAATAATACCAATTTGTTTACGGTTCAGAAACACAAGATTGCAGCTGCCACCCTCTCTCTCTCTCTCTCTCTCTCTCTCTCTCTCCTGATGTCTTTAAAATCATCTCAACTATAGTTGACGTGTAAAGATGGAGACTTGTAATTGGCTACTAATTTCCAAACGTTAGTTGAGACTAAAGAGTTTCTGCATACTCCATACGGGGAACAAAAGGTGTGATGTGATTTAATTATAATTTATCAGTTCAGTAAGGTTAACAGTAATATATGTAGGTCTGAATTATCAATGATGTCATCCAAAAACGTTTAATATTTTTAAATTTTTATATCTTCACATTAATCTTGTATTTACCAGAATACGAACTAACATATTTTAAACAATTGTTTGAATAATTTTAAACTTGTACTAATACACTAGTCTGTTATATTTATATCGTTGTTAGTGAAGTATCATTATAAGTGTGACACTAAATAAGAGGTGTATATACCCTGCTGCTCCCAAAAGTGTTTAGACAACTAGCTAAAATAAAAATAATAATACCTATCCAGTATTTTAAGCCAGTATTATAATGACCATCTTCCTCACCTGAAAATTCAGTAATTCTAAGTGAGATAGGCTCCCTATTGCTATGGAGAGTAAAAGATACAACTAGTTTTTCATATTTTTTAGAATTGTACCATATTGATTGTCATCATCTGTTCGGTTGGCATTCCTGTTATTAATTTATATCCACCCTATATTAAGAACTGAATTTATATAACTCTATTTACACCTATATTATAGATAGAAGTAACTAACTAGTCTTGCTATTTTATGTTATTATTATTATTATTATTATTATTATTATTATTATTATTATTATTATTATTATTATTATTATTATTATTATTATTATTATTATTATTATTATTATTATAAATCTACCTCTGAATTGCGACGGTTATTGAAGCAGACCACCGCCATCTCTTATCTTCCTCAGATAAACTTTGCAGAAGCTTCGAGGAAGAAAGCAGAAATGTTACCCAAACATACAAACAAACGAGTTTATCAAAAAGACCGTACTCAGTCACTTGCATACTGAATTTTTGTAGAGAAGTACTAAATATAGAATATATAAAAACACAAAAGACAAAATGCATAATAATCATTCCATTATTATTATTATTATTGAATTGTGTTGTATTACTGCATTGTACAGTGAATTGTATGCACAATGCAATAATACAACACAATGCAGTAATACATCGTATTTACATATGGAGTGGCACATTCATGCCACTCCATATGTAAATACGATGAATAAATATTTAGTTAGTTTAAAAAAATATATATTTGCATTTATAAAGAATTAAGTACTCTGCATTTTGTACTGAATATTTGTACTGTACAGAAAATATGTTTCAATGTATATATATGAAAGTGAAGTGCAGTTGAATAAAATTGGATTTTATTCAATTGCAACTGCAAATTACAATTACAGTTAAATATTAGTTATTCATTATATAAAAGCTCTGTGTAATATTCATTGTTAATAATAGAACAAAAACGCCTTCTTGGTAAATACATAATATATGAGTAAATATATTATTAAAATTTCTATTGAAATGTAATGTACAGAATTAAGTATATATGCAGCACTGAGTGCTGAAGTTTGTAAAGCAAATATGTTGAATGTCACTCAAAATGATGACTGTATATATGTAAATATTTTAGATCAATAAAAAGATTATTATTATTTCTGATTATAAGATGAACAATCTTTTCATAAGGTATTACGTATTCTATTAAGAAAAAGATTTCTCAAGTAGAAAATGGATCGTGTCCGACGTACACATCGCATTGCAGTTAATCGGCAATAGGTACGCCCAATGGGATCTGGAAATATTTTAGCACATCTTTTGATCTCTCTTTTGATTAACAACCATTAGTGAATGTTTTAGCTTAAAAAAAAAACGTCCAGTTATCTCAATCGGTTTCGACGTTGCCCTTTGATTAGAATGACCTAAGAAGTAGCTGAAGGTCATATACTTAGCCAGGCTCATACTGAAATGGGAGTTTTTCTACCCGGAAGTTCAGATTTTTCGTGCTGCAACCAGGCAAACAAACCATGAGAACACAAGCCATCGACAAACAAAAATATATTTTAACTAATAGCTCTGTATTGGTTCCATAAGATGGTGCCGTACCAGCCCGTATGAGCGTTACGGCTGTTATATCATCATCCGGCAACTAACTTGAAAAAAAAGCAGGTAATAAGCTTATTTAATTAAATCGATCTTTAATTTAATTTAAAAAGCAGAGTAAAAATTAATTATCTTTGGAAAAAAAATGAAACTATTTCCCATTCTAAACGTTTATCTTATATCTTGGTTAAGAGTCCATGCGGGCTCTGTAAAACATTAGAAAGCTGTTCAAATCTTAAGATACGTTTGTTTATTCCATTGAAAACACAAGCGATGTAGTTCCCCCCCCCACACACACACATAATGCCTAGAAATATTTCGTTACCGAGTTCTGCAGCTGCAGTCTTAAATAATAAAACAAACATGAGCACTGGTGAAAGTACATCATTAGGCTCTTTCCCTTCCGGTCTGAAGACCACTTTATTCCCGATCTTCCATAGCGGAAATCGCATAGCTTAATAAGAGTAGGTAACAAACGATAATAATTTATTTGATTTGTTGGTAAGACAGAAAACATCTGATACTCAATCTCTAGAATGCTACGATGCGCTGAAGATTCTCCCACCCACCCACTCACAGGGAGACTATAAACGAGTCAAGAAATTCTCGGAGAATCTATAACAATTGCATTTGTAATAATGAGATGGAATAACTCCTTGCGTCCCTGAAAAACTTCCTCCAATAAAGTACTTCGTATGAAGCTAGAATTTTGCAAGAATATTATTATAGTCTTAAGCACCTTAGAAATAGATACTGTTCATCAACATTTCAATATACGTGGTTTGTTAAGACCACCTTCTTCAAACACTCTCTTTCGTTGTTCTGAATGAATGTTCAAAACTATCTTTTCATATTTAGAAGAATATCTGTGCTTCCAACTTCGTCTTATCTAGTAGAAAAGGGAGATTGAGATAGACTGCTGTTTGTATCATCATTTGTTTTCTTCTTATCTGTTTTCCTTCCTTCCTGCCTAAGAGGGTGGTCTGAAAAGTTCTCGGCCTCGACCATAGATGGTAACACTATCGGCAAGATTTTTTCTAAGTTGGAACATCTATTATAAGCATCGATGTGAAATTGCAAGTCATTCTATTAAGTAGTTTGTTTTATACAGCTGTCTGAAACAAAAGTGTTGTCTGTATCCCTCGAAATAGATAAAATTGAGTATCGTGCGGTTATAAAATTCTTTGTAAAAGAAGGTTTAGACGCCAAAAGAATTTCATTCGAAGTTCATAAAAGTTTATGGGCACTCTTCTCCTTCGTTTCCGACAATTAAGAAATGGGCTGCCGAATTTAAACGTGGCTGTACCAGTCTTGAAGATGATCCAAGTGAAGGACATCCAAAATCAAGGGATCTGCACTATGAATTGTTGGAACATCCACCCTATTTCCCATATTTGACTCCCTCTGACTTCTATCTCTTCCCAAAACTAAAACACTTACTCACTGGTAAGGTTTTTCTTCGAATCAAGAGGTGATTGCAGTTGTAGAGGGGTATTTTGCAGTTCTTACTGAGAACCACAAACAGGGACGGGATAATAGCGCTCGAGCTTCGCTGGAATAAATGTATTAGTCTTAAAGGGAGATTATCTTGAAAAATAAATATAATTTTGAAATTATAAATTCGTTTTTTCATTGTTAGGCCGAGAACGTTTGAGACCACCCTCGTAAATCTGTAGTCAGAAGCTGCCAGTGCAAGATAAATAACTTAAAATATAGTCAAAAAATCGGAGTGGTTTTTTTTTTTCGTTTATGCAAGAGGCTACAGTTAATGGGTAAAATGGCCAGTAGTGATATCATTTGTGTATAACAAAAAAAAATTGGTTGCGCCTAGCATAACCACTCCTTTCTAATTAGCATAGCTGCTGTATAATTAACAACTGGAGCCATTTAAGGATAATTGTTTAGTGTCAACAGAGTATTTTATCCATAATGTGGCTATAACAATTACAGTTTTAAATCATATTTTTAATAATTTTCCTTATCGTAAATCTCCCTAGTTCTCTGATTAATAAACACGACGCCGTTGACTCCATTATGCCTCAGTGAAATGATTTGTATGAAAACAGCGTTTCGTTCGGATATGAACAGCATATGGTTAATAATGGCTTATTTCTGGTGTCATTATTTTTTTTTTTTAATTTGCGACAATCTCATGTACAAAACATTGGAAACACATAGCAAATGTAGCAGTTGGCGGGCTATGGGTTACATTAATCCGGATATACCAGTGGTAATATTTGCATTCTATGTCATTTTCTTTCTTCACGATGACGCTCTCGAAACCCTAACAACAATTGAAGGCTCCAATAGTTGATTTTTTTTACTCTTATTTCAAACACGGATATCATCACTGTCCAATAATGTTAATCCATGATTTAACACTGGTGTATAGAGGAATAATTAAAATGAATCACTTAATTTTTCTTTTAGGTATAAAAGGAAAATTAAGTAAATCTTGTAAAATGCATCGATTAGATTTATTTTCTCATTAAATATGCATAATATTTTTGCTTAATAGTAAAATTAAGCAAAAATATTTTACATCTACAGTACGTAAGTCAAGAAGCTCACTGCGCTCAATTATTGTGATAACGTGCGATGGAGCTATTGAAAACGCATATTTTTAATGATTGTCTAGGACCATTTCATTGCCTTTTTTTATACTTAAGTCACTGCAGTACCATGTATATTTTATATTAATCCTAGCGTGAATAAGCTGAAAGTAACGTCAACTATAAAAAACAACAAAATTTTAATTTGTAAACATTCCTGTTATAATAAGCTGCACTTGGGGAACAGTTAACACAATACTTCGAAGAATCTCTTTGATTGGAAAGACATGGGTTCGAATTCCATCTAGGAATCGAAGATCTGTATAAATATTTTAACTGAAAATGAGTTAACCGGCGTACACAGTATTGGCAGGATTTTGCCTCCTGGAAACAGGGCAAACGGGACTGAAAAAAAAACACGTAAGTCACATACAAGAATTACATATTTAGGCACAAAACTAACCACGTTATTCTAAATTTATGGTCACGAAATCCAAGGATACTTGAAAAATTCTGTTTTCAAGTATCCTTGGATTGAAAGATTGAAAGAGCAAGAAAGGCTCTTTATAATATAGAACAACACTTATTACAGATAAAGAATTTAGAAAATATCTAGAAAATATCAAAATTTTATAATATTGTCTTTACTGAAAACATCGGAACCCTGTCTTGCTGGTAACAATTTAGTCTACAATGGACCCCCCCCCTAAAAAAAAAAACATTTTATTGTGTCTGACCATTCCATGTGTCTGAAATGATAGAGTAGTACTATAATGCCACTGTCAACCTCTATTCTTCAGTTCATCAAAAAGATCCAAAGATTAGCGCGCATACTCTACTAGAATATACTAAAAAATAAATGAAAAATATTGAGCAAAAATGCAATCCCTAACAGTGAAATCAACTGTTAGGGGTTGCATTAAACCAACAATAGCAATACTGTTTTAGATTTCAGATAGAGAAGGATCGTTTAGTAATTTCCAAGACGGAGAAACATCTATCCAACCAAATAACTCTTGCCCTTTATGCTATTTTTAATTAACTCAATATCTATTCCAATTTTACATTTTTAATTGCATCTTACGAGTTTCTTTCGATCACAATACTGCGTAGAATCAAGCACACGAGATAATAATTGTGCATAATATTTAATTTAGTTTAAGGTATTTTTTTCCCATAATTTTCTAAACATAATTTTGTTTACAATGATCAATCGCATAAACGATTCTCACAATTTAAAGTGCCTTAGTTCTGTAAGTTCTAAATCCTATTAGCTCACGGGGTATATTATAAGTCTAATACAATGTGTCCGCTAATTAATACTTTTTTATGTGAATCTAGTCACGAAAGCTTGTAAGGAAGGCGTTATGTTACATTTTAACATTATGGGTTTGCCCATGATGTTAAATATTCTAAAAAAAGAACTTTTACTTTTTTACTTAGGCCTGAAGTTACTGGAACTTTTTCAAGTAACTTCAGGCCTCTAATATTGGAAGGTAGTTTCATACTTGGCGACATAATTTTCATTTGCCACTTAAAAACATTCACAACTCATCCATTCCCCCGTTGGATTCTAGCCTACAGCCTGTGGGTTACAGAAAAGATACGTTTTCCACTCGGCCAATTAGGCTGGCCTACTGTTAAACAGGGAATTATTTATTTTGTGGATTAGTGGAGATGTAACCACAGGATTTTCATTCACCGATGGAAAAACACATTATATTTAAGTCGTTTTCAGTAAAACAAATGTGCACCAGTGGCAGTTTAAGAAATATCTATATAGTATTCCATCTCTCGCCAAGTATTCGTATCATGTCCGATATGCCGAAATTTGAAGAGTGGACAGTTCCTATTTTATGTACCCTTCTTCTTTAGCAAAAGAAACTACAGGAGTCAAATCAAACGATCTAAGAAGAGAGGCCATGCGAAACTACTCACTCAGAAAGGTTTTCATACTATTAGTATAATGTAATTGGTGTCCTTGAAGATATTGAGGAGCGATTGTGAGAGAGTATAAGAGTGAGCGTGCTCTCTCTCTCTCTCTCTCTCTCTCTCTCTCTCTCTCTCTCTCTCTCTCTCTCTCTCTCTCTCTCTCACACACACACACACACATTACATGTTAAAGATTTTATTAAGTATTGGACAAGAATGGTAAATGTTCTTAGTGTGTACGCTACAAATTTCCAACTCTATTAGACGCCAGATTTAAAATAGTTATTATTGTTAAAAATATTTAGTCCTTCATATTTATTTATATCAATATTTATTTAATCCTCTATATAATTAATCCTTAAAATTACTTTTGTCCTTTATCCAAGTGTAAGCAAACAAAGTTTGCGCGTGAAGTGATTTCACGACTGGGTTACTTGTATGTATAGGCTAATGAATAAATCAATGGCCTTAGTATCCCATAATATCCCATAATGCAATGGGCACTCTCTTTAGGAAGTGTATAACATTTTGTAGTATGGGAAGTGCCACTACCAGACTGTTTTTGATCTTTATTGAGGTCTCATCAGTGGCAGCCAGACCCAGAGGAGATACCAAGGTCGAAGTAATGCAGAAGTCATCTATTTCCATTATTGTATGTCAGATATAAGAAAATTAACTTGCTATATACTGATATGAAAGAACAATATCACAACCGAAAATAACATACACTAGTTATAAAAATGCAACAGCAAACTTTCTTTGGAATAACACAGATTGCGATATAAAAAGCATAGTTAAAATATGCTAGTTAAAATTTGAAAAAAAAAAAAAATCAGATTGAAAGAATTTACCAGGACATAAAAGAAAGAAACTATCAGGAATGGAATGTCATAAAGATGGCAGATTATTACTTCTTTTAAAGAAGTGAATTGTTATGCATACCATAAGAAAAAAGACCCACAAAACAATCATTTCAAGACGAATGTATAAAAAATTTCTTTAGAGAGAAAAGAAGAAGAACTGGAAACTTTCTTAGTTTCAAATAACTTAAGATCGTTTCCCATTCACCTTAATTTATAGGTGAATGAATACGATTCTGAATACGATTTTACAACAATCAAGCTAAAGTGGAGAAATACTGTTGACTCTCTGTCTTCCTCTTCGTTGTTTCGATGCCTGCAAATTGACTGGTAAATTGCTAAAAAAGAAAAAAGCGAATTTTTCTTTTAGTGATGTGTGGAAGAACCTGAATAGTGAAGGAACTTTCACTGTTTTTCACGATAGTAGAAAATATCATATTGATTCTGATTGGAAAAAAGGATCGAAATAGTAGATTGTCCCCCGTTTACCAAGCTCCAGGAATAATGACGTCACTAGATTACTGCAGGCACCCGCATGACGATCTTCGATCTAAAATTGAAAACATAGGGTATAACGTATAAGAAACCATGAAGTTAATTATCAATAATTGTATTTATATTTTTTTGTTTATTTTTTAAAAAACATCAAAACCTACAGTGAACCTAAGCTAAGTACTATAGCGAGTCACCAACTACTCCTGTTTCAAGAAACAGAGCCAAACTGTAATAGTCAAATACAAAATACGCCTCAAGTTTAGTCTATCTCCTGCCTTTTCCATTTTGCTGAAAAATCATAGGAACACGACAAGGATCTGTATTTAATTTGTATAGATCTGGAAAAGACATTAAGGTAGCCAGAGAAAAGCTATTGAAACGCTGTAAATTATATAGGAAAACCAGACGTAATATACCAATATACAGGCTATACTTAAACTGCAAGTCAGTAATTAGAACTGAAGGAACCACATCAAAATGTAAATAAGACAAGGGCGCACACTAACTTGAGTGTTATTGATCATTTGTCGATCATATTCTGAAGAACTATTTAGTTAAGAATCAAATTCGATGTATATAATTTCTATATGTTCACTGGGCATCTACAGATGCCGTATGGGCACTCCGATGGTTGGTGATGTAGTCCTGTTTGCTTTTCTGGGGGTCTCAACTCCCTGAAGATCAGTCACTCCACACACACACACACACACACACACACACACACACACACACACACACACACACACACACACACACACACACACACACACACGCGCGCGCGCGCGCGCGCGCGCGCACACCATCTCATTGATGATCTACCCCTTCCTCTTTTCCCTCTTTCATCCTTTCAATGTGTCCAAAATATTTTAACTTTCTTCTGTCAATATCCTTAAGGTGCCTTAAAGTTCTACTGATCTTTTCTAACACCCATTCACTTGTACGCATTTCAGTATATGATATACTCAACAGACTTCTGGAACACCGCATCTTAAAAAGCAGATATCCGTTTCTTATCTAACTTCTTTAGGTTCCAAGTCTCATATCCGTAAGTCGCTGTTGGAAAAACAACTGCATCTAAAATCCTCAACTTTGTTCCCATGGAGATAGATCCATCCTTCCAGATTTTAGAAAGGTCTCTGACTGTTGTTTTAGCCATTCCTAATCTTCTTCTAAACAGCAATTCTTCACATTAATAATGGATCCCAGGCACTCAAACTTGCTGACTTCCTCGATTCTTTCTTCATTAAGGTACACTTGTTTCTCTAGAGCTTCTCTGTTTGTATATCCTTTGAGAACCATAATCTTTGTCTTGCTAGGATTGAGTTGAAGTCCTCTGTTATTACTGATCCTGTTAACTTTGTCAAGAATTAGTCCTAGTTCTTCCATGTCATTACAAAGGCGTACTGTATCATCAACATAATCAGAAACACATTACTGATCAGCCTACCTTCTATCCTAATTCGTGTCTTTAGCTAATCCAATGCTTCACGCATGATGTCCTCCGCATATATACAAGTGAGGAGAAAGTAAACATCCTTGCCTAACTCCTTTGCCAACTTGAAACAAGTCAGTCAATCCAACACCTGTTCTTACCGTAGCTTCTTGCTCCCTGTACAAGTTATTAACAACCTGATAGTGTGTTGAGGAAAACCCATTCTTTTCATTACTTTCCACAGTTTCACATACTCACCACAGTCAAAAACTTTAGAGTAGTATAAGAAACACATTACCAGAGGGAGTCTGAATTCTTTATATTTTTATATTTATATTTATATTCTTTATATAAGACAGTGTTAAATCCCATAAATTTGGGAGTTAGATTACAACAAAACAGTTGAATAAAGACTAGGCAAAGATATGAGAGTTCTGACAAAAATCAGAATGACAGGCATGGTAGGATCGTATAATAAATTGAGATATTAGAAAGGAATATGATATTGTTAGCATTCATGAATGTGTGAGCAGAGCTAATCTAAGATAGTATAAAACAGAGTGGGAGATGAAGATCTTGCAAAATACTTAGTAAATACCTTTATAATTATTCGTGTTTGAGTGAAATATTAGAGCGTTTCGCAAATTGTCTTTTGCTTGATGCCAGGAGTAAACTACAAAAACCAAGAGGAAGAACAAGATTCAGGTCGATTGATGCATTCAGACTTTTCTTAGAAGACCGAAATGTAAGACAACAGTATCGAAGTATCCACTAATAGCAGACTAATTTAGAGGAAACGTGTTGATAAAAAACACTATTAATAAAACTGACTTGATTATGCAGTTCTGTCATAGCGTCTTGTATACCTCCTTGCATAATCTAGGAAATTTAAAGTACAACATTTAAATGAAATTTGCTAACAGTGCCTTATAAAAGTAAAGTGATTATCATATCATAGAGTAAATCACATCACATACAAAATACTTATCCTTATAAGAACTGTCTTAAAGGGGCGAAGCAAGAATGCTTTTCATATTCTCCATTATCTGTAATCTGAAAAGGAAAGTGTAGGGATAAGGTGTTATTGAGCTATTAAAGCTCTGATCATGGCAAGAGGGTAACAGCAATAGCCGAGCCTCAGTTAGAACCTCATCGGCTACAGCATTGCCATCCATTACCCTCCAAGGGTATTGGATGGCAATGAATCCATTATTCTTTCCATTCCCTCAGATCATAGTCCTTATCCTTATAAGGACTGACTTAAAGGGGCAAAGCAAGAATGCTTTTCATATTCCCCGTTATCTGTAGAGGACAGTGTAGGGAGAAGGTGTTATTGAGCTATTAAAGCTCTGATCATGGCAGGAGGGTAACAGCAATAGCCGAGCCTCAGTTAGAACTTCACTGGCTACAGCATTGTCATCCATTACTGTCCAAGGGTATTGGATTGAATGAATCCAATACCCTTGGAGAGTCCTTTCCTTATAAAGACTGGCTTAAAGGGGCGAAGCAAGAATGCTTTTCATCTTCCCCGTTATCTGTAGAGGACAGTGTAGGGATATCTGTAGATGACAGTGTAGGGATAAGGTGTTATTGAGCAATTAATGCTCTGATCATGGCAGGAGGGTAACAGCAATAGCCGAGCCTCAGTTAGAACTTCATTGGCTACAGCATTGCCATCCATTACCCTCCAAGGGTATTGGATTGAATGAATCCATTATTCTTTCCATTCCCTCAGATCATAGTCCTTATCCTTATAAGGACTGACTTAAAGGGGAAAAGCAAGAATGCTTTTCATATTCCCCGTTATCTGTAGAAAACAGTGTAGGGAGAAGGTGTTATTGAGCTATTAAAGCTCTGATCATGGCAGGAGGGTAACAGCAATAGCCGAGCCTCAGTTAGAACTTCACTGGCTACAGCATTGTCATCCATTACTCTCTAAGGGTATTGGATTGAATGAATCCAATACCCTTGGAGAGTCCTTTCCTTATAAGGACTGGCTTAAAGGGGCGAAGCAAGAATGCTTTTCATATTCCCCGTTATCTGTAGAAAACAGTGTAGGGAGAAGGTGTTATTGAGCTATTAAAGCTCTGATCATGGCAGGAGGGTAACAGCAATAGCCGAGCCTCAGTTAGAACTTCATTAGCTACAGCATTGCCATCCGTTACCCTCCAAGAGTATTGGATTGAATGAATCAATCACCGCACCTCACGGTCGATTGATTCTATAACCATCCCGGTTTCCACTCCCTGGAGAGTCCTAATAGTCCTAATAAGGACTGGCTTAAAGGGGCGAAGCAAGAATGCTTTTCATCTTCCCCGTTATCTGTAGAGGACAGTGTAAGGATAAGGTGTTATTTAGATATTAAAGCTCTGATCATGGCAGGAGGGTAACAGCAATAGCCGAGCCTCAGTTAGAACTTCATTGGCTACAGCATTGCCATCCATTACCCTCCAAGGGTACCAATTTAGTCGCCTCGTACGACATGCATTAGCTACATTGGTGCTATTCTTAACTCGGCAACCACACGGAGACCCTGGAGAGTCCTTATCCTTATAAGGACTGGCTTAAAGGGGCGAAGCAAGAATGCTTTTCATCTTCCCCGTTATCTGTAGAGGACAGTGTAGGGATAAGGTGTTATTGAGCAATTAAAGCTCTGATCATGGCAGGAGGGTAACAGCAATAGCCGAGCCTCAGTTAGAACTTCATTGGCTACAGCATTGCCATCCATTACCCTCCAAGGGTATTGGATTGAATGAATCAATCACCGCATCTCACGGTCGATTGTTCCTCTTCATATCCAAACCACCCTGGAGAGTAATCCTGGGAGAGAATATTTCTAGTTAATCTATTTAAGAAACAAAAGGGTAAATTAATATATTCTAAAAATTATGAATTTTATTTTTAAGGTATAATTATTATACAATAAAATTTTCAATATAATTTAATTTACATTATAATTCATTAGACAATATTTTCTAAAATGTGGTGTGTGTAACCGTTTAACTCAAATACCTTCTTTTTAGGTGAGATATAGGGGTACTCTTTTTAAAATGTTGATTCCCCTTTTTTTTTACTTTTGTATTTATGTAACCTTGCTGTCCCAGATAAGTGCACATCTGGTTTATAATTAATTTTCAATAACTAAAAAATCTAAAAGAATTTTAAAATAAAATGCGTCTCTTGGTAACCAATGGCTTCCGTTAGGGCCGCGTTTGGTTGATGGCACGATCGTGTTCCAGATGCGTGCTTTACTGGATTCGTAGAACTAAAAATGTATTGAATAATTTAAAAAAAAATGTTCATGTTATAGTTTATTATAACTGAAATGTTAAAAACTAAATACCATTATAATGACTCGTCTTTGAGTGAAATATTAGTAGAGCCTTTCGCAAACTGCCTTTTTCAGAGAGCGTATTAATAAAAGTTTAAAAAAGGTACTGAAAGTATAGGAAGCACTTCATTAGACAGTGTATTCTTATTATCTGAATCAAAATTAATAAAACACCCATGGGTAGTAACTGATTTAATCGAAAAATAATACTAATTCAGAAAATAAAGAGTTATTTCGCAAATTTTAGTTGACTTTTATCTACTTGCCAGAAGCAAGTCATTTTTGATAATTATGACCGTAAAAATGTAGCTAATTTGTAAAAACTTGGAAATTGAGCAAAAAGGTTAAAATAGCTGAGTTAGGGAAAGACGTAACTGTAATAGTGTGACGTCATTCATTTATCCAACCAATTGTAGGCTTTATGATATGAAACATCCATATGTATAGATAATTATTTTTTTTGATTAATGCTATGAAACACCACATCCATGTGTATTTTTATTATTTTTTTAATTTAAGTATTTTAACTAATTTAACTGATGCAAATTTATTAATATTGTAAATTATTATTGTAATTTATTAATATTGTTAGTGACATTAATAATAATAATAATAATAATAATAATAATAATAATAATAATAATAATAATAGTGCCTTTAGAATTAATGTTTAAAAAAAGATACAAGAAGAAAATTAGAGTAAGAAACGTATTGTTAAATGATTCCTTCAAACTCTTTTCATGCTTATCTCAAGTTCTAGTTCGGAATTACTTGCTTGTAAGTTTAATGAGTTAGTTCCATAGGTTTGTAGTTATAACTTTTTTTCTATTTATTATTTTCTGTGTGTGGGAAGGAAGTTGTCCTAACGTTTAATGAAACCTGAAACTAAAGTAAGGATTTCTTCGTGTAAACAACAAAGACAGACCTAAAAATCCAGAAATATCTGAAGACCGGAAATATCACTGTGCTGAAACTGTCTACACAAAACGAAAAGAGAAGTCCAGAGTCTTCAAAAAGTGTTCCAATTAATCCAAGCAGATTTTAATGATGTGTATTATAAGATTTCTTCTATTAGTAAACGAAAACTAAATATAGTAAATAGAATTTTCCTATTTTAATAATCTTCACGCAACCATTTCTTTCCTAGGTATCAAAATAAATTACCACCTATCCTATACTTCTCTTCATCGATATTATAATACAACTCCTGTAAAGATTACAACCAGAGTACACAATCACTTTGAGTAAAAGTACCTTAGACAAACCTAGTTTCGACGCTTAACCTATTCTTGCTATTAAAGTGGTATAGATTTGAGTTTTGTATGAAAATCGCATTTTCAGTAATCACTGAAACTGATTTGTGTCGTACAAGGTAATGTTGTGTTATATATTTATAGAAAGATCCATCAAAAATCCATCTTTTCGACTATGTTTTCCAAATTAAATAATAAACTAATAATGTTTCCTGTTAGCTTAACATGTTACGAAACATTTTATGAAAAATCCCCTATAATCAGGCACTTTTTTGCGTTTTTCTCCTTATAACATTTTGTATTACCATTCCCAATAGTAGATGTTTGCACGCAACTAGCATATAGTTACTGCAACCTATCTTTTCAACATACTCAGCGTTTTAAAGAAAGGGAAAAATTACACACACGACACAAATAAGAAATAAAGACCAGCTAATTTGAGGAATTTCATATTAACATATTACATAGATGGCGAATCTATGGCACGCATGCCAGAGGTGGCACATCCGAGAATTTTGCTGGCACGTCAACGATTTACAGGTGATATCCTTTTATACGCTTATGAATTATTCAACCTTTTTTTAATTGTTACAATACGTACAATTCAATTTTGTTTTGCACCAGAAAGTAGCTATGAAGATGTGCGTATGATTGGTGCGGTATTAACAAAAGATCGCGCTACCCTAAGACAAAGGCAACCTACAATTGTTGAGTTGAAATGCTAATTCTCTTCAACCGAATTCCATAACATCTGAAACTGTCCTAACAACATTCACTATATATTTCTTAGTTTTAACACATTCACGATGGGGTGTCGTTCATCGTTCTGACGGACTTCTCATTACTGGCGGGCTCAACTCACAAAGTTTCAACCCTTGGTTGAATTTTATTGCTGCTTGTTTGTGTTTGAGCTGGCAGGGGAACTCACACATGCATTATATGGCGTATTTCAATTCGTGGTAGAATTTTATTTGAAGTTAGCCTTCGTGATCTGTCATAAAGAAATTGATAATTTCAAATCCAATAAAACAAACACTTATTTCATGTAATTGAAAAATTGGACAACAGTTTTTAGTTAGCTACTGTATTTACGGTACAACATATGGTTTTGCTTGAGTCTATGCAGCATAGTTTCTGTGAGAAGGGACATGTAATTCATTAGTTAGCACTGTTTTTATTCTAATTGCACTATTTGTAGAAATATATTACACAGACTGCAAAAGCCTCTGTTACCTTCTTCAGGAATACAATAAAACTAGTTATATTTCTTGCATCTGCAGTTTAATGGCTTATGGAGAGGGAGTGTTGTTAACCCCGGGGAGCGAGTTACCATCACCTCGCCATGAACATGTTAAAACATGTTTCGTGTGCGAGGCATATGCAACAATTTTCAATGTCTTTTTTCGTAAAGTAAAATCACGGGTGTCAGTTATACGCGAGGGCAAGTTATTTTCGACTAAATATGGTAAGCATTTCGTCGACAAGTTGTCATCCTTCTGCTGCTTCACCTGCTCAGCTAACTTCTATGATGAGTTACAACTCATAAATATATTTCTCACTACCGTTTTTTTTTTTTTTCAAACCATCATTAAAATCAATTTAATGATACAATAATCAGTTTTACACTGAATAATATTATAAATGTATGTATATAGATAAATATTATAAATAACATAAAATATTACTGTATTTATAAAATTATAAATATTTATTTATAAAATATCATAAATGAATATATATATTATAAATAAATAAATTAACTACTTAAGTTAGATTAATTTTTTGCCTACTAAAAACTGCCCAGTACGCCAGCAACTCGATTTGTACATTTTTCGCACGCACACATAAAAAGGTTCGCCAACAATAATATAACATCCTTATAAGGACTGGCTTAAAGGGGCCAAGCAAGTATGCTTTTCATCTTCCCCGTTATCTGTAGAGGACAGTGTAGGGATTAGGTGTTATGAGCTATTAAAGCTCTGATCATGGCAAGAGGATAACAGCAATAGCCGAGCCTCGGTTAGAACTTTATTGGCTACAGCATTGCCCTCCAAGGGTATTAATCACCGCATCTCACGGTCGATCTTCCGAAACCGTCAACAATATAGCAGTTCTAAAAAGAACTGGGATGTTCAGTCCTTGACTCTTTATCCCGTCATCTGAATGAAGAAAATCTGTGTGGATGGAGTGTTATTGAGCTAAAAAGCTCTAGTCATGGCTGGGTAACGGCAATAGCCGAGCCTCAGTTAAAGCTTTATTGGCTACAGCATTGCTATCCGCTACCCTGGAAGTCCTGATTAGTAAGTAAAGGGTAAAATCTCAAAAAATCGGACGATCTCTAGGCCACTCCATAGTGGGCGAAAGACCGTCCATATCTCAGCGTTGGTTCCACTCAGTGACAGGCTCCCCGACCACTGAGCAGAACCGCTCAAATTCCGAGGAAAATAATTCACCGACAAAGCCCCTCAGCGGGCAGTGCCGGAGAACACCTTCCCCGGAGACTCAAAGTGCTCCCTTAAGGCAAAAACCTTAAGAAAGCGAACTCAAAAACTCATCACCCAGGATAACAGCAACAGCCGAACCTCAGTTAACTTCCTTGGTTCAGCATTGCCATTCGTTACCCTGGAAGTCCTGGTTAGTAAGTAAATGGTAAAATCTCAAAAAATCGGACGATCTCTAGGCCACTCCATAGTGGGCGAAAGACCGTCCATATCTCAACGTTGGTTCCACTCAGTGTCGGCCGCCCCGTCCTAGCACCCCGACTACTGAGCAGAACCGCCAAATTCCGAGGAAAATAATTCACCGACAAGAACCCCTCAGCGGGCCGTGCCGGGAACACCTTCCCCGGAGACTCAAAGTGCTCCCTTAACGCAAAAACCCTAAGGGAGCGAACTCAAAAACTCATCACCCAGGATAACAGCAACAGACCCTTAATTGTTACCCTGGAAGTCCTAAAAAGGACTGGGATGTTCAGTCCTCCCCCAACAATATGACAATCCTCGTCAGACAGTTGATATATATATCTGATACAAATCACTTAATGGTGTATGAAATTAAATTATTTCCAGAAGATAAAATTTAAATATTATCTAATGATACATATTTTTATAATTTACTTATTTAGCAAGAAGAGGGAAAAACGCGATGCTTTCAAATATCCACATTTGTTTCATACATGTATATTGGTTTTTGTTCTAGACAACGATTCCAATGTCTATTTTTTAAAAGCGACAACCATTTTGTAAGCGTCCACGTTATGTAAAGTGATGTTTGTTTTATTTTCGGTGATGGAGTATGTGATATCTCGAAACAAAGATGAAACATTTTCCTTGAACTTTCTTTTGCAATTTCAAACACATGTCCGAAAAGTAGTATTCCGACTTCAACCATGAAAAGAGTCTTTCGAAGAAAGGACAACCTCCCCAAAAAATAATAGACAAATAGGCTTTAGAACATGCAGTTTACTAATATAATACACTGATGGATAGGCGAGACATTTTTGCGTGGTAATTTTGGAAAAATCAGAAGTAGATAAATCTTACTTAGAAAGTACCATAAATATCACAAATATTAAAGAGTATTTAATCATTGAACTAATTAAGCACTTCTTAATGTTAATGGTACTTTCTGCGTAATGTTCTATATAGTCCTCCTGACGACGACGAAAGAATAATAAGAAAAATACTCCAAGATACGTAGAAGAATATTCAATGTTTTATTTTATATATTTTTTATTTGAGCTTTTCTCTCACAATTTTATACTGATGTAATACTCTATCAGCTCGATAAATGTAATAAACAGTTCTGTTTACCTCAATACATAATCCGATGTTAAATATTGTATTAAATCAGAGCCTCTGTAGCGCATTTGGAAGAATGATACGATATTGCGTTCTTCAACTGGGGAATACGCATTCGGTTCTTGACGAGAGAAATCTTGATTTGGGGATTTTTCAATTGAAGATAAGTTAGTTAGTTCCAGAATGACACTAAAAAGGAGATCCAGTATGCTACTAAGTAGAGGATCATAATATTTTGGCTCGCGAGTGTACCATTTATGCAAAAAAATGCGACTTAAATACGATTGAGTTGATTTCTTTATTTCTTCATTTCTGCAGCTTTGAAGTGTCATTTATTTTTATTTATTGCAGAAGTGTGGTGATTCAAGCCCTCGTTTTATTTGATGATCTTTTATTTATTAAGCTGATTTTAATGAGAGTGTTTAACCTTTGTCAGGGGCGGGACAAGAAACCTTTGAGAAAAGCATGTCATAATGTATTTTTTCTGAGATATGCGATATATACTTGGGTGTAGTAGTCTGTGATCAAAATAATAATTAAAAAAAGATATATTAAGCACATAAAAATGAAAAGCATCATAAGTGATCATGGAAAGAGAAAAGGTAGGCATTTTTTATTGGAATCATGTAGATCGATGAAGCTAGGAGAAGAGAACTGGAATCATGTATTGGGAAACAAACATGTGATATGCTTGTTTCCCAAAGTGAAAAAAAAGAAGAAGAAAAATATTTGAGGAACGATTAAGGTCGCTCATAAAGTATGGAATGCAACTTGAGCCAACACCAATCATGATATGGAAGTCGAATGAGTTCTCTGATAGTTGACACTAACTTGTTTGTTGAAATCTGAACAACTTCTCTCTGTGATTGCAAAAGTTTGTGTCGTTTTTCATTTGAAAAGTATAATCTTAATCACATTAACTAGAACTGTAAAATCACTAAATCCGTAAGTTATTTCAAAATAAATTCATTTTAATAGATTCTGAAGCCATAAAATGATTCATGAATATTCATTTTTATCTGTTATAAGAATATTCAAAGATACATGAAACGTGAGCATAAGCATTTTGTTTTATACAAAGAAATTTTCATCTTCTAAACTCATTAATATTATTGTAGACACATTTGGTACAAACGCAATGTATTTAACTGGATAACAAAAGAAACAAATACAATAAAATGACTAATTTAGTTCCTGAAGATGATTTATAATTTTTTGTATATAGTGCACTTACAGTTCATTTATATCTTCCTATTCTTTGAAATAACGCACGTACGATTTCATTTCTATGAATGCACGTTAACTAAATGAAATGTTTCTAAATAAAGAAATTCTTCTATTCCTTTAAGTTTCCCAAAGGAGAAAGGCTACACTATTATTATTATTATTATTATTATTATTATTATTATTATTATTATTATTATTATTATTATTATTATTATTAGACACCTCCAGGGATCACAACGACTCATCGAGGGAGGGCACCTGCTCTACAACTCTCCGTCTCCATCACTCCACTAACAGTAACTACCTTAATCATCTACACCAGCGCCATCTACTGCCGACCACCACCACTTTTTATTTATTTATTTTTGAAAATCGGTTGGCAGCCTGTCTCACTTTCGTCATTGCTGCAATTCAGTACATTTCTGAAGGTGGCTTGTTGGAAGACAACATTCCATCCTAAACTTTATTTATATACTCGGATGTGTTCGTGATTGATTTTGTTAAGTTGGGAAGTTAGAAAACATCTTAATTATCTGCAACAAAGATCCACTAGCTATGCACTCGATTGATAAAATTTCCTCTAGTAGATGATTAGAATTAGACCTACAATATTCTTTCTTCTGCAATCATTTAATGACTCGACTAAGAGAACAGCACTTGGTTTAATAGGGCTCACTGAATAGTATATTAAAGGTATTTATATAATTTTAATAAGCATTTGCATTTAGAAAGAACAAACAATGTTTATCTAGAATTTCTATCATAATAATGATTTATTTCAATAGATAATGATATTTAGAGTTGCCTGAAGACACGTTTTTTTTTTTAAATACTAATTTATGCGATACTGGTAAGCAATTGTTGAGTGATAATATGTAAACAAAAAATAACACTTCAATATCGATGTTATGAGATTAACGTCCGAGAATAGTGATTTACTGTATTGATAACTATTCGTTTTGTGAATATATATATATATCAAAATATAAGGATTAAAATTTTTATTTTATCGGATACCGGTAAACTAATTAAATATACATCGTATCGTAAAGTAATATGGCACATTTAGTTCATTTTAGTAAAATAATTCATTTACTTAACTTTGATATCTGAGAGGCAACTTTAAAAATCAGTTTTGCGAGCGAAAGTACTTTAGCTAGAAAAAGCTACTCTCATAGGGGTTATATATATAACCCGAGTTTGAGGAAGACCCTGCTACTTCCCGTACTATATCCCTTATAATATTCAAATCATTCGTGGGGAGATGTTATAGTAACTAATCATCAGGCATTGTCCATAGGCATACTTTCATAAAACCATTATGTGAAACTTTAAGTATCATTGCTGTAATTTCGTCATTCAAAGCAAAAAAGTTCTCGCACTGCTATAATCAGTAACCGTTAGTGGAAAGATCAAAAGATTTATTTAAGTTTAATAAGAAAATGAATCAATTATAGTTCCTCTAAGAAGGAACACGAATCGTTTTCGTCCTTGTTATGCGAAATTTAGAACCAAATAGTTATTAGTGAAAGTGCCGAGGGAAAAACAAAACACCTCTTTGAAGCAAACATCTTCAAAATATTGCTTCGTAAAGAAGTTTCAATGTAGGCAGCGCCCTCCTTTCTGTTCCTACTAATGCTACGATCGCCAACATATTTAGATTAAACAAGATTCGTAGCCTTTCTTCTCGATCGATAATAGTAGCACATAAATAAGATCACACACGTGTAATTCACAACTCCCTCTCCGTAAAACTAGCACGTATATTGTAATATACGTGTAATAGCTGATGTAAACCTATCCATAGTATCCTATACTATGGATAGGTTTACATCAGTCAGAGAAGAATATGATGAAAAGAACTGCAATTCAGCCAACTACGATCTCACTGGTATCGTCAAATTTTGGAAGACAGTCATACCCCTTCGTGAATGACTGCCAATAATGATATATCTGTGTGTGTGTGTGTGTGTGTGTGTGTGTGTGTGTGTGTGTGTGTGTGTTAACTTCGGTTTAGTTTTTATAATTTATCTACTGTTTCAATAACACTACGCAGTAGTTAATATATTTCTCGCTATAGCTCTTTATCCTAATTTTCAAAGAAATATAAAATATAATTTACCTCGAAATACCAGCAACTACTGTGCTGTGATTCATTTTTTTATATTATAAAAAACAATATTAACTTTGTGTGTGAAAAAATTAAAAACTATACCAATGTTTAAGTAAAGGCAACTCTAAAAATTCGGACAATCTCTAGACCATTCCACAGTAGCCAAAAGACCGTCCAACTCAGCGTTGGCTCATTCAGTGACAGGCTTCCTCACCACCGAGCAGAACCGCTCATATTCCAGTGAAACGTATCCACCGACAAATCTTCTCACTGGGCCGTGCCAGAGAACACCCTTCCCGGAGATTCAAATTTGCTCTCTCAAGGCAAAAACCTTAAGAGAGCGAAACTTAAAATCTTGACTCAGCGTCCCAGGAGGTAACAGCAACAGCCGAGCCTCAGTTAGAACTTCATTGGCTACAGCATTGCCATCCATTACCCTCCCAGGATATTAATCACCGCATCTCACGGTCGAGAAAAAATTAAAAACTATACTTAGTAGTTCTCTGCCTATATATATACTTAGTAGTTTTCTCCCTATATATATATACTTAGTAGTTTTCTCCCTATATATATACACTTAGTAGTTCTCTGCCTTATAGTCCTTATAAGGACTATAAGGACTATATAGACTAGCTTAAAGGGGAGAAGTAAGAATGTTTTCATCTTCCCCGTTATCTGTAGGGGACAGTGTAGGGATAAGGTGTTATTGAGCTATTAAAGCTCTGATCATGGCAGGAGGGTAACAGCAATAGCCGAGCCTCAGTTAGAACTTCATTGGCTAGAGCATTGCCAACCATTACCCTCCAAGAATATTAATCATTAATCACCGCATCTCACGGTCGATTCTTCATTTCCAATGATCTAGTTCTCTGCCTTAAATTCTTAAAAGAACTGGACGATGGACTGAGTCCTTGACTCTTTATCCCGTCATCTGAATGAAGAAAATCTTCATTCCGATGATGAATGAAGTGTGGATGGGGTGTTATTGAGCTAAAAGGCTCTAGTCATGGCCGGGTAAAGGCAATAGCCGAGACTCAGTTAAAACTTCATTGGCTACAGCATTGCCATTTGTTACCCTGGAAGTCCTAAAAAGGACTTTCTCCACTCTCTCTCTCGTCCTCCCAAACCTAGTTCTCTGCCTAATATCGAATAGTATTTTTTCCGTAATAATTATATAATAAATTATTTTGTGTATTGACAAAAATAGCAACATTTCAAAAAATTTAAAATAAAACATAAAAATTTATTAATTTTAATATAGTTTTGTACACGATATATTTTAAATGAAAACTAGAATATGAATAAATCATTTACGTCCCTAAATAACAACAAAGTTACAACTCACATTTTTGCCTGGCAACAAAATATAATGTTTCTGTTATTTCAGAAATAAGAAATATCAAGATATATCTTGATTAAGATTATCGACTTGAATTCACAATTATTAGTTAATCTCTCCTGCACATGTCATGTTAAATTAATAATACCATCTGCGCTTCGAACGTACGATTACATGGCACACATATTTGAAACATTCACTTTTTTGTATTTCAAGAGATCACTAGGTGTCACATCCATCAATCACTTCCGGTATTGATTTTGTAATAATTAGCATGTAGTTTCTGCTTAATGATACAAAAGGACATTATTGAAGTTCCTGATGTCGTAGATCATTTGATTAACTTTTATCGGTTGAAGTTTTCGTGTTCACTTTTCTTTTCTAGCAAGCGTCTTTCAGTTTTTTTCATGTCATAAATCAATGATTGCAGGATTTATTTCTTGAAACACTGCCTGTATATCTCATGGTCATTTGTTGTCGAAGTTCAGATACATTACTTTTGTTTAAAATCTAACATCGAAAATAATTTTTTTCTCTCCTGAACTTTGTAACGAAACTGGGATGTTGCCTTCCAAATCATTACGTATTTGTTCGTGCTCAAGGGTTTGAGTATTTAATCTCGAAGGTGATTTCTACATACTTTTATTTAACTCTGCCATATTTTAAGTATATATTACTGATGAATGATTCGTTATATAAGTATGAAGTACTACGATGTAAAGTATTGGATACGTACACTCCATGTAATCTTGTGTCCACCAGATCCTGTTTATTTTTCCATATGGTTGATTTCTTTACTTGTTTAAATACAGTCCAAACACCTCCAAGATGTATTTTTTCCCAAAAAGTTTGAATTGTCTAATTTTGTGGGAGATGAATGGATGAATGAGCCTCCGTAGCTCAATCGTTATAGACCAAGCCCTTTTGTCGGAAAGACCTGGGGTTCGATTCCCGTCCATGACGCGAAGAACATTTATCTGGTCTCTTTCGACGAAAGGTGAGTTAGCTGAACTCATACGGAGGTAGGGTTTTTTTTTCACCCGGAAACGCGGGTGTTTCGTCCCCTAGAACAGGCAAACCGGCCCCGGGAACACACACACACACACGGCTATAGTCATAAATACTTATGGCAAGGAAGGCAACGGGAAACCACCTTGCGTCATATCTCTCTAGTAATTAGCTGCAACCCTGTCAAAGAGAGAAGACCACAGGATTAGGATTAGGAATTGATGAATACTTATTACAGTAATCTCAAAACTGCAGATCATATGCTATCGAGCAAAGCACTTAATATAGATTCAGGTTTTGGATTTTATTTATTTATTATCTTTTTTTTTTATTTAATTTTCCTGCTGCTTGACTACTATGGATATATCTTATGAATGCTTTTTAGAGAATTGTGGATTATAAGAATAAATTTGAACTGGCTATAATTCCTCATTATCTTCATCAGTAACACACACGCAGAGAGAGAGAGAGAGAGAGAGAGAGAGAGAGAGAGAGAGAAGAGCTAATTGAATGACTAATTTTGGAATGTAATCTCACCCCCTTGTTTGACAAATTATCAAAAAATCTCCAATGGAAAACCTGCATGAGTTAACTTATTCTCCACTCATTCTATGTCTTAAATCTGTCAACATCTCCCTTCCGCATATCAGACGCTTGTTTAGTCCATTCCGGATAATATGGTACTGGGTAAGGCACGAGTCACGGATGAAAAACTGTAGATTGCTTCATCTCCCTTTTCAGTGTTTCTTTCCATACCATCTAGGATGCAGATGGTCATCTCTTCTAAACGTATAGTGTGATGTTTAAGCAAACTTTCTTCATGCTCTTATTACAGTTTTCTTGTATTCCTTAGCTTCTTTTGACTGTGAGAGTTTGCTGACTTGTCCAAAACATTCGGTTTTTCTGTTCTTTTATCTTTCCTCTTTTTTTCTTATTTCAGACATCAGTCCACTGACTATCTTGTTTCCTAAGTATTTTTGGAAACGACTTCTGGAAATAGGAGGAATGCCAGTCGTACATCTTTTCACACGTGGCTTCCCTTTTTGACTTTTACCATTTACTAAATCCATGTCGCTACCATTTGTACTGTTCTTAGATTACGAGATAGATCTATTTTTTTTTTCTGAAATGGGTGTCACTAAGTACCTCAGAAAAGGGGTTCAAAATGAGTAGTTTGGGCCCAAGTAGTTTTATGAATATATCATCTAATGAGTTAATTTCAATACATAAATGGATATGATTCTCTTTTTCTCAGCCTTTTGGCTTGCAAGGTGTTCTTTGTATTTTGCTGGATTGGGGCAGTCGCAGTTTGAGCATTTGGAAATTTTTGTCATCAGTTATAATACATTACTATGGCGATACTTTCTCCTGTAGAGGAGTTTAGGTTTAATAACCAGTTTGCAAATAATCTTGAAGTCGTATATTTTCCGTTTCTGTCTGTGGATTTCTACTAGGCACTTGTTTTATCACGTGCTACTTACTTTTACTGGATAACCCGCAACTTAGTAGATAGTGCATTATTTGTTCATTGTCTGATCCTGTGACACCACTCGCTTCCACCAACATATTCTTTTCGCATTTGCGTGCGAAAGTAGAAATTACATTGACGTCGTTTAGTATTGTTAGATTATGGTAGTTCATTGCTGTTTCACGTTGGATATGGACCCTTCGTCGGTGGTAGCCTTGGAAATGTTGATCCTTTGGCTTTTAATGGCTATCGCCACTGGGATAATAATAATAATAATAATAATAATAATAATAATTATTATTATTATTATTATTATTATTAACATTATTAATAAATTATTATTATTATTATTATTATTATTAAGTTCGTCAAATCGAATAATAATAATAATAATAATAATAATAATAATAATAATAATAATTATTATTATTATTATTATTATTATTATTATTATTATTATTATTATTATTATTATTATTATTATTATTATTATTATTATTCGATTTGATGAACTTATTTCACTCGGGGTCCAATTTGTCTCCAGTAGTTCGCCCAGTCTTCTAAATAAGGTCGGTGCGTGGTCAAATTCGAGAATGTCAAAGAACGTTTCCCCATATTGTAGGTATGAGTGTTGAAATCGGGGAGTAGGGCTGTTACACACGATCTGTAATACAATCACTCTGCTTCAAAGAAATTACTCTATTTTCAGCTGCTCTGCTCAAAGTTCGATCTTTAATACGATGGAGTACCAGCCAAACACGACCTGAATACCTCAAAATTTAAACCCAAAATGAAAGACAATGTTACATGACGCTACACTACATTAAAGAACACAAAGTATGTGTAACATCGATTACAAGTGATCACGATGATATAGTCCTTATAAGGACTGGCTTAAAAGGGCGAAGCAAGAATGCTTTTCATCTTTCCCGTTATCTGCAGAGGACAGTGTAGGGATAAGGTGTTATTGAGCTATTAAGCTGTTATCATGGCAGGAGGATAACAGCAATAGCCCAGCCTCAGTTAGAACTTCATTGGCTACAGCATTGCCATCGATATTAAGTTCTTAAAAGAACTGGGCGATGGACTGAGTCCTTGACTCTTTATCCCATCATCTGAATGAAGAAAATCTGTGTGCATGGGGTTTTATTGAGCTAAAAAGCTCTATTCATGGCTGGGTAACGGCAATAGCCGAGCCTCAGTTAAAACTTCATTGGCTACAGCATTGCCATATGTTACCCTGGAAGTCCTAAAAAGGACTTTCTTCCTTCTCCTCTTCCTCCTTGCCATCGATATTCAGCTATTAAAGCTCTGATCATGGTAGGAGAGTAACAGCAATAGCCAAGCCTCAGTTAGAAGTTCATTGGCTACAGCTTTGCCATCCATTACCCTCCAAGGGTATTAATCACCGCATCAGTCCAGAGCCATCGATATAGTCCTTATAAGGACTGGCTTAAAGGGGCGAAGCAAGAATGCTTTTCATCTTCCCCGTTATCTGCAGAGGACAGTGTAGGGATAAGGTGTTATTGAGCTATTAAAGCTCCGATAATGGCAGGAGGGTAGCAACAATAGCCGAGCCTCAGTTAGAACTTCTTTGGCTACAGCATTGCCATCCAATACCCTCCAAGGGTATTCCTTCCACCGCAAATCAGCCATCGATATATAGTAACTAGTAACATTACTGCTTACCGGGTGAAGCTAAAGCTTTTCATATTCCCGGCTATCTTAATAGAAACTGTGAGTTGAGAGAGTTTATGAGCCAATTGCTCGCCCTGAGTGGGCTAGGAGATTAATTCTCAGTGTTGGGATTGAGGATGGCTTTAGGTCTTTTGTGCTTAGAATAGTCCATTGCATCATAGTCAGCAGCCAGTTGGATCAGTCTGTTAGGGTGCACAGTTGCTTTTGAGAAGAATTTGGTTGCTATAGTCTGCATGAAAGTATAAATATAGGGGATCTCCGTGTCCCGGTGCAGTTGGACAGTTAGGATGAACCATGGGGCGCCCAGGATCATTCTAAGACACTTGTTCTGAATGCGTTGTAATTTGATAATATTCGAGTTTGAAGTATGGCTCCAGGCCGGTGAAGCATAGGTGAGTATTGGACGAATCATCAGTTTGTATATGAGAAGTTTGATTCTGGTGCTCAGTTTACTGTTTCTGTTAATTAACGGATAAAGCTGGGCTATGGTTTTTGACGTGTTTGCACAGAGAGTCTTGATAGGGGAGTTGAAAGTCAGTTTTCTGTCCAGTACTACACCAAGATATTTGATATCTGTTTTCCACTGAATTTTTGTGTTAAATAGGAGAATATCTTCTTTAGGATGCACTGATCTTCTAGAGAATAGGACGGCTACGCTCTTCAGAGGATTCACCAGGAGTCGCCATTTGACAAAATATTGTTCAATTTGCAGTAGGTTTTCTTGCAGTTTCTTGATGGCTAGGTGAGGCTTTAATGATCTGGCCAATATCGCTGTGTTATCAGCGTAAAGAGCTTTAATTGAAGATAATGGGTTGTGTGGTATATCATGCAAGTATAAGGAGAAAAGGATTGGTGCTAGTAAGGACCCTTGTGGAACTCCAGCCAAGATGTGTTTTTGTGTAGAGACTACTCCACTTAATCTCACTTGCATGCGCCTATCGTAGAGGTATGCCTTGATGAGTTGAATGATTCCGATTGGTACACCAGATGATATTAGTTTATATAGTAAACCATAATGCCAAACCTTGTCGAATGCACTGGCTAAGTCTAGGAAAACAGCCCCAGTGCATTGACGCCAGTTAAAACCTGTGATGATATGCTCCACCAATCTGTGTATTTGTTGTGTGGTGCTATGCAACTGTCGGAAGCCAAACTGCTCCTCAGGCAGGATATTTAATCGGAGTACAGAATCTTGAAGTCAGTAAGAATTACCTTTTCGGCAATTTTTCCGAGATTAGAGATGAGACTGATTGGTCTGTAATTTTGAGGCAAAGTGGGATCTTTTCCAGGTTTATGAATTGGTATTATGTACGCCAATTTCCAGTAGGAAGAAAAATATTTGTAGTGAAGAATGGAATTAATTATATTTTTCAGATGGACAATAGCTTTACGAGGTAGAAGTTTTATAACTTTGTTGGAGATACTATCGGGTCCGGGAGCCTTTTTATTCTTGAATTTCTGAATAATAGCATATATTTCAGCAGGTGAGGTGGGTGCAATTTCAGTGGAATGTGTGAGAGCTGAATTGTGCGAATATCTGACGTTACGGTGGATCTTGTAGATATGAATAATATCAAGGTGGTCGTATGCGGGTTTGCATTGTTTTTCAAGATGATTTGCTATTGCCTCAGCTTTATCAGCATCAGTGTGGATGAGACCTGAATCTGTTTGAAGAGGGGGAAGAGGTTTATTTCTGTTTTTAATCTTTCGGATAAGATTCCATACAGAGTGATTGTCAGTGGAGATGGAGGTCAGTTTTTCTTCCCAGAGTTGAGTTCTATGAGCTGCGAGTGCGTCTCTCACTGCAGAATTGAATCTGATTAAGATCCACTTGTCTCGTGGCGCCCTGGTGTTGTGGTATCTTTTTCTAGCCTTATTTTTTTCCCTAATCAGATTCATAATATCTTCAGGTAAGTGATTGGATTTGTGGGTAGTTGTAGGGGTAGTAACTGCTGCACAGGCTGCTGTAATCTGCTCTGTTAGATTTTTGACAGCTGTTTCAATTTCCTCTTTTGATTTAATGATGGGAACAGGACCAATATATTTTGGAAGCACCTTGGAGAGCCTTTCCCAAGGAATAAATGAGTGAGGAGGGGGGGGGGATAATTTTTCAAGATTTCCTCATTTTAACCGTATTGGGTTATGATCTGATGATAAATCATTGATTGTCATTAAATTGTATTGGAGTCTGATGTGCTGCAGTATGGCTATGTCCAATACATCAGCCCTACCATAAGAATTGTGATGTGTGGGTTCAGCAGGACCTATTACATGAAGGTTGTTGAAATCAGCATAGTTCTGTAGTATCTGTCCATTTTTGTTGGTGGAAGGGCTATTCCAGGTAGAATGCTTGGCATTTAAATCACCTGCCACAAAGGTAGGCTCTTCAGTATCAAATAAGGCATTCAAATCCGAAAATAATAATGATTTTTGTGGGGGATGGTATGCTGCAAAAAGTTTTAATTTGCCTACTGAACTCGTGAGAATCTCAATGCCAGTGACCTCAAGATTGGAGGTAGGAGGGATGTTTGTGGAGTGATGAGAGATAAAATTCTTGATGAAAATTGCCGTGCCTCCATCTCTGTGGGTTGATCTGTCAGTTCTGTACGATTGATATCCATAAATTTTGGGATTGTCTACCGGTTCTTAGGTGCCTTTCATTTAGTAAAAGGACATCTGGCTGATGTCTGTGGACAAAATTTTGAAGTTCTAGGATCTTATTTCTCAAGCCGTTTGCATTCCAGGCTATTATCTCTAGGGATTCTGGTTTTGATTTTTTACCGTTCATTAGTGAGCGCTGAAATGATGACTTGGGTGTCTTTTAGAAATCTGTTAGTAGAACTTTGTGAAGGAGTAGATCTGCTAAAATCTAATAGCATATTATCCAGGGACGCGGTAACGATAGCTGTCAAATTTGGACGTGATGCTGACTGTTTTAGGGATGTCTGTTTAGGGTGGGTTACATCCGCATATGTCCTACACTGCTGTTTCTGAGTTGTTTTTTGGGGAGCCTCCGTTTTCAGCAGATGGGCTTCTGAGTCTTTATTCTGAACTTTAGGAGGCTATGAAGTAGCCGCTGATGTAGGTGAGCTAATTGAAGAGGAGAATGTTCCTTCTTCAGATTTCCTATTATGTGGATTATGCAAGCATCCTCTGTAGTTGGCAGTGTGAGGACCGCCACAGTTGGCACATTTGGCTGGGGTAGATTTTGGTTTAGAGCATGTGTTGGTTGGGTGACCGACCGCACACTTCAAGCATTTGAATTCGGCGCTCTACACATTTTCTGGGCATGCCCAAACTTTTGACATCTATGGCATTGCCCAGTAGAAGCTCTCTTCCTTAACGGTTCTACCGAGATTTTCAATCCACAGATGGTCGTCAAGTCATATATGTGTTTGTAGGTTTGACTGATCTCAATCAACACTAGTGGCATTGGAGTCTTGTCCCTCCTGGTCATTCTGCTGACCTTTATTGGTGGTAAATCATTCAGGTGCAGATCTGTAGTGATTTCGTCTGTGGATACATCCTCAGGTACACCTCTGATCACTACCTTGAGGTTTTTTTCAGAACCAAGTGAGAATGTATGATACTGAATTCCTCTGGTATTTAATTCAGATGTTAACCGACGATAGTCCATAACAGTCTTGGGGTGAATTTTAACACCATCTGTGACATTCTTTGCATTGTGGTAAGAGATCTTTAAGTTGTTCATTGTATTCCTTAGTGACATCCATTTATTCTTTTCACGCAGAATAATCGGGGGGATCGTTTCCCTTGAGGAGGTAGGAGAGTCTGGGACAGAGCCATCTTCTTCCATTACATCCACATTTGGTGGTTCGGAGGTCGCAGTTTTGCGCTTTTTGCGTGCGCGAACCTCCTGATAATCAGTGTGGTCAGTAAGGGAATGATCTTCAGTTGTTGTTGCTTTTTCAGTAGCGCTGTCTTGAAGTAGTTCTAAAAGTTGAGCGTCGTCTGTATCAACTTTTTGTATTTCATGAACTACTACCTTACCTGGCCATTTTGTGTGAAGCAGATTTCCAATATACTTGAAAATTGCCAGGAGCTGTTTAAAGTTAAGTTCCTCATACGGAGCATCTATGGTTGGACCCACGTTTTGTTCTGTGGAACAGGACATGACTTTCCTTTTCCACAGTATTGTAATAATAGACAGTTTCTAATGCAGTAGCTGACGCAATGAAACAATGGCGATGCTGATGGCAGTAGGCCTAGCTTATCGCCGTTGTTTTGAAAAAAGGTTGACTTACCTACTAAGTTGATTTTTTGAACTTGTTGAATGCCCTATCAACAACTGAGCATTAGCTATATATACATATATTAATGCAATCCCTCCCGACTGGTTATAGTAGATCGCTTAACGCTTACCTCTATAAATATCATTCAAAACTATCGCACTGATCAAAACGCGTCACTAATACGCGAGCCGCCATTTGCATTTACTCGATATATAGTTCTAATAAGAACTGGGCGATGGACTGAGTCCTTGACTCTTTATCCCGTCATCTGAATGAAGATAATCTGTGTGGATGGAGTGTTATTGAGCTAAAAAGCTCGAGTCATGGCTGGGTAACGGCAATAGCCGAGCCTCAGTTAAAACTTCATTGGCTACAGCATTGCCATTTGTTACCCGGGAAGTCCTAAAAAGGACATGATCACCCCCCCCCCCTCGATATCGATATATAGTTGTTGCATCTTATATTATTTATATATTAAGTATTTAAAAATAATATTAGTGTAATAAATGTTTATCAAAAATTTTAAAATATCTTTAAAATAACTAAATATAGATAGTATCTAAGAATTAATAAATAATTTCAAAATTTCTCTATAATCAAATTATTTATTTATTTTAATTTTCAATTTGACAAATGTCATGGATCGAGAATTAGTGAAAATCAAATTAATTATAAGTTCAAGCTTTGCAGAGGGGAAAATAAAATTGAAACTGAAAAACTTCAGAAATACTTAAGAACTATTAAATGACATGAAGAGATAATTTGTTGTCAGTTCTGTGAAAGAGTACCTGGCTGGTCAATTTCAATTGACCAGCTATTTTAGATCTAAACTTAGTTCGGAATTTAAAGAACTCTTCGGCCGAATCATCAGGCAATCTAGATCAAAGTAACTGCGAATAGCAGTTACACCTGCTGAATGAATCAAACGACTTCTAGAAAAATATCAAAAGAATTTTGGATTACATACTGTTCTATAAACTTAGAAAAGAATTTGTAATCAGTACTATAATTTACGTTATCTTCTGAGCCTTTTTTTTTGTTTGTTTGTTTATGACATTTACATACACCATGCGTTTTATTTTATTTATTTATTTATTTTATTTTATACGTCCTTATCTTTATAAGGACTGGCTTAAAGGGGCGAAGCAAGAATGCTTTTTATCTTCCCCGTTATCTGTAGAGGACAGTGTATGGATAAGGTGTTATTGAGCTATTAAAGCTCTGATCATGGCAGGAAGGTAACAGCAATAGCCGAGCCTCAGTTAGAACTTCATTGGCTACATCATTGCCATCCATTACCCTCCAAGGGTATTGGATTCTTGATCCCATTTCATCCTCCACATTATAAGTTAGTTCTTATAGTTCTTATAAGAACTGGGCGATGGACTGAGTCCTTGACTCTTTATCCCGTCATCTGAATGAAGTAAATCTGTGTGGATGGAGTGTTATTGAGCTAAAAAGCTCGAGTCATGGCTGGGTAACGGCAATAGCCGAGCCTCAGTTAAAACTTCATTGGCTACAGCATTGCCATTTGTTACCCGGGAAGTCCTAAAAAGGACATGATCACCCCCCCCCTCGATATCGATATATAGTTGTTGCATCTTATATTATTTATATATTAAGTATTTAAAAATAATATTAGTGTAATAAATGTTTATCAAAAATTTTAAAATATCTTTAAAATAACTAAATATAGATAGTATCTAAGAATTAATAAATAATTTCAAAATTTCTCTATAATCAAATTATTTATTTATTTTAATTTTCAATTTGACAAATGTCATGGATCGAGAATTAGTGAAAATCAAATTAATTATAAGTTCAAGCTTTGCAGAGGGGAAAATAAAATTGAAACTGAAAAACTTCAGAAATACTTAAGAACTATTAAATGACATGAAGAGATAATTTGTTGTCAGTTCTGTGAAAGAGTACCTGGCTGGTCAATTTCAATTGACCAGCTATTTTAGATCTAAACTTAGTTCGGAATTTAAAGAACTCTTCGGCCGAATCATCAGGCAATCTAGATCAAAGTAACTGCGAATAGCAGTTACACCTGCTGAATGAATCAAACGACTTCTAGAAAAATATCAAAAGAATTTTGGATTACATACTGTTCTATAAACTTAGAAAAGAATTTGTAATCAGTACTATAATTTACGTTATCTTCTGAGCCTTTTTTTTTGTTTGTTTGTTTATGACATTTACATACACCATGCGTTTTATTTTATTTATTTATTTATTTTATTTTATACGTCCTTATCTTTATAAGGACTGGCTTAAAGGGGCGAAGCAAGAATGCTTTTCATCTTCCCCGTTATCTGTAGAGAACAGTGTATGGATAAGGTGTTATTGAGCAATTAAAGCTCTAATCATGGCAGGAGGGTAACAGCAATTGCCGAGCCTCAGTTCGAACTTCATTGGCTACAGCATTACCCAAGGGTATTGGATTTTGGATTCAATGAACCAATCCACATTTTTCTACCGGCCCGATAATACGTCCTTATAGTCCTTATAAGGACTGGCTTAAAGGGGCGAAGCAAGAATGCTTTTCATCTTCCCCGTTATCTGTAGAGGACAGTGTAGGGATAAGGTGTTATTGAGCTATTAAAGCTCTGATCATGGCAGGAGGGTAACAGCAATAGCCAAGCCTCAGTTAGAACTTCATTGGCTACAGCATTGCCTCCGTTACCCTCCAAGGGTATTGGATTGAATGAATCAATCACCGCATCTCTATTGATATTCCCGATAATACGTCCATTGAATTTTAATATATTTAGTAAAAATTCCATTGAATTTTAATATATTTAGTAAAATTTTATAAAAGTATAAAAAGGGTATATAAGACACATTAAGTTTTATTAGGTATATTTTAATTTTTCTGCAGGTAATTTATTTATTTTATTTAATATTTGAATATTTCTATTATTTTACATACTTTAATATACTCAATTCTATAACAAGGTCTCTTTACGATATGATTTCGGTTTTTTTTTTTTTTTAATTCATGACAGTTTCAAGATAATGCACCTAACAGAGTTATATTTTCTGTTCACGAATAAAAGTGATAAAGGGAAAGAACGTATAAAAATATCCTTAGCTGCAAGGCATATTCAGCTATGAAATCATATCGTAAAGAAACTTTGTTATAAAATTTATTTAGATATTCTCGTAAGCAGGGAGCATGAAATAAGAAGCTATAGACCATATCAAAACCATGCTTTTACTTTTTTTTTTATTATTTGAAGAACACGACCAATTATTTTGAAGCCGATAGCTTCCTTACATCTAGGTTCTGAATATGTAGCGTAGGCATGTCGGGAAAATAATGAGATGTGTGCGATATTTTAAGAGACAGAAGTAGCTCTAAATAAATAATTCGAACTTTCTCGGGTTTTTCCATTTTTATTTAATTTTTTCCCGTCAGTTTTCTACACAAAATAATAAACATTCATAAATAATAACTCATTGCTGTAATTCTAATGACAAAAACTAAAAAATAAAATAATTGACGAGCGTTCTTGCTTAGTCCTCTTTCTCGAAATCAGTCTTTGCGTCCAACGACACTAAGGGATTAACTATTCCCAGAAAGTGTTTTTTTTTTATTATTATTCATGAAGAGACCCATAAAGTGCAGACCTGAATATTTCTCATAGCTGCTTATCTCCGAGGAGTGCTTGTGACTTACATTAATGGCATAGTACCTGAGATGCAATTTATATAATCAACTTTCGGTTGTTTATCATTAAATCTCCTTTGGTATTTCCATTACTATCTTTTCTTTCTCTCACTAGAAAAATCCCGTGTTGTCCATTCTGTGTTTTGTCGGCTATCGCATTAACCAATGAATCACTTTGCTCTTGTCCAATCGATCAATTAATTTAGATTGCACTTCCATTATTGGAAATGTTATGTAGGCCTAGGACAACGGCTGTACTTTCTGAAGACAAACAAAGCGCTATGATTGTTTTTGTGTAATATCAAGATAACGCAATGTGAGGAACCATCGAAAGATTAATCGAGTAAAATTTGTAAATTTTAATTATAAAGAATGGAAATGTTTCAAGCAAATTTTCAGATTGTAACAAATATATGAAAGATTTCATTTTAAAGTTTTGATGATTCATAAAATGGTTTCAGCTTAGAATATAAAGAATAGAAGGAGGTTTCAATATGAAAATTATATTTTTGAATATAATATAATATAATATAGTAGATGAAATAATTTCAAATAGTAAATAAAATATATTTTCGAATATAGCTTATAACATACAATAATATTTATTACTGATATTATAATTTTAATATAAGTAGCATAATTAGAAAAAACAATACACTGTCTAATTATATACTTATTCACATTCACATAAGCCTTACAACTAGGAACAAATAACAGATACACTGCTTGGAAAGAAGTTAATGCACCTTCATTGGCAAGATGCATCGTGCCATGTAACGAGTCACGTAGTTGTCGTCAGTATAAATTGGAGGAATACGATGCTCCCAAGTCAGTGCAACTATATCCGGATGAAATGGCAGCGACAAAGGAACTGACGGAATTTGAAAGAGGCGTTGTTAGATGGTTTCCATGTTTCAGGCCCATCTGTTTGGGAAATAGTCGACGAACTGGACCATTCCAGGTCAATAATCAGCGACACCATACTGAGATGGAAGCGCAGGTAGTCAACTGCAAGTGCTACCCACCTTGGACGACTTACCACATTCACCGAACGTGAACGCAGTGTGTTACGTAGAATAATATGTAAAAACCCCCATTCGTTGGCCGACACGTTGAATGTGGAATTCCGAGTCGACTGGAACACAATCTGTACAAAACAAATTCAAACTCACCATATGGGTTTCCATGGTAGGACAGCAACATGCAAACCCTACTTTACCCGAAACAACATGCAGCGTCGTCTTCAGTGGTGGAAAAAGAGTGTACAGCGAGATGTGGAAGCTTGGAAAGCTGTATTATGGAGCGATGAATCCTCTACCGAGTAGATGGATTGGTGTGGGGTGTGAGATGTTGCTAGATCCATCCGGTAAACATCTCTTACTAGAGTGCGTAACCCAAACTATGAAATTCGGAGTGACGGTGTGATGGTTTGGCCTGGGTCCGCTGTCGTACCACTAACATTGAATTCCGAGAAGTATCTGAACATTCTGGACAAAACAACACTTTCCACTTTGTGGTGTTTCTATGGAACTGACCATTGTCTCTTTCAGTAAGACAATGCACCATGTTATAAGGCTGCTGCTGCTGTAACTGTATGGTTTGTGGACATGAAGGTCGCCACACACTTGATTGGCCTTCAAAGAGCCTTGATCGCAACTCTATTTAACATCTGTGGGATGAACTAGAGCGTTGGGTGAGGTCAAGGGCCGTTCTCCTCACGACACTACAGAACCTCATTACCTACACGAAGATTGGTCAAAATTTTCTATTGATCGCTATCGTATGGTAGTGGAAAGTAGTTTCAGTAGGATTGCTGCAGTCATCGCAGCGAAAGGTGATCCTAAATCTTATTAAGGTGAGCGCCATGGCTGTTTGTTCTTCACACTTTGGTTTCCGTTGGCTTCTTTCCAAGCAGTGTATACTACACATATATTGTACACACTATTAATGTTAATATAATTACGTATATTTAAAATAAATGACCTCAGCATTATGTAATAAATGTATCAGAAATGTAATAATTATAATAGCTTAATTGTACATCTTTCAGAACTCTGTTCGCATGATAACAATAATTAATAATAGTATTAAACATAGAAACTAAAGTGTATATATTATGAAACTATTAATAGTCTAATTGTATACTGTAATTGCACCTAAAGATCTTCATAAAAGCAAAACATTGGCTTCAAAAGATGTGAAAAAAGTGTTAAATGTACTGTTATAAATAATTATGGTGCATACTACATGTGTGTACACGCACACACAAAGATTGTAGACTTTCTTTCATTAGCTGTGCTTAACGTTCCACGATTGGCAAGTATTCTGTTGAATACTTCTTCGAAATAAAAGCAAGAGATCAACAATATTCGAATTAGAACCAGACTGCCAACATGTTGAATTTGAGACAATTTGGGAATTTTAGATTTAGAATCACTTACACGATAATCAGCACTGGCAAATCAGTAAATAATTGAAGTTAGTAATATTTTAATAGGTTCGACTGGTGGCTTTTATCTGTGATAATTTTTTTTTGAAAACTTGTTTTTTCAAACAAAACAGCAAATTTTTGAAATTCAATAATTTTTAATAAAAATGAAATAAGTACAAATGAAATATTTTAAAATTTCGTTTGTGCTTTAAAATATTTTTTTAAAAAATCTTTGGAAGGAAGTAGGAGTCGAATGTAGATCAACAGGAAACGTGAAATGAGAAAGATTAATAACTACTTATGTAATATGAAGGTGAGATGAAAATATGTCTGTATGAGGATGACGCACGGACGTACTCACTCACACCCACCATCCCACCTACACGCGCACACACACACACACACACACACAAGAATGGAATACTTCTAAAGAATGCTAATTCAATGAATAAAATGAATGTTTTCAGATAATTTGGAATCTGTTCGTCGTCAAAGATGATGGGCACTTGATATTTAATGGAGAGAAAAAGAGAGAGAGAATACTTAATACTGCTGAAAATGTTTGCGTGGTGTATTTTGGGTTCATAGAATGGACGTGTTCGTGCACCAGCATGAAATTCTCTTAATTTTTCTAATAAATGCAGTTTTTTTTCCTATCGATGATTGTAAAGAAGACGACAGACTAAAGATTTTAGTTCGTACCGAAACAGATAAATGATCAAAAATAGCCAAGCCGCTGCGATTTTTTCTTTTCAATGTTCTATTCATGTTCCTGGAATTTATTACAAGTCACGATCAGCCTTTTTTAAATATCCTAACTTAGAATTTGGTAACCTCCAAGAATCCAAATTCAAAAATATAAAATGAATGAAAACAATTGATAAAAAGAAAGAAGGAGAAAAAAACTGATGGATCTATGGAAAATATTGCTATAGATATTAACATTTCAGTGACATTTAAATACATTGAAACTATGATTATATCAGAATATGCAAATAAAAGCAGAATCCTTGCAAACGTTTCCTTGGCACTCTTCTAGAATATGAGTTACAACCTATGAAGTCATCCTTCGTATAATGTAAACATCCGGTGATGTTAAATTCAGTAAGAAATGAGAGCGGTCGACTGCGGATTAGACTTTTTTTTTCAATATCGTCAGTACATAGTTGAAATCACAACCCACCTTTTTATCACCCTTAGTAATAAACTGCATTAATTGAACGACCTGCTTGGAATCATCAATTTATATGTACTGTCTTTTCTTTTCTTTTAAATTTTTAATACTGTTTCACTTTTATTTTACTCATATTTTGGCCAATTTTTATGTGATTCAATTTACGTTAAGTTTTAATCTTTTATTTGTAATTTCCCCTCATTTTACTCTATTATAGTTTATTTATTTTTATATCAGTGAGTGCCTTCCTCCTACGCTTTCATTTGTTTAATTGTTTCGTATATTTCTCTTAATTATATAATTTTAATTACAGCTATTTCCTGTAATTATATAATACAACTCGTTTAATTATAGTATACAATTATTTAACTAGTAAAACTTCTTTCAATTTACCATATATAATTATTTTTATAAAAAGACTATTATAATATAAGTGATATTAATAGTGGCCGATGTAGCTGTAGTCCTGTGGGAATGAACGTTTGTTTCCATAGCGCTAGACCGAACGAAGAAAATATCTGTAGATAGCTCCGCCAGACTAGAAGAAAACACTCGTACCAAATTCTAACATCGCGACTGTTAGAAGTTGGCTATTTTACAGAGAGACAGTAAATATTTTAACCTATCTCGTTACTAAAACTCTTAAAAAGTTTGGTATAGAAATAAAAAAGGTATCGTACTGTGTGCAGATAGCACAAATACAAATTTTGGGGAGTACGAAAACAGGATAAAGAAGAAATAGACAGAAAAAAAGCATTTATGCTGCTTTCCAAAATAAAGAGAAGGTACTAGAGTAATTATTAGGACAATAGATCAAGTGCTAACTAATAAATATTTATTAAATCTACTAGTTTCACCAAACCATAGCTGTTGGAATCTTTAGGGTACAAGCACTTAGGTTAAAAAACATTACACAAATATGAATAATTGTAAAATTCTAACGATTATAGTTACAAACTGAAAAAGCATTGAACATGAGTGATACACGTATCACGTGTACATGATTAACTAGTTGTTGCTAAGGGACGTTCTGTAGTTTGCATTGAAGTTCATTTCCTGTGTGTTAAGAGATCTAATTAGGGTTTTCCATATCTCTGGGAGTATTAAACCCTGGTTCCTATTAAGGTTATCTACAGAGCGAGTGACTGTAATTGCTTCTTTAAACATTCGGGAGTGGTAGTTTTCTTCTTTTTATCTTTTATCTTCTGTGGCTTGATGGATGTCAGTCCCGTGGACTTTACTCCCTACATCGCTCTGAAATTCTCTGTTTAATGGAGAAATTTTTGAGCACTTGGCTCGCACTTATTAGGGCTGTGTTGAAAGGTTTCAATCTGTGATCAGGGCCGCCTTTGGGCGTTTATGTTTCCATCTGTCATTTTCATCATAATTGGATGACTCACGAATGAGTAGGTTGGGATGGAGTGATGCTTGAGTAAAGTACTTGGTTGCTATCTGGAGGAGAAATATAGGTATGTCTTGCAGGTTTCCATCTTGATGGAGAATTGTGTTTCTTACAAACCATGGGGCATCAAAGATCATTCGGAGGCGTTTGGATTAATTGCAGTCGTTTGATGTTGCTAGGAGAGGTGTGACTCCACGCCGAGGAACCGTAAGACAGTATAGGTCTGATGATTGTTTTGTATATTCTTAATTTGTTTTCTGGACTGACTTTGCTTCTGCGGTTGAGTAGAGGGTAGAGCTGAGCTATTGTTCAATTTGCTTTATTGAAAGCATGAGAGATGTGGGAGTTGAAACTGAGACGGTTATCTAGTATGATTCCCAGGTATTTTACTTCTGTTTGCCATGGGATAACCGTGTTGAACATCGTGATTGCTCCATGATGGTCTGCTTTCTTCCTTGTAAATAGTATGGCGGTACTTTTATCTGCATTAACATCTATTTTCCATAATCGAAACCATTTTTCAAGATTTTTAGCTGCAGTCTGTAATCTTTGGGTGGCCAGGTATGGTTTGAGCGATCTGGTGAGTATTGCCATGTCGTCCGCATAAAATGCCATGATGGTTGATGTCATACTTGGGACATCAGAGATAAAAATGTTAAAGAATAGTGGTGATAATAGGGAGCCTTGTGGGACACCTGCTGTGATTCTTCTTGTAGTTGATCTGAGTCCACGAAGTTTCACTTGAAATTTTCGGTCTTTTAGGTAAGAGTCTATGATTTGAATGAGGTTTAGTGAGTATTTTGCAGTAATTAGTTTGTGGATGAGGCCTTTGTGCCACACTTTATCGAAGGCCTTTGCCACATCTAGGAAGATTACACCTGTATGCTGTCTCCAGTTGTATCCAATAGTGATGTATTCTATGAGTCTGTGGATTTGTTGGGTTGTACTATGTCCAGTTTTAAATCCAAATTGTTCTTTTGGGATTACACCTAGATTCTCTGTTTCAGTTTGGAGGCGTTTAAGAATTACTTTTTCTGCTATTTTCCCCAGGCTCGACAGGAGGCTGATAGGTCTGTAATTCTGGGGGAACTGGGGCGCCTTCCCTGGTTTGTGTATAATGATTACATCTGCTTGCTTCCATCGAGTGGGAAAATAATTGAGTCTTAGCATAACATTAATGATTGCCACAAGATGCATTACTGTTTTATGAGGAAGTACTTTAATAATTTTGTTTGAAATCTGATCAGGACCTGGTGCTTTTCTGTTATTGAGGTTCTTGATAATTTGGTGTATTTCATTTGGTGTAGTGTAGTTTGAGTTGTCACGGGTGGCGGGACGACGAAGTGCATAGCATACTTGCTTGTGGATTTTTTCAATGAAGCGCAAGTCCGCATGAGTATAGTTTGGTTGAAACTGCAGCTCCAATGAGTCTGCAAAAGCTTCAGCTTTTTCATCGTCTCGGTAGACTATACCTTTTTCTCCATGTATTGGTTTTATGTTGAGGTGATCGCTGCGCAGGGCTTTAGTCATCTTCCATAGCGAGTTATCTTCGATGCTTAAGGAGCTTAGTTTTCTCTCCCATTGCTGATTTTTATGGTCTTTGATTGCTTATCGGACTAGGTTTATTGCTCTGTTAAGCTCTTTTTTATCCTGGGGTGATAGTGTTTAATGGTACAGTCGCCTAATTTTGTTTTTGCTTCGGATAAGTTTTAGGATCTCTTCAGGGAGCAGGTTAGTTTGGGTTGGAACGGTGACGGTGGAGGCTGTTGTAAGGCCAGATTGGATTGTTCTTTCTAGTTTATTGATCGCTATGTCTACTTCTTTGGGTGAGGAGATAGTTGGAACAGGGCCTGTGGTGTTACTGAGAATTAAGTTGAGCTTCTTGAGGTTTATGTAGGATTGTTCGGGGATGGTTACTGCTTCTCCGCCAAGGCTAAGCAGAACTGGATTGTGGTCGGAGCTAAGATCATTAATAACTTGCAACTTGAAATGATATGGGGTGTTTCTGAAAATGGCGATATCTAGCACATCAGGCCTGCCCATTGGTCCATAGTGAGTTGGTTCGACAGGACCTGCTATGGTGATGTTTCTTGACATAGCAAATTTATGTAGGCTCTTCCCGTTGTTGTTGGTGTTTCTACTATTCCATGCAGGGTGTTTTGCGTTTAGATCTCCTGCCACTATTGTTGCTTCGTTTGTGTCAAGGAGTTGGGAGAGGTCTGAGGCTAGAAGTGATTTGCCTGGAGGGTTGTAGACTGAATATAGTTTTAAACTGCCTGTGTTTTTTGTTTGTATTTCAATTCCTGTTTCTTCCAGGTTTATGGTTGCTGATTTCTTGATCTCATTGTATCTAATGCTATTTTTAACAAATATAGCAGTTCCGCCCCCTCTGGTATTAAGTCTATCTGATCTTAGTAGTGTGTAGTACTTTATTTTGGGGTTGTCACAAGGTCTAAGGTGCGTCTCATTGACCAGACGGATGTCTATCTTGTATCTTTCAGTAAATTCTTTTAGTTCTAGGAGGTTGTTTTTTAGCCCGTTAGCATTCCAATAAGCAATCTGTAGTGAATTATTTAAATTGACCATGTTATCCATTAATCATAGAGAAGATGACTTGTGTGCTTTGAGGAATTTATTGGTGTCAGCCTTACTGGGATTTGTTTTGCTAAAGGTTGTCAACATCTCTCCTAGTGTGGCAGCTAGGATTGTTGCAGTGGCTTGGTTGCAAGATGCCGGTTTATTATTAGTATAGATGGCAGAAGCATATGACTTTTCAGGAGTAACAACCCGCGTTTTGCTTTCTGATGTAATTCTCTTCTGATTGGGCATGGGTAGAACCTCTCTAGTTTTCTGCAGGTTGAGTGGATAAATTGAGCATCCCTTGTAATTTGCTGGGTGTGGGCCGCCACAGTTTGCACACTTAGCAGGTGTGGTTCGTGGCTTGACGCAAGTGTGCGAAGGGTGGTTGTTGCCGCATTTGACACATTTGAATTCTGCTTTGCATAGCTTTTGTGCATGTCCATACTTTTGGCAGCGATGGCATTGACCAGCTGAAGCCTTTCTTCTGAGAGGCTCAATCTTGATGACCAAACTGCAAACTACTTTAAGATCGTAAATCTCTTTATGCTCTTTACTGATCTCAACCAGGACTAAACTCAACCAGCCCTAGAGGCATAGGGCGCTTGTCCGATCGGTACATCCGTGAAATTTTAATCGGCTCTAGGCCTTGTGATTTCAGATCAGTAGCTATTTCTTCAGCTGGAATGGTCTCAGCCAGCCCTCTAATTACTACTTTTAAGTTCTTTTCGCTTTTAAGCTGAAATGTGTGATAAGGAGCATTGAGATCATCCAGCAATCTGGTGAGTTGGCGGTAGTCCGAAATACCTTCAGGTTGAATTCGGATTCCTTCATCTGTGCTCTTTGCTGATGTAAATTTGATGTTTACGTTCTTCATCTTGGTTGTTATTAATGACCATTTTTCTTTGGTTCTCAAGATTATAGGTGGGATCCTCTCTTTAGGTTGTGTCCTGGATTCGGTCTCTATTCTTACGTCAGGTTGTGCTGTTAACTCCATTGGAGTTGTTTTTTCCAGGGATTGAAGGACTATTTCAGGCTCTGTTGCTGGCGAATCTTTCTTACGTTTTTTCCTGCTGACAACCTGATAATCTAATGAGTTATCTGAGTCCACTAGGGTCTGATCATTAATCGGTGACATGATCTCTCTAATGTTATCTTGAGAAGTGCAGGGGAGAGGGTCAGGGGATTGGCAATCCTCTGTTTCTACCTCCTCAACCTGGTGGATTGCCACCTTACCTGGCCATTTCCTTTGTAGCAGGCCTCCTACATGTTTAAAGATAGCCAATAGCTGTTTAAAGTCAAGCTCGTCATATGGAGACTCCCTAGTTGAGAGAAACTAACAGTTTCCCAGGTAATCCTGTAGACTGAGAGTCTACTAGCAAATCCCGTAGACACACTAAGGCGTCTACCAGCAATAAGATGTGGCGATATAAAATACAACAATGGCGATACTAGCGGCAGTAGGCCTAGCGTATCGCCCTTGTAAATTCAATAGACTTACCTCGGTAAACCAGTGTTGAAAATAAAGTACCTGTTTATGGCAGCAAGTAATTAACAGATATTATTAATGTATATGAGCATAAATCTCTAAAAAACATATCAGTCAAATTCACAATTCACCATCAAAAATACACAGCACGAAACAGTAACACGCGAGACGCCATCTTTTTTTAGTTTTCTTCTATGTAAGGGGAACAGCTTTTATCCCACTCAATGACATGGTGTTGTGTTGTCCTATCTAGCTGACAGATCCATTTACATTGGTTAGTTGAACTTATCCTTACTTCTTTAAATTCCGTTTGTTATTTGTCAGATGTTGACTGATACTAATTCGAATATAAAGAAATTTATATTATCCTGTGCCACCTTATATTCAGATTAGCCTATATAATATAGAGGAATCAACCATCAACTAACGTTTGCAATCTCACTTTTCTACAGGTTAATATTTCATTTAAGGCTTCTGCAAGGTCCGATAAATTTTTATGAGCGGTGCAATGAAAGGAAATCAGGCAAACATCAAATTGAATTCAATAAAACAAAACATTTAATGCAGGGTTATATAACATGTACATTTAAGTATAACTTTCTAAACAAGATAGTGCAATTGAAAAAATTCAAAATATCTCTGAGATACAGGTAGCTATTCAGTTAGGTTTCAAGACTAAAGCCAAAATTCTTATTTTAACCCATCTCGTTACTAAAACTCTTAAAAAGTTTGGTATAGAAAAAAAAAAGGTATCGTAAATATTAGATCTTATTATTCAAGACAAGCATTTCTATCACAACTTGTCTCTATTCTGTGAGACAAATCATATCATCTACACATGGATTTAGTTCTAGTGCTCTGAATAGATACAATGTATTAGGTAACAAACATTCAACTCTCAGTTCTCTATATTCTGCCGATTAATAGAAAATTGTTCTCACAATTCAAAGTTCCAGAATACACAATAAATATTTTTATAGTTGTGGTTCTGTAATTTACTTCTAGTCTATAAACACTCAATTGAATTACAAGGCAATTATCAATTAAATGGGGAAATACTTCAGTGCTTCATTCCTTCGACTATTTATAGTTAAACAACTGCTAAGGTATAGATATATTAGGCGGAATTAACTTTCATCTACTTTACACTGCATATAAAATAGGATAAGTCTTACTGGGTTACAACTTCTGCACACTGAATTCACTTAGGCACATATTCAAAATTCCTGTTAACTAATTATTGTGAGGAAACACAATTCAAAGAAATCTTCACTATGTTAACGGAAATATTAAACACAGAGCTACATAAGTCTTGACACATTAGATTTACGTCATGTACTAATTCCTTATCTTCCACTATGTATTGACTTCAGCTCTGCAGCTTTCTTCCCTCTAATAATTAGGAATCTATCGTAATATCAGAATTTCATAGAGGTAGTTTTTAATACTTATTTATTCCCAGTCCTCTCCTTGTCGATTTTTCCGCATATCTCAACCCGCCTTTCGTTACACACGACCAGTCTTTTCGCTGTCCCCAAGCTTTTTTTTTGTTTACTTTCGTTTTCACATTAACTGCCTTTTTTCTTCCCGCCAAAATCCGGTTCTAGCCAGTTCAGCTTACATCTACAGGCTTCTCTCCATATCATAGCCGTTCACGTTCTAAGCACGTGCTAACTAAAAACAACTCCGTTTCTCCTTTACTGGCCAATCAAATTCAATCAAAAGAATTACATAAAATCATATCAGCAGAATTCCACATATTTACATTCTCTTTCAGAAATAACAAATAAGGTAATAATCCGTAGTTTACATAAAATACATTTAAATATGATAAATACAAATTCTTATAATATATATATATATATATATATATATATATATATATATATATATATATATATATATATATATATATATGCAGCTTCTTACAATATTAATATAGGAATAAATAAAATAAATTGAATGACATTTTGATACAGAGTCTTTTCATTACCAATACAAATCTCAAAATTATAAAATTAAACAAATAAATAATTAATTAAACAAATAAACAAACAAATAAATAAATAAAAATAAATAAATAAATAAACTGAAAGTAATTATATGAATAATAATTTATAAGCAAGAGACTAATAACAAATGATATTTCTTATTAGTATTTCTTATACTTCTCTGAAAGAAGTATAAACAATTTTCATTTCTCTTCATTCAGAATCCAACAATGGTTAGTTATAGAAAAATGAGATGTCAGGCCTAATATGTCTTGTCTGTTGTTTTTGACGTAACCAATGTGCTCCTTCTGTCTAATTTCGAGGCTTCTTGATGTTTGCTCGATGTAACTTGAACCACATGAGCATGGAATATTGTAAACTCCAGCATATTCATAGAAAGGATGGTTATCTTTTGGAGATCTTAGTAGTTTACGAATTGTTTCTATAGGTTTGAATGTCACTCTTATTTTGTGTGGTTTGAGGAGACTAGCGAGCTTGTTGGCGATGCCATTCACATACGGAATTACGATAGTTTTGATATATTGAATATCTTCTCGCTCTCTTTGTGGTGGTTCAGAGAAAAGGATTTTGTTGACGAGTCTTCGTGGGTAGCCGTTCAAGTACAGATTATTAAATATCAAAGTCCTTGTTATCTGTTATGATGCGGACAACTCTTTTCTTTAACAAGTGTACTATGCTGAGTTTGTGAGAAATATGGTGAGAGGAGCTGAAATGTAGATAGCGACCTGTATTCGTAGGTTTCCTGTAAACTGATAGGTTTATATGGTCATTAATTTGCTTCTTAATTAAGATGTCCAAGAACGGCAGTTGCTTGTCTCTTTCAAGTTCCAGAGTGAATTTAATAGAATGATGAAAGGTGTTGATCTTATTGACGAAGTCAAGTAGGTCATCCTCGTTGTGGTTCCATACAATGAAGATGTCATCCACATATCTCCACCCACCAAATTATTGGTTTGGGAATTATTTGAGATAGGATTTTATTTTCGAGGTGTTCCATAAATAGGTCAGCACAAGAAGGTGAAAGTGGATTGCCCATTGCCAAGCCAGTTAATTGTTGGTAAATTGTATTCTTAATTTTTTAGACCACATCTTAAAGAAATCTGAAATCGCTTTCTTGAGAATATTTCTTGAAATATTCTCAAGAAAGGTTTCAACGATGCCATAACTCCTCAACAGATACCTAAAGTGGAATTCATCTGCAGTTTAGAGAAAGCAATCCATTATTACCACTACACATAGCAAATGATCTCAGACTAAAAAGTTGCAATAATACTCTCCTCTCTTAGAACCACAAAACAAAACTTCACCTCTCCAGAGAGAAGAACTATTCATAATCTAAAAAGGAAAAAAGTCATCATAATACTTAAGGCGGATAAAGGCAACAGTACTCTGATACTGAACACCCAGGACTACGAGGATAAAGTAAAAAATCTACTATCGGACTGATCTGTTTACCATATTTTAACGAAAGATCCTACATTAAAAAAACCACCATGATACAAACGAATTACTACGCAATACATCCAACGGATCTGATTAAAAAACTAAACTCCATGCACACTTTAACTCCAAGACTCTGTGGCGTTCCAAAAGTACACAAAGATGGTATTCCTTTACGCCCTATTGTAGATGGAATCAACTCACCCACCTACTTATTGTCCAAACATCTCTCCAAACTCCTACATCAGCATATTCGTAACTCAGAGAGTTACATCAGAAACTCACAACATTTTGTGAAAAAAATTAAAAAACATTACCATATCAGAAAATGATCTTCTAGCTAGCCTAGATGTTACCTCTCCTTTTACAAACGTTCCCGTGGTGGAGGTCATCATCATCCTAGTTACCTTGTTCCCACAAGATATAACCTCACAGTACAATCATTGCCTAAATTCAAACTATTTTTCTTGGAAGAATACGATTTACCAACAATTAACTGCTTTGGCAATGGGCAGTCCACTTTCACCTTCTTGTGCTGACCTATTTATGGAACACCTCGAAAATAAAATCCTATCTCAAATAATTCCCAAACCGACAATTTGGTTGAGATATGTGGATGACATCATCATTGTATGGAACCACAACGAGGATGATCTACTTGACTTCGTCAATAAGATCAACTCCTTTCATCATTCTATTAAATTCACTCTGGAACTTGAAAGAGACAAGCAACTGCCGTTCTTAGACATCTTAATTAAAAAGCAAATTAATGACCATATAAACCTATCAGTTTACAGAAACCTACGAATGCAGGTCGCTATCTACATTTCAGCTCCTCTCACATAGTACACATGTTAAAGAAAAGAGTTGTCTGCATCATAACAGATAACAAGGACTTTGATATCTAATAATCTGTACTTGAACGGCTACCCACGAAGACTCGTCAACAAAATCCTTTTCTCTGAACCACCACAAAGAGAGCGAGAAGATATTCAATATATCAAAACTATCGTAATTCCGTATGTGAGTGGCATCGCCAACAAGCTCGCTAGTCTCCTCAAACCACACAAAATAAGAGTGACATTCAAACCTATAGAAACAATTCGTAAACTACTAAGATCTCCAAAAGATAACCATCCTTTCTATGAATATGCTGGAGTTTACAATATTCCATGCTCATGTGGTTCAAGTTACATCGGGCAGACATCAAGAAGCCTCGAAATTAGACAGAAGGAACACATTGGTTATGTAAAAAACAACACACAAGACATATCAGGCCTGACATCTCATTTTTCTATAATTAGCCATGTCATTGAGTGGGATAAAACTGTTCCCCCTTACATAGAAGAAGACTACCTCTCCCGAATGTTTAAAGAAGCAGCTACAGTCGGTCGCTCTGTTGATAACCTTAGCAGGAACCAGGGTTTAATACTCCCAGAGATATGATAAACTCTAATGAGATCTCTTAACACACAGGAAATGAACTTCAATGCAAACTACAGAACATCCCTTAGCAACAACTAGTTAATCATGTACACGCGATACGTGTATCACTCACGTTCAATGCTATTTTAGTTTGTAACCATAATCGTTAAAATTTTACAGTTATTCATATTTGTGTAATGTTTTTTAACCTAAGTGCTTGTACCCCGAAGATGCCTACAGCTAAAGTTTGGTGAAAGTATTAGGATTAATAAATATTTATTAGTTAACACTTGATCTATTGTCCAAATAGTTACTCTAGTTAGATAATCAAGAAAATAAACATTCATTATAAAGAGACGGTGCATTTTCTTATCTTTTCACACATCTGTACATGATAAAAGTTTAAAATCAAGTGACTGCGAGTCGAAACTTATTTCACAACTTTACCACCCATACTACTATTTTAGTGTAGGGAAATTAAAAACAGAGGTCATAGCAAAAAACATAATTGTAGTTTTGAATAAAGTACAAATGAACTGAAAAGTGACAATTTTGTTACTATATCTGTAGATAGTTCCACTAGACTAGAAGAAAACACTTGTACCAAATTCTAACAGCACGACTGTTAGAATTTGGTTATTTTACAGAGCGACAGCTGATATTTTAACTCATCACGTTACTAAAACTTCTCAACTCCCCAAATACAATTTTTTTTTGTTGGAGGGGGGGGGGGATACAGGACAAATGAATGTTCGAAGCAAGGTAAAAAAAGCAAAAATAGGCAGAAAACGTTTATGCTGCTTTCAAAAATAAATAGAAGGTAAATTTTTCTTTTCTTTACACACAACTGTACATGATAAAAGTTAAAATCAAGTGACTTGGGTGCGAGTCGAAACTTATTTCACAACTTTACCACCCATACATTCTAGTGTTGTGGGAATTAAAAACAGAGACCAAAGAAAATAACGGAATTGTAGTTTTGTGAATAAAGTACAAATGAACTGAAAAGTGATAATTTTGTTACTACATCTGTAGATACCTTCACCAAGAGACTAGAAAAAAACAGTCGCACCAAATTCTAACAATACGAGTGGCGGCCCGAACATAAGCACTGCGACACTGCAGCAACCCCAAGAAAAAAATGAAAAATTTAAATTTTTTTGTGTTTATATATAATGACAATGCTTACGACATTATATAAATGCAATACAAAATGTTAAAGGTTACAGCTTATGTTTTGACATTGACTGAATAGTTAACGCCGATATGCGTTTGCGCTTGTCATTGCTGTTAAGTCATTAAGACACTTCCCAAAAGGCAGTGTAATTTTAGTATCCATATGCACGTTATTTCTGTGAGATATGAAACGTTTATTATTGGTGTGTGTGTGTGTGTGTGTGCGTGCGTGCGTGCGTGCGTGCGCAGTGAACTATGATTTGTCAATATTATTTTATTTTGTTAAAATAACATAATTATTTATTTATTATAGATACAAGGCTGAATTATGACGAGTGTCACTGTTGAAAATCTGAAAAGAATAATATTTTTTCAATTATCGTTACACGAAACAAATGCACTGCGATCTAACGCCGATATTCGTATGCGCTTGTCATTGCTATTGATACGAAATTTTATTATTGGTGTTTGTTCGTGGTGAGAATGAAATATTTTTAATAAAGCAATTTTTAATATGTAAATTTATTTATTGATAAAATCGTTACTGATTAGGAAAAAATAATTTTTTTTTGCAGCGCCCCCACTTAAATTTTACGGAGAGACAGCAGATATTTTAGCCCATCACGTTACTAAAACTCTTAAAACGTTTGCTATAGAAAATAAAAAGGTATCGTAGTGCGCAGATAACAAGTGAATCAACATGCAAATATCAAATATTGCTCGCCATAGGAAGAGAAAAATCAAAAACATTAACATACTTAATAGTCAGACCTGTTCTTGATTTAAATTATACCTAATGATGAAAACAGTACGTGCATGAATTTCAAAACTTTGAAAAGATGATGAATTTCTTGCTTGCTGTGATCATAAATATTTATTTGAAGGTAAACATTTTATTTTATTTTTCTTTCTTTCTTTCTTTATTTTTTATTTTATTTTATTTTATTTTTTTGATGATTGACATTGTTACATATTGTTTTCAATAAATATGTAACCCTACTTACAGACATTTGTTAAGTTTAATGTCTTAATTTCTGTTTAGTTAGGAATACGAAAAAACCTTGTTTGTATCATTTCTTTCTGTTACTTTAACTTACTAATGCTAATGAAAGAAAAAATAAATAAATTTCAGTTACATAAGTAAGTTAAGAGCACAAGGATTCGAAGGTAAAATTAATAGTCAGAGAAGGACAAACAGTTATTTATTTATTTCTGTTTTGTACAGTTATTCTGATTAGAATTATATGTATTGGTTTAAAAAATAATAATAATGTAAAAACTAATTGTGTTAATATATCATCATCATCATCATCATCATCAAATTCCTGCCATGTACCCTCAAGGGGTGTACAGGATATGATAGTACTACATGAAAAAAAAAATTACATCATTATTAATTCCCTATCTACAATTTTCCTCCAAATCAGCCTGTTACTTGTCATCACTCCAACATTATCAGATCTTATATTTCTATCGTCTAAGGCACTTTGTACCGTATCAATCCACCTATATCTTGGTCTTCCTCTGGGTCGTTTTGCTGCCAACCTGGCAGAGAACACTTGTTTTGCTAATCTTTCCTCGCCCATTCTGTTTAAGTAACCATACCACCTGAGATTAGCTCTGCTAACGCATTCCTGGATGCTGACAATGCCAAGTTCTTTCCTAATATCCTCGTTTTTAATATGATACTGCCATCGATGCCATCTGTTCACGCCTATAATCTTTCTCAGGACTCTCATATCTGTGGTCTCTAGTCTTTAGTCAAGTGTTTTACTTCTGACCCAGCTCTCGGATCCATAAGTTAAAACTTGTTTGAACACTGTCTTGTATACAGCTAATTTACTGTTCCGACTAATTTCTCTCTTATTCCATATGAATTTATTCAATTGACTTCCCACCATACCAGCTTTGCTGATTCTGTTGTCTATTTCTATATTTAATTTACCATCTTCAGTAAAAATCGTGCCTAAATAGCTGAAATGTTTTACTTGTTCCACAGGTTCTCCATTCACAACACAGTTGACATTTTCAATGATTCTGCCTATTTTCATTGTCTTTGTCTTTTTATTGATGATCTTCATACCATATCTATTACAACAGCTGTTCAATTTAGTCAGAGAATCTTGCAGACTTTTAGCGGATTTATTTAGAAGTATAACATCATCTGCATAAAGCAAAGAGCTGACATTAACATCTCCAATTTTGATATCATGTTTAATACCACTGTCCTTCATAATGTGGTCCATATAGATAATGAATAACAGAGGGGATAATGTACATCCTTGTCTCACACCAGATTTAACATTAAACCATCTTCCTGTACTTCCTTCAATTCTAACTGCTGACTTACAACTCAAATAAAGACTAAGTATTGCTTGATATAATGCCCCATTGACACCATATAACTGCAGCGTATTGAATAGCTTCTCTCTTGGCACCTTGTCATATGCCTTTTCCAGATCGACAAAACTTAAATACAGATCTTTGTTATATTCCCATGCTTTCTCGACTATTTGTCGTAAAGTGAAGATCTGATCCTGACAGCCTCTATTTGGCCTGAATCCAGCTTGTTCTTCACCAAGCTTTTCTTCCACAATTCTTCTCAACCGTTTCTCAAGTATACTTGCATAGATCTTGCCAGGAACACTCAGTAGGGAAATACCTCTGTAATTCTCACATTCAGTTTTATTTCCCTTTTTATATATGGGTACTATGAGAGCTCTACTCCAATCATCAGGAATTCGTCCCTCTGTCCAGGCTTTCTGAACTATGCAGTGCAGCCACTGTAAGACTCATACCACCATACTTCAGCATTTCTGGTCGAATATCATCTACTCCTGCTGCCTTTCCACATTTCAAGCCTTTGATGGCTTTTTCTACTTCAAGTATGGATATGTATTCCTGACTGCATGCCTGGTCAATGTCTTTTACCACTGTGCTGACATCACTGCTTGTTTCATTTAGCAGTTTTTCAAAGTGTAATTACTCCATACTTCAAGGATATCTTTTTCTCCCGTTTTCATGTCACCTTTATCATCTCTAATTCCTTTTATAGCACTCTTTCCTCCATTCTTAAGCTTCTTCAACAACCTCCAGAATATTTTGCCACCTTCTTGATATTTATTTTCTATATTCATGCCAAAGTCCTCCCATGACTTTTGTTTAGCTAGTTTTACACAGTGTTTAGCATGCTAGCATTTGTCTCTATATTCTCTAAGAGCACAAGCTGACTTATTTGACAGGAACTTTTGGTATGCTTTCTTATTTTCCTTCACTGCCTCTTTAACTTCCTGTGTCCACCAGGGAGTTCTGATTTTTTTATCCTTACAGACAACTTCACCACATGCCTCTCTGGCTGAATCAATTAATGTTTTCTTCAGAGTTTGCCACTGAATCTCCAAGGTTTGATTCCTGTTCTCAAACTCTTTCATTTATATATATATATATATATATATATATATATATATATATATATATATATATATATATATATATATATATATATATATATATATATATATATATATATATATATCCCTACAGTGAAATAAATGTCTGGCTAAGAGGACAACAAGCAATAGGGACTTACGGAAATGAGTCAAAAAAGAAGTAGATGGTAAATTGTTGCCTCTCCTGTAAAAACCATAGTTCAACTTGTTTTGAAATGTCACAGGACATTTCAAGTGTGCAGGACACCAGAGTGTACAGAGGATTTGAAATTGGAACTGATCACTATTTAGTCTTGAGCAGGATAAAATTGAATTTCATATTGAAAAGAATAACATGTAAGAAAGTTTTAAAGCGAATAAAAGTTGAGCAGCTCTCAGATGTGAACTGTAGACTAAAATACACAAACATGATTGAAGAAAAAATGAAAGAGTTTGAGAACAGGAACAAAACTTTGGAGATTCAGTGGCAAACTCTGAAAATTGATTGATTCTGCCAGAGAGGTATGTGGTGAGGTTGTCTGCAAGGATAAAAAAATCAGAACTCCCTGGTGGACACAGGAAGTTAAAGAGGCAGTGAAGGAAAAGAAGAAAGCATATCAAAAGGTCCTGGCAAATAAGTCAGCTTGTACTCTTAGAGAATACAGAGACAAATGCAAGAATGCTAAACACTGTGTAAAACTAGCTAAACAAAAGTCATGGGAGGACTTTGAGAAGAACATAGAAAATAAATATCAAGAAGGTGGCAAAATATTCTGGAGGTTGTTGGAGAAGCTTAGGAATGGAGGAAAAAGTGCTGTAAAAGGAGTTAGAGATGATAAAGGTGACATGAAAACGGGAGAAAAAGATATCCTTGAAGTATGAAGTAATTACTTTGAAAAACTGCTAAATGAAAGAAGCAATGATGACAGCACAGTGGTAAAAAACACTGCCCAGGCATGCAGTCAGGAATACATATCCATACTTGAAGTAGAAAAAGCCATCAAAGGCTTAAAATGTGGAAAGGCAGCAGGAGTGGATGATATTCGACCAGAAATGCTGAAGTATGGTGGTATAAAAGTCTTACAGTGGCTGCACTGCATAGTTCAGAAAGCCTGGACAGAGGGACGAATTCCCGATGATTGGAGTACAGCTCTCATAGTACCCATATAAAAAAGGGAAATAAAACTGAATGTGAGAATTACAGAGATATTTCTCTACTAAGTGTTCCTGGCAAGATCTATGGAAGCATACTTGAGAAACGATTGAGAAGAATTGTGTAAGAAAATCTTGGTGAAGAACTAGCTGGATTCAGGTCAAATAGAGGCTGTCAGGATCAGATTTTCACTTTACGACAAATAGTCGAGAAAGCATGGGAATATAACAAAGATCTGTATTTAAGTTTTGTCGATTTGGAAAAGGCATATAACAAGGTGCCAAGAGAGAAGCTATTCAGTACGTTACAGTAATATGGTGTCAATGGGGCATTATATCAAGCAATACTTAGTCTTTATTTGAGTTGTAAGTCAGCAGTTAGAATTGAAGGAAGTATAGGAAGTTGTTTTAATGTTAAATCTGGTGTGAGACAAGGATGTACATTATCTCCTCTGTTATTCATTATTTATATGGATCACATTATGAAGGAAAGTGGTATTAAACATGATATCAAAATTGGAGATGTCAATGTCAGCTCTTTGCTTTATGCGCATGATGTTATACTTCTAAATAAATCCGCCAAAAGTCTGCAAGATTCTCTGACTAAATTGAATAACTGTTGTAATAGATATGGTATGAAGGTCAGCAATAAAAAGACAAAGACAATGAAAATAGGCAGAATCATTGAAAATGTCAACCGTGTTGAGAATGGAGAACCTGTGGAACAAGTAAAACATTTCAGCTACTTAGGCACGATGTTTAGTGAAGATAGTAAATTGAATATATAAATAGACAACAGAATCAGTAAAGCTGGTATGGTGGGAAGTCAATTGAATAAAGTCATATGGAATAAGAGAGAAATTAGTCGGAACAGTAAATTAGCTGTATACAAGACAGTGTTCAAACAAGTTTTAACTTATGGATCTGAGAGCTGGATCAGAAGTAAAACACTTGATCAAAGACTAGAGACAGCAGATATGAGAATCCTGAGAAAGATTAGAGGCGTGAACAGATGGCATCAATGGCAATATCATATTAAAAACGAGGATATTAGGAAAGAACTTGACATTGTCAGCATCCAGGAATGCGTTAGCAGAGCTAATCTTAGGTGGTATGGTCACTTAAATAGAATGGGAGAGAAAAGATCAGCAAAAGAAGTGTTCTCTGCCAGGGTGGCAGGAAAACGACCCAGAGGAAGACCAAGGTATAGGTGGATTGATACAGTACAAAGTGCCTTAGACGATAGAAATATAAGATCTGATAATGTTGGAGTCTTCACAAGTAACAGACTGATTTGGAGGAAAATTGTAGATAGGAAGTTAGTAATGATGTAATTTTTTCATGTAGTACTATCATGTCCTGTACACCCCTTGAGGATACATGGCAGGAATTTGATGATGATGATGATGATGATGAAATGTCACATGGAGAAAAATCACATAAATTACAATCACGTGATTTAAGCACCGGTGGCAAACCATACACTATGAACATCAGGGCAAAAAGAAAGAGGACCGAAATGAGCGGATATGAGTAAGTCATCTTCAAGATGAGACACCTTTGAAGAACACCGCGATACATCTATGATAGTCTCAACTATATAATGTCATTTTGGACAGAAACTGTGTGAAAACATAGCATGAAGCAAAATGCGAATGAAATTAATCCTTAGTAACAAATGGACATAAATCTAAAGGAAGAAATAGTTAGTCTATTTCAGACTAACTATTTCAAACTAGATATCAGGTTACAGTGTTTACAGAAATTTGGTTTTTCAAACCATGTGTTTTGCATGTTTTATGTGCTGTGAATATATGTTAAAATCAACAATTTGGAATATTGTTTTCAGAACCTAGCAAGTTCCAAGATGCCCCATTCTGAAAAGTAAATTAAGCTTTTTTGTTTAACTTAAACATAGCATGTAAACGCAATTCTAATACTGAATAGTTTTTTTTCCCCATAAGAATAATCATAGGGTACATATATTAGAGTATCACCATGGATACATCAGCGACTTTTCATGTCTAATGAAGTGGTTGAGGGGGGGGGACACCATCATATAATTAATTATTCAGAAAAGTCTAAATGTTGCCGCCATCTTGACTCTAAACTAAAACTTCCATACTCAACTAGTGACAAGAAAAATTTGTGTGTGTGTGTGTGTGTGTGTGTGTGTGTGTGTGTGTGTGTGTGTGTGTGTGTGTGTGTGTGTGTGTGTGTGTGTGTGTGTGTGTGTGTGTGTGTGTGTGTGTGTGTAATGGGGACACCAGCATATAATTAGTTATTCAGAAAAGGTCTGACGGCTGCCTCCATCTCAACTCTATTCTAGGAATTCCCATAGTCTTTTAACAGGAAAGAATATCACACTTATTGGAAAAGTCGTGCTGCCACCGATAGACAACCAAAGACAAAACTTGGTGGATGTATGTCAACGATGGATGTGTGTCAATGATGAATGTGTGTCACCCTGGGAAATTCCACTCACAATGCCAGACACGAACCAAACACACCGCGTGATGTCCCTGACAGATTTGGGGCCGATGAGCGAAATTCCGAACATTTCAAACTCTATCTTATCACTATCCATCATCCATAATGCCATATGCAAACCATTTACTTATCTACATCTGTTAACAACAAACATCCACGACACTGACGTCGCTTCCCTATTCACCCTACCCCTATTTGGTTTAAAGTGCGCCACTAATCACGACACGAATACTTATCCACTAATATATCTTCCTTTTCCATTCAAGACAATAACGTCACTTATTTACAACTAACAAATTACGTCACTTATCTACATCTGATAACAACACACATCCATGACACGGATGTCGCTTCCCCATTCACCCTACCCCAATTTGGTTTAAACTGCCCCACCAATCACAACACGAGTCTTATCGCTAAACATCACCCACAATTCCGTACGCGAACCAAAACACAAGACCTGACATCACTGACACATATTCCCACAGGTAAATTCCAAACATTCCAATCTCATGACGTCACACACAATGACGTCATCATCTGAACAACCAATCACGTCACGATTCCTTATCTTATCTTGATCTTGATCTGGTCACTAGTGGCCACCCTACTATTGAGCTTGTTTTCCCATTGTTGATTCCTGTGGTTCTCGAGAGCTTCTCGGACAGATTTGTTTAGTCTGTTGAGAACTGTTTTGTCCAGGGATGCACTTGTGGTTTGGTATCTTTTCCTTTGTCTATTTTTTCTCTTATTAAGTCCATGATTTCTTCCGGGAGACGATTTCGTTTGTGGGTAATCATAGTTACTGTGGCTGCTGTTATGGCTTTATTGATTTGATTGGTGAGGTTCTTTATTGCCGTGTCTATTTCTTCCTTGGATTTTATGTGGGGAAATGGACCAATATGTTCTGGTAGCACTTTCCTAAGCTTTTCCCAGATTATGGAGGATTGGGATATGGGGGGAAGGTGGCTGGTCTTTGTTCCCTAAGTAAAGTAGCATTGGGTTGTGATCTGATGATAATTCGTTCAGTGCTTGAAGGCTGCACTGGTATATTTGATGTTGTGTAGGATAGCGATGTCTAGAATGTCGACTGCGCCAGTTGGGCTGTGGCAGGTTGGTTCGGTGGGTCCTGTTACGGCGGCGCTGTTTAGTCCTGTGTAGCTGAAGAGGTTGCGGCCATTTTTGTTTGTGTTTCTGCTGTTTCAGGAGGGATGTTTGGAGTTTAAGTCCCCAGGACGATGATAGATTTATTTACGTCAAGTACAGCATCCAAGTCGAAAAATAGCAGAGTCTTTGCGGGTGAGTTGCAAGTGACATAGATTTTAAATCTTCCTGATGAGTTTGTGTGGACTTCTACGCCGGTGAGCTCTAGGTTGGAGGTTAGGGTTGGGTAGTCCATTGTGCCTGATGTAGTTTTTGATGAATATGGCTGTACCGCCACCTCTGTAATCCAGTCGGTCATTTCTATACCGTGTGTAGCCTCTGAGTTTTCGTTTGTTTACAGGTCTTAGATGAGTTTCGTTGATTAGTATGATGTCGGGGTTGTGTCTGTGAGAGAATTCTTCAAGCTCCAGTTTTTTAGTCTTGTTTTTTAGGCCTTGGCGTTCCAAGCGACGATCTGTAGTGAGTCTGGAAGTAATCTAGTTTTGTTCATTAATAAGCATTGATAGGATGGTCTGAGTTTCTTGTAGGAATATTTTTGTGGAGTTTGGTGAAGGGTTTGAATTACTGAAGTCTTGAAGCATGTTTGCCAATGAAGCTGCGATGACTGTTGTCATGTTTGGATGAGATTGGTCCTGTTGGATATCTTTGGATGGGCGGGCTACTTCGGCGTATGTCCTGCTTCGACAGCGACTTTCCAGACTGCTGGTGATTTCAATTTCTGAAAGCTGGTGTTTTCTTGTCTTTTGTTGGATGTCAGGCAATTTGGGAGCAGTCGACTCTGATGCCTGTGAGCAGGGCTGAGAGATCTGTTTCCTTTTGTTGTCTGTTTTGTTCTTAGGGTAATGACTGCATCCTCTGTAGTTTGCCGGGTGAGAACCCCCACAGTTTGCGAATTTGGCCAGTGAGGACCTTGGTTTTGAGCAGGTTACTGTGGGATGGTTTTGTCCACATTTGAGGCATTTATAATCTGCTCTGCAGAGTTTCTGTGCGTGTCTGTATTTCTGACATCTGTGGCACTGGACCGACTAGGCTCTTTTCCTTAACGGTTTAGTTGTGATTTCCAGACCACAGATTGTTATGTTGTGCATATTCTTGTGTGTGTTAGGTATCTCTGCGAGCACTAGGGACATTGGACTCTTGTCAGCCCGCAACATTCTGCTGACCTTGACAGGCGCGATATCGTGGAGGCGGAGAGCTTCGGTTATTTCATCTGTGCAGATGTTTTCTGTTACTCCCTTGAGTACGACGTTTAGGTTTTTCTCTGACTTCAGTGAGTAAGTATGATATTTAATGTCTAACTCGTCCATGGTTTATGTGAGGTGTCTGTAGTCGCCCACTGTGGCAGACTGAATTTTGACTCCGTCGTCCACGTTTTTTGCCCGTGAATAGGCAATTTGCTGGTTTTGCATAATGGGCCTAAGGGCCTAATTTTCTTTTTCTCGTAGTACAATTGGTGGGACTTTTTCGTTGTTCGGTGCGGGGGCGGTCAATGTTGGGGGGTCTTCTTCCATCCCTTCATTCAAATCACATCGCATATCCAAAATTGAATCGACAAACTCGTGATAAAAATTGATTCTGCAAATCAATTTAACAAGTTCTTAAAAGAACTGGGCGATGGACTGAGTCCTTGACTCTTTATTCCGTCATCTGAATGAAGAAAATCTGTGTGGATGGGGTGTTATTGAGCTAAAAGATCTAGTCATGGCTGAGTAACGGCAATAGCCGAGCCTCAGTTAAAATTTCATTGGCTACAGCATTGCCATTCGTTACCCTGGAAGTCCTAAAAAGGGCTTTTTTTTCGGCATTTAATCTCCTAATATAATATATATATATATATATATATATATATAATATCAATTTAAGAAGTTCTTATAAGGACTGGCTTAAAGGGGCGAAGCAAGAATGCTTTTCATCTTCCCCGTTATCTGTAGAGGACATTGTAGGGATAAGGTGTTATTGAGCTATTAAAGCTCTGATCATGGCAGGAGGGTAACAGCAATAGCCGAGCCTCAATTAGAACTTCATTAGCTACAGCGTTGTCATCCATCACCCTCCAAGGGTATTGGATTGAATGAATCAATCACCGCATCTCACGGTCGATTGATTCACTCGTAGTCTTTAAGAAGTGACAATTGACATTTATATCTTTAAGGGTGAAGCAAAATGCTTTTCATATTCCCCGCTATCTGTTGTGGTTACAGTGTGGGTAAACTTTACGAGCAGTGTGCTCGCCCTGAATGGGCATGGAGATTATGCATCACTAAAGGAGGCTAATATAGCTTTTGGTCTTCTATATTTGAATATGTCCATTGGATCGTATGCTGCAGCTTGCTGAACCAAATCGTTGGGATGTGTGGACGTCTTTAGGAAAAACTTGGATGCTAAGGATTGTAGAAAAGAGAAAATATAGGGAATATTTGTGTCTCTGTGGAGTTGGTTGTTTCTAACATACCACGGGGCGTTCAGAATCATTCTCAAGCACTTTTTCTGCACTCGCTATATTTTGATAATTTTAGCATTAGAGGTGTGGCTCCAGGCCGGAGAGGCATAGGTGATTATAGGACGAATCATCATCAGGTATAGTTGCAATTTGATTCCTGTTGCTGAGCTTGCTATTTCTATTAATTAGCGGATAGATCTGAGGTATGGCTTTAGATGCTTTTGCGCACGCAGACTTGATGTGTTGGTTGAAAGATAGCTTTTTGTTAAGAGTCACACCCAGGTAATTTGTTTCTGTCTGCCAGGGAATATTAGTATTGAATAGTAACACATCTCCTGCAGGAAACATTGGCCTTTTTGAGAAAATAACGGCTGAGCTTTTAAGGGAGGTTGACTTCCAATCTCAACTTGGAGAACCAACCTTCCAGCTTTAGAAAGTTTTCTTGAAGCTTTCTGGTAACGAAGTGGGGTCTGAGAGATCTGATTAGTATTGCCGTATCGTCCACATACAGGGCCAAAATGGAAGTCATCGGATTGTGTGGGATGTCTGACATGTATACAGAAAACAACAATGGAGCCAGTAGAGATCCCTGCGGCACTCCAGCAAAGATATGGAGCTGGGACGAAGTAGACCCGTTGATTTTAACTTGCATTGATATTCTGAAGATATGAGTGGATTAGATGAACCATTTTTAGTGGATTAGATGAACCATTTATACCGGCTGAGATAAGTTTGTGCAGGAGTCCAAAATGCCAGATTTTGTCAAATGCTTTGGATAGGTCTAGGAAAACAGCTCCTGTGCACTGGCGCCAGTTGTAGCTGGTGGTGATGTTTTCGACAATTCTGTGGATTTGCTGGGTAGTACTATGGTGTTGTCGAAAACCAAACTGTTCTTTAGGGATGATGTTTAGGTCATTTACTGATGTTTGGAGTCGTGAGAGGATGACCTTCTCTGCAACCTTACCCAGATTGGAAATGAGACTGATAGGACGATAATTCTGCGGTAAGTGTGGTTTTTTGCCTGGCTTACGTATAGGAACTACATCAGCCAATTTCCAGGTGGAAGGAAAATAGTGAAGTCTTAAGATTGCATGTATTATACCGGTCAGGTGTCTTTAAGATGTATTATACTGGTCAAGTGTCGTTACGAAATGGGGAATGACTTAAATAAGTCATTCCCCAGTCAATGGGGAATGACTTATTTAAGTCATTTTATTATAAGTTTTATTATAAGTTTTATTATAAGTTTTATCATAAGTTTTATTATAAAAGTTTTAGTAAAACTTTTATAATAAAACTCAATAATTATAAAATTATTTTTTTCTTTACTTGATTAAAATATTGATATTTGAAGAACTGGATGTATATGTCATGAATTCTGACTTATATTAATCATGGAAAGTTTTCTAATTACACTAACGATAAGAATCTTTGCTCTTACATTGATTACAAAAGTTTAATCCTATAGTTATTTGAATGTGAACACAGATGTGTTTTTTTCTTAAGAAAAGCATACATTATAACTTGTATAATGTATAATTAGTTTAACTTCTATGAAATTTCGTTTCGTATACTATTAATGCATTCTGAAAGCAAACAAGCTCATTTCAGTCGACTTTGAAGTCAACTCTATAAGACAGACTTTTCTCTTCGAAAATCACCGATTCTCTTTGAAAATAAGCCACTTCTATCTGGAAATAATAAATGATTCATGCAATTATCAGTAATGGCTTCGTTTCTTGTTATGTTGTGTCCCATCAACCGCAACAAACCGAAGCTTTGAAACAGTGTCCCATTAAAACAAATTAACTGATAGTTGCTGAAATTTCCAATCTTTCGTTGATAATTTATTTAAAGTATCCGCTGATAGAGAAATGAAAATATAATATTATATAATGTAAGATTGTATGTAATAATATATTACAGATAAATTAAAATCTCCTTTATAATTAATGATTAGTCAAATATAAGACATACACCACTGAGCTTAATCAATCAAAATATTTTATAATTAACTACTGCACACATGATCCGAGAAAATGCACCAAGGAATAAAAGGATGGGAAGATTTAGTCAAAAATAATTTCAGCAGAACCAAATTTCTGGTTGTAATGTGTGTGTGTGTGTGTGTGTGTGTGTGTGTGTGTGTGTGTGTGTGTGTGTGTGTGTGTGTGTGTGTGTGTGTGTGTGTGTGTGTGTGTGTGTGTGTGTGTGTGTGTTATGGTACTTGCAGACACTTAGAGTTTACGACTGACAATTAGAAACGTTGTTTATTTTATCGACCTAGCCCAATACTATTGTTGCATAAGCTATTCAAATTATCGATTCTAAGAGATTCTTATTATCGGGTGTTTCTTTTAGTGTTGGGAGAAAATGGCTCTCGAGATCTTCAAACATAGGATAGAAACCAATGTCTGTTTTCTGACCTGTGCCATTAGCCAGATATACAAAACATGAGTTTTTTTTTACTTTAGCACTATTATGCTTAAATAAAAATTATTAATATTTATATAAAATAGTTGCAACTTTAATTAAAATATATAATTTAAGCATGAATTTTTTTAAAAGGAGAATAAGATGAATTATTTTGTTACAAATATTAAACAACATACAATTTAATATCTATTACTACTTATGAAAATATTCGGTGACATTCATTTTTATTTAAATGGAATGGAATTAATCGACCGTCAAATGCGGTGATTGATTCATTCAATCAAATACCCTTGGAGCTAATGGATAGCAATGCTGTAGCCAATGAAGTTCTAACTGAGGCTTGGCTATCCTCCTGCCATGATCAGAGCTTTAATATCTCAATAACACCTTATCCCTACACTGTCCTCTACAGATAACGGGGAAGATGAAAAGCATTCTTGCTTCGCCCCTTTAAGCCAGTATAAGGATTTTTATTTAAAATTATTTAATTTTGAAATTCGCCTGCACTTTTTGGGATATGCGGAAGATATGAAATCTATCTCCATCTTGGGAGGGTAATGGATGGCAATGCTGTAGCCAATGAAGTTTTAACTGAGGTTCGGCTATTGCTGTTACCCTCTTTCTATGATCAGAGCTTTAATAGCTCAATAACACTTTATCCCTACACTGTCCTCTACAGATAACGGGGAAGATGAAAAGCATTCTTGCTTCGCCCCTTTAAGCCAGTCCTTATAAGGACTATAAGTCTGCACTTTTTTGAATTGGATAATAATTTATGCTGTTTGAATTCTGTGTGTGTATCTGTGGATGAAAATAATTACTGTACAATATTGGGATACAAAAATAACTCCAAGGTAATATAAAAATGGAACAAAAATCGCATGAGTGAATGGAAAGAAAAGATATCATTGCTAACTCAGCTGATCTGAGTGCGGCAATTGCCTATGCAAAGAATCATATCACTAATACTAGAGTTACAGATGAAACCGGAAGTGTAACGGGGAATGTCGTAATTACAGATATTACAAGAAATATAATAATCCCATTGAGGAATTTGATAAACCGTATCAGCCACACTCGGTAGTTTATGCGGTTAATTCATTGTTTCTTGAGTGAAAGGAAAATTGGGCTTTGTAAATAATTATAGAAAATTGTATTCCATAGTGCAAGTTTTAATGAATTCAAGATAATTCTGGTAACCAATAGACTGGAAATCTTTCGCAGAATTAGAACAGTAATATAGTCATCCCATCTCCCTTTCATCACGATATGTATAGGATATGTTTACAAAGAAGCTAAAATGATCATTTAATTACCTTATTTCGGTGTTTCATCGCTTTATTGTAAAATGAAGCTGGGAGATTTGCAAGCAAATATCGCCCTGTCAATATAGTAATGTTCTGTACGAATATTCTCGGTATGGAGGAAGATATTCATGTATAGTTAATATCTGGGAGTTCTATTCCAGCTTTCACAATTATTAAAGAAAAATAGTTGGGTTGAGTTTGTTGGAATTACACCAGGACGCAAAAGATCGCAAAGCCAGCCTATCTTTTAACTATGTGTATTCTCCAGCTGGTTTGTCGATATTTGAGAGGCGGAAAGAAGAATATTTCGATTAAAAAAGAGAGGCTATTCCCACTCTTGTGAGACCGACTAGATCACTTTCTGTTGATCCTTACAAAGATTGTTTGCCCCCCAATCGCGATTCGAACACAGATCTTTCTCACCAAATGATAATCATTTATGACTGCACTGCGGTGATGCAGAGAGAAAGAATATCTCAATTCCAATAAAACTGCTTGAAATAAAACTCGTATGTATGAAAATATAACGTGAAAAAATGTGTGAAAGATTTTTAAAAATTTTTACAAGGATCATTTTTTATATTTCAGGTTTTTGTTTTAGTAACCACTTCTAAAAAAGTTGCGAATCACGAGCACTCAGGGGGAAGGTTGCGCCACTGGATAACTGCATAAAAGTAAAATCCAAAAGAAAAAGGAAAAAAAAAAAAAAACACTAGAAAATTTTCCAAAAATCTTTTCCTAATTAAAATTAATTTTATTATTTATGTTGTGTTGTGTCTTCTATTTCTATACTACTTATGAATTAGCGGTCGGGAATCACGGCCGCAGTGAATGCAAGGCGAACGAAGTAGTGCTCGGGCGGACCGAGCACTACTTCGTTTGCCCGAGCCGATCACGTTTATCATGTATTGGCGATCACTGCAGATGCTCAGTCATAGGTCGTATGCAATGCGTAGTGTATTCTGAAATCGTCTACTCAACTCGGCGCCGTCCCCCAAGATTAAATCCTGAGTGCGCCACTGCAGTTATCTAATACTACAATCTTTGATTTAAAAACTTGCGTCCTTGGACATATTCAAGACAAAAGATACTGTCGTCAAAATCAAAATAGGATCATGACTACAGGCCCAAACATATCAGATCCAAAGTTGGATTTACTGTAGCATTTGACCGAATCGATATCTGACATAGGTGGCATTTCAATCATTTTTGAAATACACTAAACTGATATAAATTAATACTTAATTTATGCATTAATATTAAATTCCTATACAAATCAAACGTAAAAAAAATATTAATTTAAATTATTTAAATAATTTTAAGAAATAATATTTAAAGAAAATATTTTAAGAAATAATGAATTTAAAGAAAATATTTTAAGAAAAATAATACACCTTTTAATTATGAATATAATATTTCTATTCAATTACCAAAAATAATGTAATACTAAGCAAAAAAAAAAATTTTTTTGCAATTGTTTAAATAAACTTGTTTGTGATAGGGTGGAAAATTTTGATCTGATCACATTAAAGAAATAAAAATACAAACAAAAATAAATAAACAAGATAAATAAATAAGGTATATAAAAATAAAAACAAAAACAAAAATAAATAAATAAGATATACAGTACTGCAATTAAGATAGTTATGTTAAACCTTAACAAACTATGTTGCGTGCTACTTATGTGTAGAAAGAATCAAACAATCTGAAAGAGAAATTCTTTAATTTAAGATTGTTAGATACAAATATTTTTATTTTATAGCCAGATTAAAAATATTCTGAGAGCTTATACGGTTATATGAGAATATAACTTCCGGTACGGCAGTTGTCAGTTGAACCAAACGGTTCGAAACGGATGTTAGGCCAATTAAAAAATAAACGCACTAATAAAATGCGAATATATGGACTCAAGGGCGATTGAGTTCGCATCATTTAAATAGTGTAACCAAGGTAACCTCCCAGGAAATTTTAACCTGGTTATAAAATTTAAATAAATATATAACATCCTTTACGTAACTTACTTTTGCCAGAATGATGTCTTTTAGGCTTTGTATTAATAAATTAATTGACGAAACTACTTTGCTTCCCATACTCAACTATATTATACACGGATAATTAATAAAACTTAGTACTTTGTACAAAATCATTAGAACTATATTTGACAAAGCAAAAACTAACATTTAAAAGTAATAATCCTAGTTTCCACTGCCATGGAAACAAGGATTTACTCTGTTATCTTTTTTTATGTTTTCCTTGAGATTTAGAGGAAATATCCGATGTAGATTTTCCTCTGCTTCTGTAATTCGCGATGCATACATAACTGGAGACTCTTTTCCCATTCTCAGCGCACGTGGGAACAAATAGCGGTAGCATCTTCAGCTACTTCTTAGTATCTGAAGATGACTCCAATACTTCGCTCCATTTCGGTAGTACATTCACTTCGTCGTAATCTTGTCTTATTAATTTCTATTTTCTGTTTTATTTTATGACACTTGGAGCAACCCTATAGTAGCAAGTAAAGTAATCAATCTTTCTGTTTAATTATTTTTAACCGAGTTTCAGTCATTAAAGCTTTTCCATATATATATATATATATATATATATATATATATATATATATATATATATGTTAAAGATGCCAAGCTATTTAAACCTGGTTTTACTCCATTTCCCAAGTAAGCACACGGACAAATAAGTCAAGTTTGCGCCTTCACGTATTGTAAGTCTAGGTGACCCGCAAAGTAGTGCAAGTCTAGGCAACTCGTGGTAAAGGTGGAATAAGCTCTGATCACTATTCTTAATATTTACCCTTAATGCCAAGCCTATCTCATTGGGGAGATGTATGAAGATATGCATTAAAGGCAAGGGGACGCTACCCAGCCTTGGTATTTCTAAGCCTGGCTCCCACTGATGAGATCTCAATAAAGGTCGAAACCAGTCTGGATAGTGGCCCCTTGCCTTTAATGCATAGCATCATATATCTCCTCAAGGAGATGTATGATGGGCTTTGCATTAAGGGTAAATATTAAGAATAGTGATCAGAGCTTACACCACCTTTACCACGAGTTGCCTAGACTTGCACTACTTTGCTGGTCACCTAGACTTGCAATGCTCCCCGACCACTGAGCAGAACCGCTCAAATTCCGAAGAGAATAATTCACCGACAAAGCCCCTCACCGGGGCTTTGTCGGCGAGCAAACTCTCGAAACTCATTATCCAAGGGGGTAACAGCAACAGCGGAACCTCAGTTAAACTTCATTGGTTCAGCATTACCATCCGTTACCCTCCAAGGATATCTCATCACCCAAGGGGGTAACAGCAACAGCCGAATCTCAGTTAAACTTCATTGGTTCAGCATTGCCATCCATTACCTCCAAGGGTATAAAATCAATCACCGCATCTCACGGTCCATTGCTGCCGGCATTTACATAATAACATAACATCATTGGCCAGAAGGGTGAAGCAAGATGCTTTTATTCCCCGTTGTCTGATTTACGACTGGCTCTGAAGCGCTGTATTTTTCGCAAGCATACTCTCTGTTGGTGTGTGAAAGTATTTACTAAAATAAAGAGTCAAAAGGCTTTAATTTGGCGATACAAAATTATATCAATAAAGTGAACATTAGATCCAGCATTATTTCAAAACTGAATGTAGAAACTATGAAAGTTTCGTAAAAATAAGTTGAACAGAGAGCTTACGGAAAACGTCTGCCGGGATTTATCCTTATAAGGACTGGCTTAAAGGGGCGAAGCAAGAATGCTTTTCATATTCCCCGTTATCTGTAGAGGACAGTGTAGGGATAAGGTGTTACTGTGCAATTAAAGCTCTGATCATGGCAGGAGGGTACAGCAATAGCCGAGCCTCAGTTAGAACTTCACTGTACAGCATTGCCATCCATTACCCTCCAAGGGTATTAATGACCGCATATCACCGTCGATTATTCTCCTCATCCAACATTTACTGAGTTTATATCCTTTGAAAAGGATATAAACTCTCTCTGTTGGGGTGTGAAAGTATTTACTAAAATAAAGAGTCAAAAGGCTTTAATTTGGCAATACAAAATTATATTAATAAAATGAATATTAGATCCAGCATTATTTCAAAGCCGAATGTAGAAATCATGAAAGTTTCGTAAAAATAAGTTAACTAGAGAGCCTACGAGAATACTCACGCCAGCATTTATAGGTAGCCTTAAAAAAAAAAAAAAAAAAAAAAAAAAAAAAAAAAAAAAACGGACCAAATTAGAAAACGAATATATGGACGCCTGGGGAGCATGCATTTTTTTCTGAGGCGCTAGGGCGATTCGTAAATGCCGGCGAGTGTATTCCCGTAAGCTCTCTGGTCAACTTATTTCAGGAAACTTTCTTGTTTCTGATCGGCTTTGAAATAATGCTGAATCTAATATCCACTTGATTTTTATAATACTAATAACATTTAATATATTTCCCTTTCCATAGTTTTAAATATAGTACTTAGCTTGATATATAACTATATTCTTGTACACATATGCCACTGAATCAGAAAATTTTATTTAATACAGTGGTTTTCGGATGTGACTGCCAATAGCGATCCTTCATTAAATGCACGCAGGAAATTCTGTTTGTTATAAGCCTTCTCAGACGGCAGCGATCTCGTTCCTGATAGACTGTTTTAGGATTATAGTTAGCTTCTTAGACAAGGAACGTGGGTTATTTTTCCACTGATTAAACAATCGGGATATCTCACCTTTCAAGAAACCGATCAGTTCCAAATCGTGACTATAGACACTCACAATAAGCCCTTTATGAAATTACGAAAGATCCTTTGTTTTTCCCATTGTGATCAACACTATTGACGATTATTGACCATAAGCATTCACAAATAATTGCCTAGAACAAGTAGTGACGCACGTGACCGAGAATTCTGCATATACCCCGTGCCGTTTACGTATATCTGAATAAAGGTTTCTAATTCGGTGGCCGATATGCCCACTTGTTCTCTTATATCTTTATACATCCTTATTCCAACTCCTTTGATTTTTCTCTAATATTTTTCTTCTTTGCTATAGATTAAATGCCAATTGTTTTTATACCTTTGCATTTTTTCTTTATCTGCATAGACTTTAATGCTGTGATTTTCAAGTTCTTCAATTAAGTTCTGTCGGTTTTCCTCTTTCAGTTTCGCTTCACTTTATTCCACTCGTGGGTAGTTATGATATATCCGTCTGTTCTTTCGTGGTTTCTTTGAGGAATAGGGATTTGGTTTAACATATTCTTGGGAGAGAGAACAAGAGAACGCCTCCGATGTTTTGTCGGTTATATTCATGTAATCTTTATACCTAATATAAAGGTATAAGCCTTCATGAAGTATGCATTTCCAGTATACTTCGCCTAAATCACGTTCACACCACGATGAAGTACAGGGTATGATTCATTGAGGAATCTTCTGTCTTTTTTTATGAATATTCTTTATTCAGATTAATTTAATCATCATTTTCTTTTTCCATGGATGTGTAATAAGAATATTCTGCTTAGAAGTTGAGCTTTCCATTGTCGCCTGAGTTTCACTTTCTTGCAGAATAGAACTGCAGTTAGTAATCATCCCTTCCACATTTTTCGGTGCGATCTTCTTTTCCCGGTAAATAAGTAGTAGTTATATCGTGTGAGTTCAAGTCTCCCATCATTGGCCTTTTGAGTATAAAAGTGACACTGAGATTCAGCAGAGAGAGAGAGAGAGAGTGAAATAATGTTAGAGGAGAAAAAGAGGCTTCAGTTGACCCAGTTTTAGCTGTTGACCCACCAGGTACCTCTAAAACGGTCGTTTGACTTTTCACTCATTAAAGGAAAAGTCCCAAAAAGGAAAAAAAATACATTTAAAAAAATCTAACAAGAGTAAGCAGTTAAGAGAATATTAAAAATACTACAAAACCATTAGACGAAGTGTAAAAGCCTGTAGAACTTAATAAACGGATGAAAACAATAAAAAATGTTAACAAATTGGGGAGACTGGCCTGAGAGATCCCGCCCTTAAACGTCTCAGGATCGCCTCGATGTTGACAGCCGGGTTTCTTCAGGCCAACCTCTACTACACTGGAATAAAAGGAGATTAAGCTAAAATAACAAAACTGATAAAATCTGAGTTCAAAGGTCATAAAAAAGCAATGATGTTACAAATATATGCACACTCATTCTCCCCTGTGTAAGCTGACATATGGTTGGTGGCCTACACCATCTCCTTAGGAACCGTTCTTCGCCCAAGAGGTATCTTTCCTGCTCCAGGAATCGAGGGAGATAGGCGGAGAAGCAATTCCTAATTCGATGTTACATTCTGTTTTCCTCAGTTAGGAGATTTTTTTATGTGATATTTTATAACATTGATGAGAAAAATCAGGTTTTTTTTTTCTCACCGTTTGGGGAAACTTCAATAGTACCATCGCAGAGAAAGTGGGCAACGAGATCCTAAACATTTCGTCCAGCCTTCTCCAAATGCACTGCACTGGAGGATACTGATAGAAGATGTGCCTTACAGTTTCAATTACATGGCATACTTCACAAAAGGGGGAGCGTCACAACTTCTAGGGACTATGACCCTAGCTGTTTCTCATATTCGTCAGGAGCACCTCTTCATTTGTACCCAGATCTGGCATCTCAAAGACAAAGAAATCGAAACCTTTCGAATGTAACTGTTTTTGGCTAGGCTGAAGCACCCGAATCCCATCCATAACAAATCTTTTTAATGGTTTACATATTGTATAGTACCATTCTGGCATGGTCCAGCATGGCCACTGGTCCAAACTCAGGGTTGGAAATATCCAATAAAGTATTTAATTAGATTACCAGATGGGTGATTAATGCCTTCTGCATGGTTCGAACAGTGTTAGTGAAATATGAATATTTCAAGATCGGCATGGCAAATCTTCCTTGCGTGTGTGTGTGGGGGGGGGGGGGGGGAATGGAGAAAAGTACTGCATACCTGGTGTTTCATATATCTCCAGAAGATGTTGATTTGCTGTCTGTAAATAACTTTATTTTGTGTATCTGATGTTTGTTAAGGTAATTGTGTATAGCAGCACTGGAATGATGATGGGTTTTTTTTTATTGTTGCTTTACCGTTGAGAGGTAGATAATTTGATTTAAAAGGTGTGAGTTTATCACAAGAAGACTCGTAAGGAAGGGAATTCATAATACTGTTAATTGTCAGGTTAATGGTATCAAACAATACGGAAGGTTGACAGGGCAGAATTTTCCAAAAAAAAAAACTGATTTCGTTTTGTCTGGGTTTGTGCGAAAAAAACTGAGCACGCTAAACTGTCTCAATATGCTGAAAAAAATGTAAATAGAATCGGAATCCCGAAGGGTTCCAACAATATCATCAGCATACACGACAATCTGACAGACAATTCTTCCATTTCTTACTCTGTTTGGAGCTTATGGATATTCATAAGCTCCAACCAGATTATGCATATTGATATTCCTCTCGCTGCGTGAGAATCGTCAATTTTATTTAAAAAAGGTTCCAGTACTAAAGAGAAAAGAAGGGGACTCAGTGGGCAACCTTGCCAAACCCCATCTGCTTACGGGAATGAGTTCAGAGAGAAAACCCATTTATGGCGATAGATGTTGTTCTATTGTAGATGCTTTTGATTATTTCCCTTACGCAAGAAGCCACACCCACTTTTTCTAAGAGATGTCATGCAAGAAGTTGTGCTTTGCACTGTTGGCCCTTTATCCAATTCCACTGAAATGAGTGCGACAAGGAGTTCTTTGATCGTCACGAGGCGAATGAGATCTCTTATCAGAAATAGGTTGAGTCCCATCAGTCTATTAGGAAGTCCGTACACTGGAGTGTTAATAAGCACGTTTCCCGTGCCCAGTTTCAAACGATTACACATCACTATTGTGAAGAATAGCTTGTAATTAGTATTGGTCAAGGAATGAGCCTCCAGCTACCCACGCTATTCTGGTCTCTTTCCACTCTTTGGGAATAAAAATCGTGTACCCACTAACAAAGTTAGCAGACACGTGTCAGGTAGATAAACACGTATTAAAAATCAAGACCAGAATAGGCAAGAAGAAGATCCACATAGATCGATAAAATTCAACACCTTGTAGTCCATCTAGGCTGGGGATTTTCCTGAGCTTTACTTCTTTGTAAGCCCGAGTAACCTCTACCGATGTTATCAGTCTATCTTGAAGTGCACATAGGTGGTCAAGCATACTTGTTATGTTCCATGCGTTAAAATTGCCTGTCATCCCGGCGTCACTGGAATAGGCTCGTTAATAATGATGAACCGGTTAACTTAGATTTGCCGAATTGTTTTCGCGTCATATTCTGCTACGCACTGCTGATTGTAAAACGCGGCCGAAGGTGTATCTGCATAACGGAGGAACAATCTTGCGCGGAAATCGAGCTCGGCGAATATTTTCGTCGATATGCCGCTCAATTTCGGCATATTTATTTAGGGAATCACTGGGACCCGTTTCTCTGGTTCACACAGTGGTGCCACTCGTTTTTAAAGGTGGCCCTCACTACCAGTCCAAGTGAGTGTTCTTTCCTTATAGTCCTTATAAGGACTAGCTTAAAGGGGCGAAGCAAGAATGCTTTTCATCTTCCCCGTTATCTGTAGAGGACAGTGTATGGATTAGGTGTTATTAAGCAATTAAAGCTCTGATCATGGTAGGAGAGTAACAGCAATAGCCGAGCCTCAGTTAGAACTTCATTAGCTACAGCATTGCCATCCATTACCCTCCAAGGATATTGGATTGAATGAATCAATCCGACCTTTTTCGGCTTCGAGTGTTCTTTCATTTCTTGCATAGCAGTTGTAAATCTGTTATACATTTTTTCGGGAAGTTTGAAAAAAAAAAAAAAAAAAAGTTTCCAAGGTCCTAAGGATGTGCAAATTAGAATATCAGAATAATAAGCTTCAGTAAAATTATATATTAAAAATGATATTTAATTTTAAAAGGTGTCCTTATTAATCTTTAATGTTTCATAATAATATATTTTATAGTTTTATATATATATATATACATATATATATATATATATACGCACACAAAAATTCGCATACGAATTCGCAAATACGAAATACGAAATTTCTTCTGAATTTTTCTAATATATATTGAAGTGTACGAAATAAAGCCTGGGCATGTTTTTAATCATTGTTGGAATATTACAATGATACAAATATTTATTTTTCCAAATTTGTCCCTCAAAACCATATCGAAGCACTTATTCGTATTATATCTGCAAATTAAAATGTACAGAATATATTTAGAGTATATAGTCACTTCGACTTCAGGATGTCCCGATGTCAAGATTAAAATAGATCATCAAAACTAATTTTAAGATGTCTGACTGGTTCTTTGATAATACATAATTCCACATTTATATTAATTCGTGCATAAAAGAATTATCGACAATTGTTCGAACTAAGATTCCATCTTCGGCGTTCAATTCTAGATACAATCTCAGTTAATTTTCTTGTTTTACAAACATTTAAAATTCACGAATAATAACTGCGCTGGTGCTTCCTCATTTTTACATTTCTTCAAGTATTTTCAAATTTCCTTTTACATTATAATTACCGCAGTATAAAAGGCGAACCGTATACCGTAGTACAGCGCTTCCCAAACTGTGGGGCGCGGCCCCCTTGGGGGCCATAGGTTTTGTTGAGGGGGGGTGAAATAATGAAAATTGAAAATGTTTTAAGATTAAGTAGATTTTTTATCTTAAAAAAAACGTATTTAATTTTTATTATTTATTTTTTGTTATTTTTTATATTTTAATGGGAAAAAATCACACATTGGTGCCGGGTTCACAAATTTTGCTTCCTGCGTATTTCGGAGCTTAATGAATATTAGTAAATATAAGCTTATTCATATAAGTTTCATTTCAAAGCAGAAATCTAAGAATTGCAGTTTCAAATATTTCACCTGATATTGACTTTTTGTGTAGCAGTATTGAATACATAAATCACATTAAATTGTTATTAAACTTCTTTTAAGTTTTTAATTCTTTCTTTATGACTAATCGTTTCACGTTTCATGTGCTTGTCCTGCAAATGCAAATGTACAATAAGTTCTTAAGTTCTTAAAAGAACTGGGCGATGGACTGAGTCCTTGACTCTTTATCCCGTCATCTGAATGAAGAAAATCTGTGTGGATGGAGTGTTGTTGAGCTAAAAAGCTCTAGTCATGGCTGGGTATCGGCAATAGCCGAGCCTCAGTTAAAACTTCATTGGCTACAGCATTGCCATTTGTTACCCTGGAAGTCTTAAAAAGGACTTTCAGAGACCTAGATCTATCTCAACGTATGCAAATGTACAATAACAATATCTATCTATATAAAAATATGAGATAATGTGCCATGTCAAGTGTGTATGCAAGATGCTAAAAATGTAATATTTGCATTTAATTTTTGCAATATTCGCTGTGTATGTTTTGTATTGAATATAAACACAATAAACATTATAATAATATATGTCTATATTACGATTTTTTTTCGAGGGGGGGGGCGTGAAATATTTTAATGTTTCCGAAGGTGGCCCCTGACATCCAGAAGTTTGGGAAGCACTGCCGTAGTATACGGGTTACTGGGCAGTACTCATGTTTTAAGTACAAACCCAAGCAACTCCTCTACCGAAAGTTATATCCTCAAAAGTTCTCTGGTATCGAAACATCTTAGGGTTTTTTCTATATTTAATTATAAAATATAGATGGATCTATAATATGCTCCATTTATGATTAATAAATAATAAAATTAAAGAAAAGTAAAATTATAAAATAATTTTTATTTTATCAACACTTTATTAAATGTGAGCCGATTTATTTAAAATGAAACGAAATAATGATTACAACGGTGCGCTCGTGTAAAATTGATGATTTTCTGAAGAATTGTTTTTTTTTAATGTAGGTAAACGTATATTAAAACTAAACACACGCTCAGGTAAGTGAACTGTATTTATAAGAGTGCATTTCTCTAGGCCTAACCGCCATCGCTGGCTTACTGTACTAAATTCTTCACAATGTGTGAAGAAGAAGAAAATGATGCTTATATTAAATCGCTCAGCACCAAAGGTTGTCTGATTAACACTCTCAAAAAGATACTGAAAAAAGTTGAAAATTATTGGCCCAGCAGTCTTAATTTCTACTCCTTGCCTGCTGAAATCGAAGAGTGTGAAGACACTCCCCAGACTGAGGAGAAACTCGATTTGGTGATTTCACCTTCTACATACTATGCTGAAACTCGTGCTCACAAGAAACGTAAAACCTCTGGCATTGAACCTCTCATGGATTTAGATATGGAAGAGGACACTCCCAATCTTGATCTTACAGTCACCCCCCAAAGAAGGTACCTCCGATTGTCCTCCGGGAAAAAAGGAAATGGACACATTTGAGGTCCATCATGTCAAATCTACAGATACAGTATGTCTCGGCTAAAAATACAAATGATGGCGTTAGTATTCAGCCTGCTACCGTAACAGACTTTAGAAAACTTACAAAAGAACTGGATTCAAATAATATCCGCCTCCAGGACCTACCTCCCATCAAGGTTAGCAGGATGACTAGAGCTAACAAAACATCCATGCCTCTAGTTTTACTAGAGATACATCAAGTCTATAAAAACATCTATGACCTCAAATCAGTATGTGATCTCCAAATCACCCTAGAGCCTGTGAGAAAGAAGGCTTCAACTGAGCAATGCCATAGATGCCAAAGATTCGGTCATGCTCGGAGACTCTGCAAGGCAGAGTTCAAATGCACAAAACCAAAAACTACTCCGGCAAAATGCGCCAATTTCGGTGGTTCTCATACTACCAATTATAGAGGTTGTATCCAAAACCCAAAAAACAAACAGTCGGAAAGTGGCAGACTCTCTTCCTCCTCCAGCAGACCTATCCCAGAGACCACAACCTCACAGTCCCCCACGGACAACCAAAAACGCTCAGAAATCCATCCTCTGCAACCAGAGATCTCTAAAAGATCATCTCAACAGAATCAGTCAAAGACATATGCAGACGCAGTTCGTACAAAAAAGTCAATCCAGGAAAAGATTCAACCAGCGACACTATCTAATTTGACTGCTATCATCACTGCCTCTCTAGCAAATATGCTGCTGGACTTTAGTAGATCCAACCCCTCACTTTCTCCACCAAAAGGTTCCTAAAGGATACACAAACTATCATCTCAGCACCCACTAATGAACAGTAATAAATTAAAACCAGACTCTCTAGAGATCATCGCGTGGAATGCGAAGGGAATGAGGAGTAAGAACTTAGAACTCCAGACATCCGGCAGATGTCTTTGGGCGAAGTCCTGGAGCTAAGACAATCGCAAAATTAGGGGATATCAACTGTACAGAGCAGACAGATTGTTCCCACAGAGGAGGTGGCACTGCTATTTTCATTAAAAATTACATCGATCATCATTCTATAAACATCCCTCCTACCACTAACCTCGAGGTCACCGGCATTGAGATTCTCACGAGTACTGCTGGCAAACTAAAAATATTCGCAGCACATAATCCTCCACAAAAAATATTACTGTCCTCTCATTTGAACGCCATATTGGATACCAGGCAGCCTACCATACTGGCCGGAGACTTAAACGCCAAGCATCCAGTCTGGAATAGCCGTTCCACCAACAAAAACGGACACATACTAGAAAAACTATGCTGGATTCAACAACCTGCTTGTGGTAGGTCCCGCCGACCTCACCCATCATAACACTTATGGTCGGGCTGATGTCTTGGACATAGCCATACTACAGTATATCAGACTCCAATACACTATAATGACGACTGATGATCTATCATCAGATCACAATCCAATACTGTTAAAATTGGGAAAAACTTAGAACTATCTCTTCCCCCTCACTCGTTCATTCCTTAGGAAAGGCTCTCCAAAGTACTCCCGAAATATATTGGTTCTGTACCCATCATAAAATAATCCAAAGAAAAATCTAAACAGCTGTAAAAGATCTAACTGAACAGATTAATGCAGCCTGTGGAGCAGTTACTATCTCTGCAACTACCCGCAGATCCAACCACTTGCCAGAAGATATTATGAATCTTATCAGGGAAAAGAACAAAGCAAGAAAAAGATACCACAGCACTAGGGCGCCACAAGACAAACGGATTTTAAATAGATTCAACTCCGCAGTGAGAGATGCCCTCACAGCCCATAGAAGTCAACTTTGGGAAGAAAAATTGACCTCCATCTCTCCTGATAACCACTCCATATGGAATCTTATCAGAAAGATTAAAAACAGAAATAAACCTCTCCCCCCCCCTCCAAACAGATTCAGGTCTTATCCACACCGATGCAAATAAAGCTGAAACAATAGCAAAACATTTAGAAAAGCAATGATGATCGTAGGAAATCTTCCTACGATCATCTGGATTTCAATCACATATACCAGATCCACCGTCACGTCAGATGTTCATTCAAATCTTCTGTCACATATTCCACTCAAATTGCACCCACATCACCTGCTGAAGTATATGATATAATCAAGAAGTTTAAGAACAAAAAGGCTCCCGGTCCTGACGGTATCTCCAACAAGGTGATAAAGCTACTACATCGCAGAGCTATTGTGAATCTGACAAACATAATTAACTCCATTCTTCACTACAAATATTTCCCTTCCTACTGGAAACCTGGAGGACATAATACCAATCCATAAACCTGGAAAAGACCCTCGATTGTCTCAAAGTTACAAACCAATCAGCCTCATCTCAAACCTCAGAAAAATTGCCCAGAAGGTAATTCTTACCAGACCCCAAGAATCAGTACAACAACTAAATATCCTTCCAGAGGAGCATTTTGGCTTCCGCAAATTTCATAGCACCACGCAACAAATATACAGATTAGTAGCATATACAGGGTGTTCGGGATAAATTTGATATATTTATAATTAATTATATTTTTCCGTAAGTTACATGTATTAACACACACTTCTCTTCATTTAAAAGTTTGGACCCTTCTTCATTCATATACAAGATGTCAGAAAGGATGGATAGCTGGAACCCACCTGAATCATGGAAGAGAATAACTTGTATCATGATGATTCGTGCCCGCCATCCAAATAAGGATATTACGACTGCTGCCCAATGCTCCCTGAATACAGTAAAAACAATCAGGCATGAACTAGAGACTTGCAATGGTGACTACGAGGATGTAGCAAGAAGAAAGATCCCTAGCAGACGATCTGATTGCGTTCGTACAGCAGAATTCCTCGCAAATCTGCAGGAACAGGTGTTGAAGAACCCTGGCATTGGAATTCGGGCTTTGTTCGTGGAGTTGCTAACTGTAGTCAAGCCCTGGATAACAAGGGTAGCCAATGGTAGGCCGTATGTATGGCAGCAGGATTCGGCCCCTTGCCACACCTCTGGGAAAAGTCAAAAATGGTTGCCTGAAAATTTCTACGACTTCACCAGTCCAAATGTTTGGCCTCCAAACTCCCCAGACCTTAACCCCATGGATTATTTTGTATGGGGCGCAGTTGAAAAAGACACCAATCGCACTTCCAGTAATACAAAAGCCCAGTTAATGGATAAAATTAAAACAGTTTTTGCGGCCCTTCCCAGGGAGACTGTAGCATCAGCTTGTTCGAGGTTCCGAAGCAGAATTGAAGCTGTGATCGATGCTAATGGTGGTTATTTTGAGTAAATCTTGTTGATAGTATTGTAATTAACTCTGCCTGTAATGTTTTTTTGTCAATTCATTAAATTTAATAGATACAAAGAAGATTTTCTTTTTCCTTACGAAACTGTCAAATTTATCCCGAACCACAGGCTTTAACTACCGTCAATGCACTGGGGCTGTTTTCCTTGACATAGCCAGTGCATTCGATAAGGTTTGGCATTATGGTCTGTTATACAAACTGATATCAATTGCTATACCAATGGGAATCATTCATCTAATCAAGGCATACCTCCGCGATAGGAGCATGCAAGTTAGGATGTGTGGGGTAGTTTCGCCACAAAAAACGCATTTTGGCTGGAGTTCCACAAGGATCCTTATTAGCACCGATTCTATTTTCCATATACTTGTATGATATCCCGCACAATCCATTGTCATCAATCAAAGCCCTATATGCTGATGATACAGCGATATTGGCCAGATCTTTAAAGCCGCACCTAGCCGTCAAGAAATTGCAAGAAAACCTATTGCTAATCGAACAATATTTCACCAAATGGCGATTCCAAGTGAATCCCCTGAAGAGCGTAGCCGTCCTATTCTCTAGAAGATCAATGCTTCCTAAAGAAGATATCTTCCTATTCAACACTAAAATCCCATGGCTAACTGAGATCAAATATCTTGACGTACTGTTAGACAGAAGATTGACTTTCAGCTCCCATATCAAGATTCTCTGTGCAAATACATCAAAAACCATAGCCCAGCTCTACCCGCTAATTAACAGGAACAGTAAGCTGAGCACCAGAATCAAATTACTCATATATAAACTGATGGTTTGTCCAATACTCATCTACGCTTCTCCGGCCTGGAGTCATACCGCATACTAATATTCTTAAGTTGCAACGTGTGCAAAACAAATGTCTCAGAATGATTCTGAACGCCCCATGGTTCGTACGTACTGTGCAACTTCATCGCGACACAAATGTCCCCTATATTTACACTTTCATGCAGACTATAACAGCCAAATTCTTCTCAAAAGCATCTGTGCACCCTAACAAACTGATCGAACTGGCTGCAGATTATGACGCAATGGATTACTTCAAACATAAAAGACCATAAGCCATCCTAAACTACAACACTGAGGACTAATCTCCAAGCCCACTCAGGGCGAGCAATTAGCTCATAAAACTATTTCCACTCACAGTTTCTCTTAAGATAGCGGGTGATATGAAAAGCATTTTGCTTCGCCCCTTAGGTCAGTAATGTTGTAAGTTGTAAATGACTGCAACATACAATCAGCATAAAAATTGGTTGGCTGATAGATAGTTGCAGAAAAGTGTAACAAAAATGTCTGTTTATGTTTATGTGTGGCTGTTTTGTCGCACTCAATATTTAAAGGAAACATAAATCGATGTGAAAGATAGCAAACAACATTCCAATCATTGATCCTTAATCCGTGATAAAATTTTAATCACCTTCTATGATCTATATAGTACTCGTTTTGCTAAATTAAAAATTATAATAAATTAGATTCTTTTCTGTTTCTGATTTGTAAATTTTTCCGGGGACTCGAGACAGAAAATTTCGAAAGATTAGAACATTTCACCAGAATTTTCCGCACACAAACCCTAATAAGAACATTTTTATGTGAATCCAATCCGCAAAAGGTTGCAAATAATTAGCTCACTGACGTTAGTTCCATCGGTAAGCTATGAGTTATATAATTCCGAAACCCTGCTATAAGATATGGACATGGAGATTCTAATAGCCACTAGAGGCATCCAATAATCAGAATAGTGGTGTCACATCGGGTAATTAAATTCATCTGCCACCAAAAAAAAACTCCTATAGGTCTTAATATATCTATGCCTGCAGTGGAATTATAACCTACTGGTTGAAACGCACATCTGTTCTCTGGAGAACAGAAGTAGCGTGTGGTCTCTCTGCATGGTCTGCTGAAAAATACTGAGCAAGCATTTACTAGAAAATTATAATAAAATGCTTGTGATTCGACTTGTTCTCCAACGTCAAAGTCGTTGCAAGAACATTTCCTATATTTGAAAATTATAACAGACTAATTTGTTATAATTTTAAAGTTTTTTAAAATTATTATTGCACTTTAAAATAAACTTTTAGTGATGCAAATTGTTTTCTTTATCCATTTCTCTTATCCAAACACATTTACGCTTCTGGTATATTCCATCCTCCCTCTCTCTCTCTCTTTTAAAGATCTGATTTTAATTTGTAGCCAATTTAAAATAAGTCTAAATTGGCCAGTCTCAATTTCAAAACTAACGTCCCATTCCTAGAAAAATCGAAGAAAGCATGTTGATTTATAAGCTGCATGCATTCTATTTATGTTTCATTTATAACCAAACGTGTATAATCTCCATCCTAGTTACTGTTATAAATGCTTCACATAATAGAAACGTTTATCACGTGAACACGTGGACGGACTAATCACGATTGTCTATTGTAAGTAATATGGAATTACTTTCTTTCTTTGAAAAAAAAAAATCGTCTGTCATCTTGGTGCTCTTTTTAAAACTCCAGTTCAGGATCAATATAAAAACGATTAACAAGTTACACGTAAATAAAAAATAAAATAAAATAAAGCTGTAATGAAAGCTGTTTGTAACATATTTTTACTAATAATGCAGACCTTGATCCACCTATGCCACGAATTGTCTCGAAACGTACCCGGATGGAAAACAACTACAGGCAAATGTTAACTTTTGACAAAACTAGTGAATACGTAAACCATATTCCTGACTCCCCAGCTGATATTACAGTTAGATTTTTGCAACATGAAAAGCAAGATACAATTTATTTATTCGTTTGAATTCAACTCTTTCGTACTCGTATTTTTTTTCTCTCTCTTTTTTTCTGTTTATTCGTAGGACGGATTCCACAGGTGCAATATATTTTGTACACCGCGAAGTTTTTTTTTTTATTCTAGGATAAAGGGATTTCAGGGATTGCATAACAGATGCAGTTTTGTTGACAGGCCACAATTCCGTTTTATTTTCGTTTTGCGTCAATATTGAGCCAGTTCTATTCATGGCATTCCTTACATAAAATTTCACTACACAGCGGATCCAGACGAGCATAATTTGCACTCGTATCTCGGTGACGAAGTCTTATCCATTCAAAATATAATCTCATTCACGAGATACTGATTTTTTTTTTCCTACTTGGATTCTTAATTATGTGGTTTGCAATCTTCGTTAAAGTCATCCATATGAATTTCTTTTGGGAGGAATGGTAATAAGAATGTAGATAGCCTCGTGCGTGCGTGTGTGTTTTCCAATATACACTTCAAGTTAACTTTTACTTTTCGATAAGCTTCTACAGTAAAGATATATTTTCTTATTCTATCTCTTCTAGGTCGATGTTATTGAAATAATGGCGAAAGCTAGTCGTTAGATTGGATTGGTTAGCATACTGCGATTCGATGGCATGTACGTGTGCACCCCCAACACATACACACACACACACAAACACACACGAGTTCGAATTCCGTCTAGAACGCAAAGAACTTTATACGGATTTTTCAAAGCTGTGTTAAGATACATGGACATGTTTATTGCCTACCAATTACCATGATTGACTTTCGTAACAAACGCGGTAAGTCGAAGATAATTTAATGTACTCGTACTCCAGATCTTTTTCATGTTCCTCCTAATGTATTTTTTCTACACGGTCCAGTTACAGTCTAATTCCGCATGAGCAACAGATCTTATATTCTTCAGACTTCTTCATTACAGAGAGTGTGGCAGTTTCGGCGATCATAGTAAAGAAGCAATGTTATTAAATGGGCGTAAAGGTTAGGTGGATATCGTAACTTAAATATTGACCCAATCTTGTTCTCCGTGGTGTTCGTAATATATGCTCGACAGTAACATTGTAAGGTCACACAAAAAACAAAAAGGTCAGCATCCGGTAAACCTTATACTTTAATAATTATCATCTCAAATTAACAGAAAAAAGTTCTGCACTAGAACCCCAAAAAAAAAAAAAAAAAAAAGCTCTCGATTGTACAACGGCCGTGTTGCATTATACTAAGAAGATCACGAACGAGGCTGAGCTGACATTTAAGGCTCGGTAACATCATATTAGATTTACGTCATAAGATTACTTTTGTACTAGTACCATCTCCAAAATAGCAAGAAAACTTAAAATAAAAAACACTAATTAATACTCGTCTAGAATGAACTGGATGACTGTGAACAATGCAGCATCGAAAAGATGAAAAAGGTCAGAAATGTAAAAAAAAGTACGCAAGTTTGGTTAGCTGAGTTAATAGAGCAAAACATAGATGATGTAGCAAACAACACAATCTCCCGACATATCTAATAAAAATTATAAAATAGGGTTTAAATATTATAAAAAAAGGAAACCTTTAATTATTAATATAAAACAAACCTACCTAAACCTTCGGATTAACTTCACAAATACACCGATTTGAAAAAAAGTCAACGGGACACCATACAGTGAGGAAACAGCAGCCATGGCGCCCGTCTCAATAAGATGTAGGACTTCTTTTTACTGCGATGACTGCAGCAATCCTACGTGGGCATACTTTCCACAACCACAAGCATACAATAGCAATCAATGGAAATTTTGGGCTTTTTTCTGTAGGCATGTAATGAGGTCCTGAGAGTCCAAGACCCTTTTTGTGGACGGACGTCCCTTGACCTCACCGGACGCTCCCGTTCATCATACAGATGTTCAGTAGGGTTAAGAGTAAGGCTTTGTAGAGGCCAGTCAAGCGTGTTGGTGTTTATGTCCATAAGCCAAGCAGTTATTATAGCAGTAGCCTTATGACCCGATGCATTGTATCGCTGAAAGAGTTCATCACCCGATGTTCAGTGTTCGTTGCACCACAAACAGAGATGCGAGGCCAAACCACGAAAAACAGTACCATACTATCACACCGCCACTTTCGAATTATATAGTTGGGGTTACGCAGTATGGTAAGAGACGTTCACCCGGCATCCAACACATCCACGCCCTCCCATGTGTGCTCTGTAGAGGGAGTAGCATGATTCGTCGCTCCATAACGCGGCTTTCTTTCCCAGTTTTCACGTTTCACTGTACACACGTCTGAATACGATGCCGCATGTTGGTACGGGTAATGTGGAGATTGCATATTTAGATCCTATCATCATGGAAACCCATGTTGTGAGCCTCGTTTCTCAATGTTCTTATATATATTTGTGTTCCAGTTGATACCCAGAACCTCGCATTCAACGTGTCTGTCCACGAATGGTGGTTTTTACGTATTATCCTTCGTAGCACCCCTATGGACATGTTCGGGTTCGGTAAGTGTGGTGTGTCTTCCACTGTGGGTAGTACTTGCAGTTGATTCCCTGCGCTTCCATCTTCCATATTTTCATTACTCACCTAATGACATTAACGATTCTGAACTGTCTGATCAATGTTGATTTCCTCCAGTAACACTTGCCTAATAGTAAGATCATCTTCCTTGTAGATTTTAATGTGCGCAATCTCAGCTAACTCTACGCTTCTAGTAAATGATTCACCAGGTAGAATAAAAGTCACGAAGATCATCTCATGTCGCTATTCTGATTCTAAGACACTGAATATATGATTGAATTAATACTTATTGATTTGAAAACATCGATTTCCAATTTTCACTTAAAGTTATTCTTTTATCTGAGTCTTGGGTCTCCAAGAAGCTGTGTCAAAGCTAGTCATCAAGAGAGTCAAGCCTATTATAACTGGCTTTCATTAAACTCTTCGACTTCCTTTTCTACTTACATGAAGTAAAACACAGTTGAAAACAAATTTTCCATACCTTCCACTGCGTTTTTGAAAGAGTTTTCTCTCATGTATTTTCTAAAAGGTACACGCAGGCGTTCAAATGCAATGTTAACACATTTCTTCTTCTTTCTCTCTATTTCTGCCTGTCACGGTACAAATGTACTCAAAAGATTGAACAACCTCTAGTATGTGAAATAACTTAAAATAACTATAATAATAAAATGACAAATAGTCTTCCGCAGACTATTGAAGCAGTAATTACAGTCAAAGGCATGAAAACACATTATAATGACATGTTTATATCTGCACATATATGTAATCCGTGATTGGGATTTTTGGTAAGGCGGTGTACAGTAGCGAACAAATTAATCCTAACACACATTTTAAATTGTGAGTGTATAAAATTATGGCTTGTATCCCAATTTAATTTTCCAAGTCTCATTTTCATTATGACCCACAATTTTTCGATTGGATTATATATTCAGTGGACAGATAAATCTCAGGAGAGTTATCTGTCCACTGAAGCAATTGGATGTTGTGATTTTGATGAACTCTTTCACTTTTTTGAAGTGTTGCATGGATCGAGGTTCTGTTGGAAGATGAGTTATTAATCTTTCTGGAACTGTGGGACCATTCTTTTCTCCAATAGTTTTATGTATTGCTCACTTTTCATCATCTCGGCAACAGGCACAAGTGATCCTGGACCATCATGTGTAAAACAACCCGAGAACATTTTTTTAGCTGAGTGTTTAGGAGATTGTTGGAAGTGGACAGGATGTCTTCTCAGTCGCTTATTTGCATGATCATTTCTTTGACCTTCTTCCACTTCTCAACAGTGCAATTTTTGTACACGTTTGTCCACTGGACCCTCTTTTTCTGCATAGCCTTTGTCAACGGTTGTTTCTATCTGTATTCCATCCTGCCTGCTTCCAATAATCTTCGACGGACTGTCATGTCAGAAACAGAAACATTAATCTCACTAGCTGCCAAGCCTCTATTTAAGTCTACGTAGACAATCTTGGATTCATTTCGCTTATCCTAACTAATAAACTATCCCGAGTAAGTGCAGTTTTTCTGTTTCGCTCATATTAACCTTTTCTGTCAGGATAAAAGGTACGTGTTTGCCCTAAATCTCTTTAAAATCGCATTAACAGCACCCAAACCAACACCACCCTCATTGGCAATTTGTATTTGAAGCATGGATGTGTGGTGAGAAAGAGTACATACGTTTGAACGCTTTCTTAGAGTTGTATCTATTTTATAGCTATACAAAATGAATAAAACACTACAAATGGCAACTTGTTTACACTTTTAGAAACGCAAAACATGCAGCACTCAACCAAAATAGTGAAACTAAAATCAAAGTTTAAACTTGTGCTCCCGAATTGTATCGTAATTGCAAGTATTTTTGTGCAAACTAACCAGTAAACGGAAAACTAACAGAGGGTACTAAGGAGCCAATTACTTCCACACAAATCGTAAGTACCCATAATCCTTCATATCAGTTATTTTTTCAATTAAAAAAAAACAGCCACGTGAAAGCGCCCGCTATGCCTACCGTGCGAAATAAAGATGGCGGCAACAAAGCCAACAAACGAAAGATTACTTCGAGTCCCGTCAGCGTAGTTCAGCCAATAGCCAACAAACCGATACGAAGTGCCGCAACTACGAATCCGAAGTTACCGAAATCAAAAAAGGGTAAATTGTGCTATTTCTGTTGCAACTGGCTACATACTTCCTGCGCGAAAATAGATGAATCGGCGCCCAAGCGTTTTATCGAAAACCTGCCTTTCTTCTGTTCGATGTGCCTTCCTTCCGTTAAACAGCTGCTGAATCGATGCAATCGAGTTGAAAATCTCGAACAACACCTTAATACTACGATCGATGCTTTCTCTTCCAAAATCCGAAAGTTGGAAACTAAGCTCGAGATACTCGACGACCAGCGGCCGATCACAAGTGTATCCGTACCCACTAATGAACTCCGCAATCTAATCGCATCAACGGTACACGCGTCGCTCGAGACCGAAAACAGGAGATTCAACTCCGTTATTCTGAAGTTTCCGGAGGAAAAACGGCAAATCATTAAAAGAAGACGTCAGTAAACTAGCAGGTCAATGCAACTTCGATCTCCGAAATATTGTCAAACCATCGTTTCGGACCCATAAACAAATGAAAGGAAGGAAGGAACGAACTTTTCAAGTCTTGTTAAAATGATCTGTGATACACCCACAAACACATCCAAATTAATAACGACGATAAATAGCAAGCTAAAGGGTAGGTTTCTCAATCGCGTGTACTTGCTCGCCCTGACTTAACCTTTGCACAAAGGGAACAAAGACACCAACTCCGAAGACTGCTAAACAAAACGCCAAAATGGAGACAATAGCTGGACCATAGACTACAAAGAAACCAAACTAGTGCAAATACCAAGTGACGCCACTAGTAGCCACCAAAAGAAAACCAGTATGCAGGCACTGCACAAGAAACGCGCAAGACCCTTGCCGTCAAAGCCAGGCCTCACAGAACCTTGCATATCCACTACGCCAACATCCGTGGTCTTAACTCCAACCTTAACAGCATCCACTACCATCTGCAGTCCATCAAACCCCACCTACTCTTTTTAACAGAAACTCAAATATCACATACCCCTGGCACCATCCATCTCAACCATCCAGACTACATACTATTTAACTCCTTTCGACCCAAGGGTGGTGTCTGCACATATATCTGCTCTGACATACCCTGCCAGAAAGCACCTAACCTAGAATCGCCCAACTTTGACTTTCTTTGATTAAAAATATCCCTCCTCCACTTAGTCAAATTCATCTTCTGTCTCTATCGCTCTCCTAATACCACCAACCACTTCGAGCTCTTTAATTTCCACTCCTTAAAAGTTGGTTTTCTCCAGTCCCACTCCCCTAATAGTGATTTTAATGTCCATAACACCAACTAGCTTTCCTCTTCCAGTTGTATAGGTCCTGCAGGCAGAGACACTGAAATATTTGCCATCACCAACTTTACACAAATTGTTTGCAAGCCGACAGAATACCAGATAACCCAAATCACTCCCCAAATACCCTAGATCTCTTCTTTATCAATGACCCTTCCAAATATACAGTGAATGTAGTGACCCCCCCCCCTGGGTAATTCTGACTATAACCTAGTGCTCATCTCCTACCCCATGCAACAACGCTTGCACAGTCACACCCACACAAAAGTAGTTTGGTATTATAACAGTGCCAAATGGGACAGCCTCCGAGACTACCATGCTTCATTCCCATGGTTGGACTATTGTTTGCAGCCTGTCCTAGCGGCAGCCATTCCTTTTGGTCTCTTGCCAAAGCAATAGGTCACTACTTTCGCCCTACACTACTTCCACCCATATCATACCCAGATGGCTCAATTGCAACATCACCCAAAGAAAAAGCTAATCTCCTGACTTCACACTTTGCCTCCAATGCACGCATAACTGACAATGGCAAATGTACCCCCCCTCCCAATCATTCCAACTGTTCAATATACAATGCCCCTGTATCCTTTTGCCAGAAAGAGATCATAAACCTGTTGTCAAAATTAGACACACACAAGAAAAAGCTCCTGGCCCTGATGGCATTCTTCTAATTGTCCTGAAGGTATGTGAAGCAGAACTGACTCCTATCCTATGCCGTCTGTACATACTCTCTTAGTCCACTGGTATATATATATATATATATATATATATATCATATATATCCCAAAGCCTGGAAATTGGTCTATATTTAACCTCCTAAAAAAGGGTGGCAAATCATTGCCATCTAACTACCGCCCTATCTCACTCACCTCAATCCTATCTAAAGTTATGGAAAAAAAACATAATTCTCAACTCCTACTCTACCTTGAAGGTACCCAGCTATTAAACGATCACCAGTACGGATTCCATCGATGCCGATCAATAGGTGACCTGCTCTCATATATCACCCATCTCTGGACATATGTCATGGAAAACTTTGGCGAATCCTACTTGATATTTCTAAAACCTTTGACTGGGTCTGGCACAAGGGCTTACGAAGCAAACTTCCATCATTCGGACTGTCTCAGGACTTCTGCAGATTGATTGCCAGCTTTCTGTCTGGACGCACACTATGCGTGATGGTTGATGGCTCCCTATCCTCCCACCATCCAACTAATGTTGGGGTCCCACAAGGCTCAGTTCTCTCGCCGACCCTTTTCCATCTATATACCAATGACCTACTTCAGTTGACCTCCAACCCAATACACAGTTTTGCAGATGACAGTGAATTCCACTCCTCCCTTTCATTCGATAAACCTTACCCTACACATCTCACTTCAACCCACAGAACATCAACCACAACTTCCCTTAATTCGAACCTCCAAGCCGTTCTTCAATGGGGCTCAGATAACCTTGCCAATTTAAACGCTATTCAAACCCAGTTCTGTCTTATTTTCCACAAAAAAGAACCATTTTCTCCAAGTATTATTTTTGATAATACTCAAATTCCGAGACAAAATGAAATTCTCTTCTCGGAATTACCTTGACATTGGACCCTCCTGGCATAAACATATCACAACCATTTCATCCTCGGTTTCCAAAAAACTAGGCTTTATCTTTTTCTCAAGACGTTACGTCACTTCAAAACAACTGTTAACCTTATACAAATTACAAATCTGCCCAGCTATCGAATACTGTTCTCATATTTGGAGTGGGGCTCCTAAAAGCTCCCTCTAAATGCTTCACTCAATACAGAGGAGCGCAATTAGATTGATAAATGATCCATCTCTTACCAACTCACTCCCCACACTTTCACATAGACGTTTAGTCTCTGCAATTTGTATATTCTATAAATATTTCCATGGGAAATGTTCATCTGAAACCGCATCAATAATTCCCCCACAATGCACTAAGTCCATTGGAACACGGACAGCTGAGGCCCAACATCCTTTCACAGTACACCTTGAAACCCACAGAACAAGTTTCTTTTCCTCTTCCTTCATCCCTGCTACTGCTGTACTGTGGAACAGTCTTTCTTCCCCCCCCCCTCCCTGATGTATTTCCCAAGGAATACAATATACAGGCTTTTAAATCGAATGTCAACAAGTTTCTCCTTTCCCATCACACTACCCATATACTGTGCTAAAGTACTATAGGTTGACCAGCCAACCTCTCCTATGTGGACCAACTTAAATAATATAAACGAAAATAGTAAAACCGAAACCCAAACTAAAATTATTGTGAACTAAAACCAAAATCTTGACGAAATTTCGGCTTGTTCGGATTAATTTGTTCGCTTCTGTGTATGTATATAAAAATTTGCATTAAATTTTATTCATGAATACATCTGAATAACATTTGTCTATTAACACAAACATTTTAAAACGGTCACGTTCCCTTGCAGAAGAATAAATCGTGCAACTTGATTTTGCACGCGTGGAGTTAAACTTTAAATCATTATCCTTATAAGGACTGGCTTAAAGGGGTGAAGCAAGAATGCTTTTCATCTTCCCCGTTATCTGTAGAAGACAGTGTAAGGATAAGGTGTTATTGAGTTATTAAAGCTCTGATCATGGCAAGAGGGTAACAGCAATAGCCACAGTTAGAACTTCATTGCTAAAATTGCCAATTGACATTTATGACTTAAGGGGTGAAGGCGAAAAGCTTTTCATATTCCCCGTTGTCTGTTACGGTCACAGTGAGGGAAAATATTATGAGCAGTTTGCATGCCCAGAATGGGCATGGAGATTATACATCACTGAGAAGGAAGTTAAAATGGCTTTTGGTCTTTTGTGTTTGAATGTAGCCGTAGGCTCATAGGCTACAGCTTGCTGAACTAGATCACTGGGATGAGTGGACGTCTTTAGGAAGAACTTTACAGCTAAAGTTTGTAGGAAGGAGAGGATATAAGGCACATTTGTATCTCGGTGAAGTTGATTTCTGACGAACCATAGGGCGTTTAGGATCATTCTCAAGCATTTGTTCTGAACCCGTTGCAATTTGATAATATTTGTAGTGGAGGTGTGGCTCCAGGCTGGAGAAGCATAAGTAACTATACGACGAATCGTCAGCTGGTATAAAGGCAGTTTGATTCTGATGTTTAGCTTGCTGCTTCTGTTTTTATTAGGGGTAGATCTGAGCGATGGCTTTAGATGCCTTTGTACATGTAGCCTTGATGTATTGATTAAAAGTTAATTTTTGGTCGATGACGCCACCTAAGTAATTTGTTTCCGTCTGCCAGGGAATTTTGGTGTTGAATAATAAGATGTCTCCTACAGGAGATATCGACCTTTTTGTGAAGAGAATAGCTGAACTTTTTAGGGTATTTACTTGCAGTATCCATTTGGAGAACCATCTTTCTAATTTTAGAAGGTTTTCTTGAAGTTTTCTAGTAACGAAATGTGATCGGAGAGATCTGATTAATAATGTTGTGTCATCTGCATACAGGGCCATGGTGGATGACATTGGGTTGTGCAGGATATCAGACATGTATACAGAACAGCAATGGAGCCAGTAGTGATCCTTGTGGCACTCCGGCCAAGATAGGTCGCTGAGATGAGCTAGTGCCGTTAATCTTGACTTGCATGGTCCTGTTTTGCAGATATGAACAAACTAAATGTGTCAATTTCATTGAGATACCAGCTGAGATAAATTTATGTAGCAATCCAAAGTGCCATATTTTATCAAATGCTTTGGATAGGTCAAGGAAAACAGCTCCCGTGTATTTACGCCAGTTGTAGCTGGTAGTAATGTATTCCACAATTCTGTGGATTTGGTGAGTAGTACTGTGGTATTGCCAAAAGCCGAACTGCTCTTTAGGAAGGATGTCTAGTTCATTTATTGAGGCTTGAAGACTTGCGAGGATGACCTTTTCCGCAATCTTGCCTAGGTTGGAGATGAGACTGTTTGGACGATAATTTTGAGGCAGGTGAGGATCCTTACCTGGCATATATATAGGAATTACATCGGCCAGTTTCCAAGTGGAAGGAAAATAGTGAAGACTTAGGATTGCATTTATAATTATGGTCAGGTGATCAACTTTAGGGTGATCAAACTTCAAAAGCAGAAGTTTGATCACACTAATCGGGTGATCAAACTTCTGCTTTTCTGGGCAGAAGTTTGATCACCCGATTAGTAATGCCGTCTGGCCAAGGAACTTTTTTGTTCTTTATTTTTTAATAAAGTCATATATCTCAGCAGGTGATGCTGGTGCAATATGGTCAGTCCTGGTGTCAGGAAGTTTGAGTGAGTGTCTGACCTTGCTGTGAATCTTATATATGTGGTCAAAATCAAGGTTTCCATACGAAGGCCTGCATTGCTCCTCCAAATTATTTGCTATAATTTCTGCTTTGTCTACATCTGTGTGAGCAAGGCCCTGGTTATAGAATATTTGGGAAGGGATCTGTCTTTGTTTCTGATATTTTTCAGTAGTCCCCAGATGGAATGATTAGTAGGTGAAATGGAGGCTAACTTTTCTTCCCAAACTTAGTCTCTATGAGCTTTGAGTGCATCTCTTACTGTCCCATTTAATCTGTTTAGAGCTGTTTTATCTTGTGGTGCACACGTGTTATGGAATCTTTTCCTAGCTCTGTTTTTGTCTCAGATCAAGTTCATGATATCTTCAGGCAAACGATCTAGCTTGCGGCCAGATTTGTAGGAGGTAACTACCGTTACAGCAGAATTAATTTGTTGTGTGAGATTTATAACTGCAGTTTCTATTTCTTCTTTTGTGCGTATGTGAGGAACAGGTCCAATGTAATCCTTAAAAATCTTTCAATCCCCTTGACAGTCTTTCCCATGCTATGTAGAAGTGAGTGGCTAATTTTAAGTCCTTATATAAGGACTGGCTTGAAGGGGCGAAGCAAGAATGCTTTTCATCTTCCCCGTTATCTGTAGAGGACAGTGTAGGGATAAGGTGTTATTGAGCTATTAAAGCTCTGATCATGGCAGGAGGGTAATAGCAATAGCCCAGCCTCAGTTCGGACTTCATTGGCTACAGCATTGCCATCCATTACCCTCCAAGGGTGTTAATCACCGCATCTCTCGCTAACTCTAAGTCCTTATAAGGACTGGCTTAAAGGGGCGAAGCAAGAATGCTTTTCATATTCCCCGTTATCTGTAGAGGACAGTGTAGGGATAATGTGTTTTTGAGCAATTAAAGCTCTGATCATGGCAGGAGGGTAACTGCCTCAGTTAGAACTTCATTGGCTACAGCAATGAAGTTCTAATCAGTGAAACTCGAGTACCGAGCAGAACCGCTCACATTCCGAGGAAAATAATTCACCGGCAAGTACCCCTCAGTGGGCCGTGCGGGAGAACACTTTCCCCGGAGACTCAAAGTGCTCCCTTAGGGCAAAACCTAAGAGAGCGAACTCATTAACCCAGGATAACAGCAACAGCCGAACCTCAGTTAAACTTCATTGGTTCAGCATTGCCATCCGTTACCCTATATGTATGGGCATCTCATATAAAATCAATCACCGACTATGTAAGTAAAGGTGAAATCTCAAAAATATACGGATACGGACGATCTCTAGGCCACTCCATAGTGGGCGAAAGACCGTCCTAATCTCAGCGTTGGTTCCACTCAGTGACGGGCTCCCCGACCACTGAGCAGAACCGCTCATATTCCGAGGAAAATAATTCACCGGCAAGTACCCCTCAGCGGGCCGTGCCGGAGAACACTTACCCCGGAGACTCAAAGTGCTCCCTTAGGGCAAAACCTAAGAGAGCGAACTCATTTACCCAGGATAACAGCAACAGCCGACCTCAGTTAAACTTCATTGGTTCAGCATTGCCATCCGTTACCCTATATGGGCATCTCATATAAAATCAATCACCGTATGTGAAAGTAAAGGTGATAATCTCAAAAATATATCGGACGATCTCTAGGCTACTCATTCGTGGGCGAAAGACCGTCCAAATCTCAGCATTGGTTCTACTCAGTGAAACTCGAGTACCGAGCAGAACCGCTCACATTCCGAGGAAAATAATTCACCGGCAAGTACCCCTCAGCGGGCCGTGCCGGAGAACACTTTCCCCGGAGACTCAAAGTGCTCCCTTAGAGCAAAACCTAAGAGAGCGAACTCATTAACCCAGGATAACAGCAACAGCCGAACCTCAGTTAAACTTCATTGGTTCAGCATTGCCATCCGTTACCCTATATGGGCATCTCATATAAAATCAATCACCGTATGTGTAAGTAAAGGTGATATCTCAAAAATATCGGACGATCTCTAGGCCACTCATTCGTGGGCGAAAGACCGTCCAAATCTCAGCGTTGGTTCTACTCAGTGAAACTCGAGTACCGAGCAGAACCGCTCATATTCCGAGGAAAATAATTCACCGGCAAGTACCCCTCAGCGGGCCGTGCCGGAGAACACTTTCCCCGGAGACTCAAAGTGCTCCCTTAGGGCAAAACCTAAGAGAGCGAACTCATTTACCCAGGATAACAGCAACAGCCGAACCTCAGTTAAACTTCATTGGTTCAGCATTGCCATCCGTTACCCTATATGGGCATCTCATATAAAATCAATCACCGACTATGTAAGTAAAGGTGAAATCTCAAAAATACGGACGATCTCTAGGCCACTCCATAGTGGGCGAAAGACCGTCCTAATCTCAGCGTTGGTTCCACTCAGTGACGGGCTCCCCGACCACTGAGCAGAACCGCTCAAATTCCGAGGAAAATAATTCACCGACAAAGCCCCTCAGCGGGCCGTGCCGGAGAACACTAACCCCGGAGACTCAAAGTGCTCCCTTAAGGCAAAAACCTTAAGAGAGCGAACTCAAAAACTCATCGCCCAAGGGGGTAACAGCAACAGCTGAACCTCAGTTAAACTTCATTGGTACAGCATTGCATTGTTGCCATCCGTTACCCCCAAGGGCATTAATGAATCAGTCCACCTCACGGTCGATTGATTCATCCTATCCGCCTCGCTAACTCTAAGTAAACTTCGTATATTACTTATACATTCTATATTTAATACAAATATTGGTGTACGAAACTAGTATAATTTGTTAAAATTAACAAAACATTTTAATTTTTTCAAATTTTTAAAATCTCTTTATAAATATCATCAAACAAGTATTGAAATTATAATTGGCTTTAAAGATTTCAATAGATTTAATTATTATTTATGCAAAGAAATGAGAAATTGGCCATCGAATAATCATCCGAGGGTCTAGAATATTGTTCATGTTTTTTCTAGAGTATTGTTTATGTCACTTCTTTCACTAATTCCAATGTTTATTAAATATTCACCGGGATCATCTTTGCATTTAAGGATAAAATTAGCCATTTCGGCTAACATCCGTGAAAAGAAAAGAAAGAATATCAATTGCTTTTTATTTTTATGAAATAAAATTAAATATTCCATTTCAAATGGAAAGTCCATACATATGTATATTTTGGCTTTCAATGATATTTTCAGGAATTGAATGAAACATCATATTAGCATATTTTCAGCATTTGTTTTTATCATTTCACAAAAACAGTGTTCTAACATAGGCATGAACTGGCGCCATCTGTGTTCCATTTAATGTATTAAATCAGGAAAGTTTCTAACATTTATTTCGTGTAGTCTTGTTAGTAGATAAATTATACATAGATAAAAATCCGGATTTATGCTCTCGCTCAGTGGTGCAGTTGCACTAGTTATTGCAATGTTCTGCTTCATTTTTTTTATTGTTATATAAAATTACATAATAAAATTTAACTTTTTCTTCTCCGCAACGAATTTTATTTTTGTATTTCATTGATACAAATGAGATATTTAGATAAAACAATAGTTATTAATCACATTAATAGTGTGTCAATACAGAAACTGTTCTGGTCATATAAATTCACGAGAAGCATTGTGATATGCATTCCGATTATTACTAAGCATTAAATGCTTTGTTAGAAAAAAATCCCTTGAGTTGTTCGTCAAAACAATTGCACTTCATCTGCATTTAATCACTCTTACTTAAAATGCCATTATCTCAGTATCTGCTTCAGATGATAAAAATAGCAAAGTCATACTGGAGAGATTGAGACTGTATGAAGGGAATTTCAATTGATTGCATATTTTTTTTTCTTTCTGCAAAATTTGCTCATATATGTGTGTACTGCTATGGAGAAGTATCTGTTTGGTGAGCTTTCATGGATATTTGTTTTTGATTGTCGTATGAGGACACTTAGGAGTTCCTATGTATCACATCGCATTAGTAGTAAAAGTTACTCAAAATCCACTAATAATAAGCTTTGAATGGTAATTAATTCGTAATTGTGAAGCTCTTTAGAAGTACTTTGGTGGTAAAGTATATTTAGTTCCATGTAGTGCTTAAAATTAACAATTTTAAATAATATTTTGAGATTTACCTAATATTTCATTTTTCTCTTGCATGTTCAGAACTTTCACAGAATGGACTGCATGTTTCTCCATGACAGTTTCTAGGAAAAAATTCATCAAATACCCCCCCCCCCTCTCTCAATACTTTGCGTTCTACTCATATCACACAAGAAGCAGTGTGAAAATTCACTTGTATTTCATTCGACCTGCTAATTTTTTAGATATACTTTTCTTTTCCATATTAGCGATATTCGAACCCAGGAGTTACCAAAGCAAACACTAATAAGCTTTCGTCTACATAGCAGAATATGTTTTGTTTTAATTTTTTTTAATCCTAAAAATGCTGTATTTTTGAAATGTGCTATATAATAAAATGCTATATTTATCCTTGACAAAAATGTAAATAAAAGAATTATTAAAGAAAATTGAATAAAAATTCACGGAATTCATAAAATTAAATGTAAATTTTATTAAAAAATAAAGTATAAATTAAATTTCAAATTTAATATGAATAATCACTTAACCACCATAAATTTTCTTATATCAATGAAATACTATTATCAATGAATTACTGGTTGGGGATCCCGTCACTGAGTGGAACCAACGTTGAGATATGGACGGTCTTTCGCCTACTATGGAGTGGCCTAGAGATCGTCCGTTTTTTTGAGATTTTACCCTTTACTTACTAATCCGGGTAACAAATGGCAATGCTGAACCAAGGAAGTTAACTGAGGTTCGGCTGTTGCTGTTATCCTGGGTGATGAGTTTTTGAGTTCGCTCTCTTAAAGTTTTTGCCTTAAGGGAGCACTTTGAGTCTCCGGGGAAGGTGTTCTCCAGCACGGCCCGCTGAGGGGTTCTTGCCGGTGAATTATTTTTCTCGGAACTTGAGCGGTTCTGCTCAGTGGTCGGGGAGCCCGTCACTGAGTGGAACCAACGCTGAGATATGGACGGTCTTTCGCCCACTATGGAGGGGCCTAGAGATCGTCCGATTTTTTGAGATTTTACCCTTTACTTACCAATCAGGGTAACAAATGTCAATTCTGTAGCCAATGAAGTTTTAACTGAGGCTCGGCAATTGCCGTTACTAGAGCTTTTTAGCTTAATAACACCCCATCCACACAGATTTTCTTCATTTAGATGACGGGATAAAGAGTCAAGGACTCAGTCCATCGCCCAGTTCTTTTAAGAGCTAAGCGATGCAAAGTTTTCTTGTCGTGATACCTAATCTCCATGCCATTCAGGGCGAGCAAACTACTCACAAAATTTTTCCATCACTGTACCCGTAAGAGATATAGTACGCCCATAGATTCGAGACCCTTCGATACTTCTGTGCATGTGAAAAGAAGGAGAATCTACTCTCGTTATAGGATAATCAATCCGTCTTGGGGGATGGGTTGTTTATTACTATATGTCGGAAAATTAACTTCTGTTTTATGATCATTGTAGTTTTTAAAGTGATAACTATTTTGTCCGCGCGGTTAGCCTAGTGGCTTTGCGCTTTGCAACCATATACCTGGGGAAGGAGTGTCCCAGGTTCGATTCCCATCGAATACGTGAGGATCTTCCTCAGGCATAGCCAAGTTAGCCGGTTTTGGGAGCGGGCACTAGGGTTTTTTCTGCCAGTTTATCTGGCGTTTTTCATCCCGCAAACCGGCCCAGTGAACATACGCTTCTACAACCAAAAATATATCCCCCCCAGTGGCAGACTAGGCGACAGGTCGGTTGGGTTACTTAGATGCGACTAACAAGTAGTCGCATCTAAGTAACCCATCTAAGTAGCCCATGCATGTTGTAAGAGGCGACTAAAATGGGATGAGTTTCGTTCTCTCTCTCAGGTTTCTTCCGGAAGTTTGCTCCCGGTGTGTGCGTGTGTGTTGGGGGGGGTTAACCTGAGAGAGCATTTTAAGTCTCCGGTGAGGGTGTTCTCCGGAATAGCCCGTGAGGTGGATGCTATTCCCTGGAATATGAGCAGTTCTTCTCGGTGGTAGGGGGGGTGGGGGGGGGCGTCACTGAGTGGAACCAACACTGAATTGAACGGTCTTTCGGCAACTCGTAGGGAGTGGTCCGGGGGATCATCTTAATTTTTAGAGACGGCTTTACTTTCATATAAGTCCATTCAGGGAGAGCAAACTGCTCACAAAATTTTTCCATCACTGTAGCCGTAACAGATAGCGGGGAATATGAAAAGCATTCTTGCTTCACCAATCTAGACAAAAAAAAAAAAAAAAAAAAAAAAAAACCATACAAAAGAATAATTGTATGAGTCATTGTAATATTAGAATTGTGGATTTGGTGAATTGATATTATAATGGCGGTCATTGTATAAGAGTTAGCATAATGATAGTTTTTGCACGATTAAATTGTGAATCGCATTATAAGTGCAGCTATGGCAAACGCAGTTGAGGAAAACGTTTTAGCCTTAACAAGTAGACATGGAAAAACTAATAAATGAAACGAAATTCGAAGACGGATATCGGAAGTACATCATCTTAGAGAAAGTACTTAATAATAACTGGCCATGAAAAATAAAGCTCTATGAGACCCCCCCCCCCCCAATTCTCACAGAAGACAGTCTGGAAGACCGAAACCACGAAAATGTGACAGCATTAAACAACAGACAACAGGATTAGACCAGTCACCAAATTCTGAGGAGGCGACAAAACTCCAAACCAATGCCCATCTTATGTCGAATTCAGCTGACAAGCAGGAGGAATTCCAAATAGTTAAAAAAAGGAAAATCTCCGTTACTAGAGACACACCCAAACCAGTGGAAAAGACAGTGAAAAACGAAACACCGCACCCCTATTACTGGTAGAAATCAGCACAGACCAGAAACGCATCTACGATCTCCAAACTATCTCTGCTTTAATCAAAAGACTGAATCATTAAAACACAAGTCAATAGCGACGCAATGTCATCGCTACCAAAATTTTGGCGATGCACAACGCTGTTGCAAAGAAGGTTACCAATGCGTTAAATGTGGTGGAAAACATGCAAAGACTGAATGCCCAAAACCGCCCACACAACCAACAAAGTATGCAAAGTGCGGAGGCCCACACCCTGCAAACTACAGGGCCTGTACGACATTTCCACAAAACCAGAAGACTCAACTCCAAATCAGTAAACCTCCACAAGAACACAGAACTACTACACAAGCCACGACTTCCACAACAAGCAGAAAATCTTACGCAGAAGCAGCTGCGCCAAGATCAACCCCAAGACCCCATACCACGTTCAAACTATCCTCAAAATTCAAGTAAACCTGACCTGTCAAATTTAACAAGCTGCATCGGAACAATGCTATCAGAACTTCGACACCTCCCCACCTTCAAGAAGTCAAGGACATCATCCTTAGGCATACTCAGTTACTATTCTCAGCAATGCTCAATGAATAAACACAATAGAAAACCTACCTCACTACAGATTGTCAGCTGGAACGCTAATGGAATAACAAACAAGATCCCAGAACTACAGGAATTCGCAGCAGAGACCCAAGCTGATATTATCCTCATTAACTAAAAACATCTGCACCCAAATAACAAACCAAAAATCAACAACTATATCACCTACCGTACGGACAGATCTTACGCAAGAGAGGAGGCACAGCCATCTTCATCAAAAACCACAGGAATCGAAATCCAGAATGGAAAACACAAACAGTCTCAAGATATTTGCAGTCTACAGTCCTGCCCCCAAAACCCTCCTAGAATTAGACCTGGAAAAACTAGTGAACAGAGGTAGAACAGTGATCATAGCCGGAGATCGTAATGCCAAAAACCCAACTTGCAACAGTAGAAATTCAAATATCAATTGTAGAACACTCAACCATATGCTACTACAAGAAACATGACAGTAATAGGATCCACAGAGCCCACATACTAATGGAGCCACGGCCGTCCAGACTTACTTGATATAGCAATACTAAAAAACATAGTACACGGCTATCAAATACAAGCGATCAACGACATGAGTTCGGACCACAATCCCATCATATTGCAATTAGGCACCATACATGATCTAACTGAAACAACATCACCTTTATTGATCGGAAACAACTCCTCTCAGCCTTCCAGGAAAACCTAAGTCCAGTACCACACATAACATCTCCTAAAGAAATAGAAAAGGCAGTGGCAACCCTTGAAAAACAAATATTGGCAGCAATATCCTATGTAAGAAACACAATCACACATGCACCGCCAAACGAACTCCCAGGGGAAATAAAACAACTCATCCGAGAAAAGAACAGGCTACGAAGACAGTATCATAGAACATTGGATCCCACAGATAAACAGACAGTTAATAGAGCAATGAACCAGGTTCGGCATGCATTAAAAGACCACCGAAACCAACTTCGGAACAACAAGATACATCACCTAAACACAGAAGACCAGTCAATATGGAAAGCTATGAGGTCTCTTTGCTCAAAGCACAGCACACTCCCTCCAATTCAAGATGAATATGGAATAGTCTTTAAAGATGAAGAAAAAGCGGAAGCATTTGCAGATAGCTTGGAAAGACGTGTAACTCCAATTATGCTTCAACTTTATAAGAAAAATTCACACCCAAGTGCGGAAAATAACTCACAACGCCAAGTCCAAATCCAACAACAAATCCATATCACCATCAGAAATATACCAAATCACAAGAAAATTCAATAGCAAGAAGACCCCGTGACTGGACGGAATCACGAACAAGGCGCTCAAGCTGATCCCACGCAAAGGCATCATGCATCTAGTGGCCACCACCAATGCCATCCTACGGCTAAATCGCTATCCAGAACGGTGCAAACTTACAGAGGTCTTCCTAATTCCAAAACCAGGAAAAAATACACAATTTTCACAGAACTATCGACCCATGAGCCTACTATCATGCTTAGGCGATATAGCCAAACGCGTTATACCTGCACGGAATCAAGAGGCAGCAGAAAACAACCAGTTGCTGCTCGTCATATCAGACGAGCAACACTTGGCTTTAGAAAACAGCACTCCATAACTCAACAAATCTACAGAGTCACTGAATACATTACCCAAGGGTATGAATGGCACCAGCACTCTGGTGCAATCTTCCTGGACATAGCTCAGGCATCTGGCAGAATTTAGAATTATGAATTAATTTTCAAGCTACACCCAGTAGGAATCCCATTGCTACTAGTTTTACTCATCAAGTAATATCTGAACAACAGAACATTTAGGATAAAAATAAATGGAATTAGATCCACTCAAAGAAAAATCACGGCTGGAGTCCACAAAGGCTCTCTACTGTCATCCTTTACTCTTCTCCACATACATGACAGATCTCCCCAAGTTTTCCCCATCCATCACCGCCCGCTATGCCGATAACACGAACATCATAGCCAGGTTCTTCCGACCACAACCGGTCATAAACAAACTACAGATAGCAATCAATGAACTAGATAATTGGTACAGCAAATGGCGCATCTCAATCAACGCAGAAAAAAAAGCTTCGCAGTACTCTTCACCAGACGAAAAGCAGAAGCGAATACAAGCATAAAAATATTCGAAAAATCATCCCTTGGCACAAATCAGCCAAATATCTAGGAGTTTAGCTTGATAAAATATTAAACACACATAAATGCCTTTAGTGTCTCCATTAAAGCCATCCAGACCATATCTATATCCACTCTATTCAGGAGTGGATATAGACACAGCTATATCCACTCCTGAATGGGAACAGCCTCCTAAGCATAAAGAACAAAATTCTCCTCTACAAATCATTGGTAAGTTTTCAACTAATCTATGTCTCACCAGCCTGGGGACACACGACTGAAAGAAACATACAAAGACTACAAACAATCCAGAACTAAACGCTCCCTGGTTCATCAGAAACCTTCAGTTACACCGAGAAGCTAACCTGCTAGATATTAAGACCCACATGGTAGGCATTGTAGAAAAATTATTCACGGTCACAGACAACACCCAAATCAACTGATTCGACAGGCAGCTGACTACAAGCCATCAGACCGCTTCAAACATAGAAGACCGAAAGCCTTCATCGTAAAAGAAAGCTGAAACTACACAAAATGCTCACAAAGAGCGGGTAAAATACCCACACTAAACCCTCATCCACAATCAAGATAAAGGGATAAAGATTCATGGACTCAGTCCATCACCCAAAGAAGTTCACAGTTCACAACGATACAAAAGACAAGGTCCAAATGGACTGCTGTTGTTATATTTTAACTATCACCAAAAGTGTTTTATGAAATATTTGTGGAACAGTTCAGAATAATAAAAAAATGTACTTAAAGATGGCACCAGGATTGGCTTTTTATTGTTTTGAATTATTGTTGTAGCAACTCGACTATAAAGAAAATGTACAGATGCTTGTTAAATACGTGTTTTCTTTTCTTATTTTATTAAATGAAAATTCCGAGTTCTTCCGCCTTCTTACGTGAGTGTCTTATAAAGATTCCTCAAGTTGTAGACGGGATTTGAATATAGGTTCGAATCAAAATGCAAATATCGCGACGTCTTTGGGATAGCACTATGGTGAGAAGGATACATATTTATATTAACTATATTTTACAAAGTCGAAGCAGTTTCTTAGAAAATCTAGAATTTTTCAGGCTATAGCAGCTTAACATATTTTTAAAATAGCTTAAAATCTCTAAGAAGAAAATTTATGAATTCAGTTAGCATTTTTTAACTACACTTCTGACTACAATTTTTGATAGCGTGTGTCTATATATTATTTACAAAACATTTCTCGGATAAAATCGGGTATATATTTATATATATATACTTAATTTAACTACCCTACCATCATTATCTTTTTAAGGACATATATAAAAGTTTGTTCCTATTTCATTCATGTATTTTCCCCTCCGGAATGATTTACAGTTTGAACTTCATTCATATAATGATATAGGAGAATGTATGATAGTTCACTGCTTCATATATTCATATATTTTTCTAGGTGTAGAAAAATATATGAATGTATAATTTTATCTATATATTCATTCTACTCTCAACTTCCTATTAATTCTTCTGCAGTAATAGACTGTTTCATGCCTTTATGGTGCTTGATAGACTTATGCGTGTATTTTATGCACTATATTCTGTTTTCTGAAAATTATAAACTTTTATTATATAAAACATAGTTGGATTATAAATATGTTTGATTATTTAATGCAAATTTTGGAGATTTTTGAGAATAATTGAAAAAAAAAAGGTATAAATAAAACAAACCAATTTATTAAATGCATCTTTATTTACTTATAATACATTGAAAATATCATACTTAAGCAAAAAGCTGTGTGCTTTTCGTTTTCTTCGATGATCATACATACATACATATACAGTATTTTCGTTTTGCTTGTTGAAAATGAGCGAAAAGATTGCTTAGTTTTAGTAGTTGATAATTATTCTAATCTAATATAATATATACAGTAGTTTCGTTTTGCTTGTTGAAAACGAACGAAAAGATTGCTTATGCTTATATAGTTTTAGTATTTGATATGTGATAATTATTCTTATATATACAGTATTTTCGTTTTGCTTGTTAAAAATGAGTGAAAATACTTATATACAGTATTTTCGTTTTGCTCGTTGAAAATGAGCGAAAATGCTTATATATATATATATACATATATGAAATATATATATATATATATATATATATATTCGTTTTGCTTGTTGAAAATGAGCGAAAAGATTGCTTATGCTTATAGTTTTAGTAGTTGATATTTGATAATTATTCTTATATATACAGTATTTTCGTTTTTCTTGTTGAAAATGAGCGAAAATACTTATAGTATTAGTAGTTGATATTTGATAATTATTCTTAAATATATATACAGTATTTTCGTTTAGCTTGTTGAAATGAGCGAAAAGATTGCTTAGGCTTATAGTTTTAGTAGTTGATAATTATTCTAATCTAATATATACAGTAGTTTCGTTTTCCTTGTTGAAAATGAACTAAAAGATTGCTTATGCTTATAATTTTAGTATTTGATATTTGATAATTATTCTTATATATACAGTATTTTCGTTTTGCTTGTTGAAAATGAGCGAAAATGCTTATATATATATATACATATATACATATATGATATATATATATATATATATATATATATATATATATGACAGAATGATCATTGACTCGGTTAACATACAAGGAATATCGCAGTCACATAATATTTTATATACGCCAGGGTATTTGAGTTGATGATGACAAGGTTTTGGGTGGCTAATTAAGGAACGGATCTTTGGAAGTGGAGTGAACAAGGTTCTGATATTGTATTTTTTTAGAACTTTTGCTAATTTATGTGAAACAGTACTTATGTAAGGAATAGATATATTGCTTTTGAATCTATTTGTTTCTTCTGAGTGATGTCTAGGAGGATTAAGAAGGAATTTGTTAATGATTTTCTTGGAATATCCATTAACTTCGAAAGAAGTTTTCAGATGGCTTATTTCTGTAAGCAGTTCATTTGGATCATCAAGAAGAGAACGGGCTCTATGTCTATACAATGAGCGAAAAGCTTGCTTATGCTTATAGTTTTAGTAGTTGATATTTGATAATTATTCTTATATTAGAGCTGGAGTCTTCAACACATAGCCCGCGGAGCCCTTTGCCTTGGACCGCCGGCCATTTTTAAAAAATAACTATTTAACATTAAAACGCGATTAAATAAAAAATAATTTCATTGAAGCCCGCAGGCCACTAAGCTATAGTGCGGTATTTAGAATTGTAAGATGCTTTCCAGATTCACAAGGAACGCTGTGCATTTGACACTTTACATAAAATCCTATAAAAATAAGTATTAAATAGACATGCTTCTTCAGCCAGAGCCAAGCGGTACTTAAGTACTAGTACTAACGTCGCAGGTAGATGGCTGAAACAGTAGTTTGTTCGAGTGCGCTGTCTAGTGCCTTCCAGATACATCTCGAAAGTTCTCGATACTTCGTTATTTTCATATAAATACAAAAAATCTCATCCACAGTCAGTCGTGAACAGTGTGATATTCGTGTATAAACACACGCAGGTTCGTCGTGTCAGCCATAGCCTATTGTGGTTTTATATTGCCAGACTTTTTTCATTAGTGTGAGACATGTTCAGTGGATAATATTGAATATCACCTTCCATCACTATAGCGTCTAAGTAAAAAGCGTAAATCAAGGGATTCTTGTGTTTTTAATGAAAAGTGGACCAATTTGTACTTTTTTGTGCCGATCGACGATAAGCCAATGTGTTTAATTTGTCGTGCGTCAGTATCAAAAGAAAGAATACAATATAAAACGACACTATGAGACAGATGCAAGCATACGTCCAATTTCGATCAGCTTCAAGGGCGGCTTGGTGTGGACAAAGTGAACTGTCTCCAAATTGGTTTAAAATGCCATCAGGGTACGTTTAAAAAGTAGAGGGAAGAAAGTGAAGCGTGTGTCGAAGTAAGTTATGCAATAGTTGAAAAAAATTGCTAAAAAATCAAAAGCCTTCTTGGACGGAGGGGTTTGTGAAAGAGTGTCTCATCGCTGCTGGGGATTTTCTGTGCCCAAATAATAAAGAAGTGTTTAAAAACCCGAGTTTGTCTGAGGTAACTGTAGCACGACGTGTCGAAGAATTTGCCAAGGACGTTGAAGGAACTTGAAAAAAAACTGTCGTCCGAATTTACATCATATTCACTCGCTTTAGATGAGAGCGCAGATGTGAAGGATGTAGCAGAACTGGCTATATTTGTCCGTGACATTGATCAACAATTCAGTGTGACAGAAGAACTGCTAGAGCTCGTGTCTATGAAGGGAACGACGAAAGGCACTGATATTCTTGAAGCTGCCAAGAAAACGCTCCACCCTTTCGACCTCAGCTTAACCAACCTCGAGGGTGTGGTAACTGATGGTGCCCCTGCTATGGTGGGAAAGAACGAAGGGTTTGTTGCGCTGCTACGGAAAGAACCGGAACTAGAAGGAAACGATTTCGTCCATTACCACTGTTTAATCCACCAGGAGAATTTGTGCGCGAAAACTATCGGATTTGAGAATGTTACGAAAGTTATTGTGACTGTCGTCAACATTATTAGGGCAAGAGGATTGAATCATCTTCAATTCCAAGATTTTTTGACCCAAGAGCGCGAAGCGGATCATCGAAGCGAATCGGCGATGTGGTTTATTATAGTGATTTACGTTGGTTGAGCAGAGGGAAGGTTCTTAAAAGAGTCTTTGACTTAAGGAGCGAAATACAGAAGTTCATGCAAGCCAAGGGGAATCCCATTGCGGAATTTAACGATCCGAAGTGGATGACAGACATTGTCTTTGTGACCAACATCTCCTTGCACATGAATGACCTAAATACGCGGCTACAGTCCAATGATCAACTAGTGCACACTCTGTTTGATCACATCAAAGCTTTTGTGGCCAAGTTCAAACTTTCGGAGGCACAACTCGCAAAAAAAGCCAACTCGTTTTTTCAGCTTCTCGCTGAGTCCAACTGTTCGTCTCCTGATGAATGATGAATACGCTGCAAAATTATCCGTGTTGCGAAGTGAGTTCGAATAGGGATTTAATGATTTTCGTAACCAACGGTAACCAACTTTCGATTTATTTTCAATGCCATTCAGTGTCAATGCTGCCGATATGCCAGGCTCAGTACAAATGGAGCTGCTTGAACTCCAAAACAACTCTTCTTTGAGAGAAAAATTATTCAATGTGTCCTTGCTTATATTTTACAAAGACTACATTTCTGAGGACGCATTGCCTAATCTTCGCTGGCATGCTTTGAAATGTGCGCTTTGTTAGAACCCACATACTTATGTGAGCAGTTCTTCTCCAGAATGAAACATGTGAAGTCCAAAACAAGAACGATTACGGACCAACATCTCGAGAATACTCTACGCATAGCGACTTCCAACATTGATGCCAACATCGACAAGCTGGTCAAGGAAAAGCATTACCAAGTTGCCGATTGACATTGTAAAAAAAAAATGTTTCTTCTTTAAATTATATTTTTTCCAAGTATTGATTGTATTTACTTATCATAAACCCGACTACTACCTACTGAGTTTGTTTATTTTTATAGGATTTTATATAAAGTATCAAATGCACAGCGTTCCTTGTGAATCTGGAAAGCATCTTACAATTCTAAATACCGCAATATAGCTTAGTGGCCCGCGGGCTTCATTGAAATTTTTAATGCGTCCCGCACTGTCTGAAAGGTTGATGACCCCTGTATTAGAGAGAGAGAGAGAGATCTAAGATAAGCCTTCATCATTCCAGACATCATCTGAAAAATGAGAGAGAGAGAGAGAGAGAATCTTGTGAATTACGTGTATATATATATATATAACCATCATTTAGCTGCAATAGAAGAAAAATGTGTTATATGACGAAGTATTCTTGACAAAAGAATGCTACCATACGTTTCATTATCCTGTATAGATTGAACTCAATTCAGTTAAATAAACCTTAAAACTCACTTAAGGAAAAGCACGCGCTACTATATCAACAGCAATCATACTCACGGAGGCTCAAACAGCTGAACGAAAGGAGAAGCACGTAGTGTGCGAAATGCGATAGTTCTCCGTGAATTTCACTATCGGCCAAGATATTTCATGAGTTTTCCCATTAATGAACACAAATAAACATAAAACTGGTCCCGGTTAGTATCCCGCCACCTCCCCGTGAGAGTTTCTCTAGTAAAACGACAGTTAAATACTTCGTCAAGGGGCTGTGAAAGCTCGAGTTGCGAAGAATCGGACGAAATGATTTGTTGAAAAGCTTTTCCTTCTCGGCTGTCGTCAGCCGGACGCTGTTTGACGCTCACGGAAAAAGCACGGAAACAGCAGCGCGGTTCAAGTTTCCGCGACCTCAGTGTACGGCAGGCTTATTGACAGTTATGTTCATTTTCGGTGTCTGCTTCGCTACTGAACTTCCGGTCTGTAGTGGAGGAAGGATGGAACGTAGAACAATTTGAAACGAAAAAAAGAGCAGAATGTTAATGAGATTTTTATGAAAAGAGTGCTCTGATTATCTTGAAGGTGGATTATCAGTTGTATTTGATTTATTAAGGCCATTAACCTCAACGAACACTCATATTCATCTTATAAATAATTTAATACTGAAATCGAAATTGAACCAATTTGAAATAATCTAAAGTATGCATCCTAAATTCCAAATTCTGCTCTTAGTTAGTATGATACCGAATTATTCTACTCAAAACAGTCTGATTGAAATCAAAAGTTATACCGCTATTACAATCCTTAAAACCAGAGCCAAGAGATAAAATGTCTAATCGGTTGCAAAATACTTACAAATTATGTTTTTCCCAATTTGGAGGAAGTAACTTTCTGGGCTATGAAAACTAACTGCAAATAGCTTGCTCATGTCGTTCTAAATTCAAAAATTAAGTATAATACACATTTTTACCGTATAAAATTATTTTGAATGTTGTTTTTCTAAGTTTGTACATGTGCGTCGATATTGTAGATCCAAAATTCGATAATTTAATCAATATAAATAAATCAGTTTGCACCGCAGAGTAATATTTTCAAATTTTGATTTTAAAAGTGTTCATAATTCTACTACCAAAGACTACAGTAGGCTTCCAATTGAGGTGGACTTCCTCTGCTAGATCTACGATGTGCATATTAAGTCCTTATAATGACTGGCTTAAAGGGGTGAAGCAAGAGTGCTTTTCATCTTCCCCGTTATCCGTAGAGGACAGTGTAAGGATAGGGTGTTATTGAGCTATTAAAGCTCTGATCATGGCAGGAGAGTAACAGCAAGAGCCGAGCCTCAGTTAGAACTTCATTAGCTACAGCATTGCCATCCAACTAGTTAGTTCATGTGCATATGCACATTGAAAAAATTAACATGCACATCGAACAAATTAGCTTAGTCCTTATAAGGACTGGCTTAAAGGGGCGAAGCAAGAATGCTTTTCATATTCCTCGTTATCTGTAGAGGACAGTGTAGGGATAAGGTGTTATTTAGCTATTAAAGCTCTGATCATGGCAGGAGGGTAACAGCAATAGCCGAGCCTCAGTTAGAACTTCATTGGCTACTGCATTGCATTCCATTACCCTCCAAGGATATTGGATTGAATGAATCAATCACCGCATCTCACGGTCGATTGATTCATCGAACAAATTAGTCCTTATAGTCCTTATAAGGACTGGCTTAAAGGGGCGAAGCAATAATGCTTTTCATATTCCCCGTTATCTGTAGAGGACAGTGTAGGGATAAGATGTTATTGAGCAATTAAAGCTCTGATCATGGCAGGAGGGTAACAGCAATAGTTAGAGCTTCTTTAGCTACAGTTAGAGCTTCTTTAGCTACAGCATTGCTATCCATTACCCTCCAAGGGTATTGGTTGAATCTTCCGATCAGCTCGAACAAATTAGCATCACAAAGATGATCATAATAAAATATATTATGTAATAATTTATATGGTGTCTAACGTCATTAACAGTAAATTTCTTTAAAACTAAAAAAAAAAAGTCCTTGCAATATCTTTATAAAAATATTTATAAAGAATAACTTAAAATGTTATTAAATCAAACGATTTAGTTTGGTTTTCATCAAGTATTAATAATTATTTATTATTAAATAATCATGAAATCCATGAAATGAATACAAAAAAAAATGTGCGAATAATTGTTTTAAATGCAATTGTGAAATGAAAACTATTGCACGAATCAAACTGACTGAAATCAAACTACATCTATCGTTCACTGTTTCTCTAGTGTTCTCAGCATCAAAAGTATAATAAATCTAAAAAGCCTGTTTTGAATAAGTACGAAAATTGTAGATTATATATTGGAACAGAAGCAATGTATTAACTTATCGAATTAAAATAATTCTCTGTTATTATGAATATTATGAATCTGTTATTATTTATATATATATATATATATATATATTAAAAAAAGTTTTTTTTTTTAATTTTATAATTCTAAAATTTTAGTATTCATTTTTTATGTGCAATTAGACCTTCTGAAAAAGAACAATCTTGGATTAATATTAACAAATCGTTCCTCTCAGTTAATATTATTTATGGTTCAGCATATCACGGTACTTCATGGAACATCGTGGTATATTGTGGTTTCGGTACATCACCTTTAGGGCTTCACTTTATCCGAAATGTTACAACTAGCTTTCTAGAAATTTAAATTTTATAATATATCCTTACACGGAATATATTTTCCATGTCACTTGGTGCTAAAAATTCAACGAAACTACTCGATAATGTTCGGAAAACATCGGTGAAAATCATAAAATTGCCCAATTTACGTTAATTTAATTTAATCCTATCCATAATTCTAATATATCATACATGCAGTATAGTACGCCCACACTGTAGAGCTTCGCTTGGCTTGGTGCCAAGAATAGTCGATTCATGCTGAAGGGGAGAAAGAAATGAAGGGCGTATGAATTGGTGGCCAACATGCAAAATCACGTTCTTTATAGATAAAAGTTTCCACTTTTATACAAGCAAAATAGTTATCACTTTAAAAAACTACAGTGATCATAAAAGAGAAGTTAATTTTCCGACGTGAATAAACAACTCATCCCAGAAGACGGATTAATTACTCTATTATCGGAATGGGTTCTCCTTTTTGTACATGCGCAAAAGTGTTTAAGGGTCTCGAATCTGTGGGCGCACTTTTTATAGTCTCCTGTTATCTGCGGGGGATACGTTCCAAGACATCCCGTGGATAGTACCGAACCTTATATATACGATGTTTTTCCCTATACATACATACCTATGATAAAGTTTTATTAATGAATTAGGCACAGTAAGAGATTAACAACAATAACTAGTAATAATAAAATGTAACAATAAACAGTAATAAAGAATTGTAACAATAAACTGTAATAAAAGTTATCTCAATGTGAATTAAATCTTAGCAACCTCAGCATACGAGGTTGTTGTTTTTTTTTAATGAAAAAAAAATGCCTCAGCATACGAGGTTGCCCCTATGCTTGCCGGTGTGTCCTATCTCTCTCTAGACGTATGTGTGTTCACGGGACCAGTTGGTCCCGTGAACACACATACGTCAAAAGGCAAATTGGCAATTAAAGGCGTAATACACTAAGGCCAAACAACTAAGTCTTCATGGCCTTGGCTGCTTCCATCGTAATAATTGAAAATCACAAATCTCACAGGTGGTTTGGAATATTCAGAAATACAGTTGTACAGGGAGACTCTCTTGCTTGGTAAACGTATAGGAAATAATTATCCGGATGACAAGTGATTACATTATGAAGTGTACAAAAAAATATTCTGCCAAATACTGTTAGTACTTTATCAAAATTAGTAATAAATATCCAAATGATTAAAGACAAAATACAACAATGCATTTCCAATAATATTCCTGTGTAGAGATTTCATTTATTAATCACACATCACCTGCAATCTAGAGCCTTTCTATCTTAGCCAGTATCAGCCGTGCCCTTTCACTGAAAAGATCTCAGTTGGAATTCCATCTCTGCCGCGAAAAACTTTAAAATTCCTTTTCAAATAAAAGTGAGTTAGCCGATTTTATACCGTAATTGCAGGATTTTCACTCCGGGATATTCACTTGAGTTTTGCATCCAGCAAAAAAAAATAACTCGAGTGCGTTTCCTGAAATTGCGAGAACTCTCGCAATTAACAGAACATAATAATACATTGACATCAAATCCTTTGATGCATTACCTGTAATTCACAACAACAACAACAACAACAACAGCCAGGTCGTTGCGAACCCATTAAAGAACTAAGGCAATACCTAGGAGGTACAAGTTTGGAAGGTGGCAAATCCGGCAAAATTGTGTCTCAACCATAAAAATGTCATTTTTTTCCAATTTTACATATTTTGAATTTATATGCTACAAAACAGCTTGCCTAGGGACGGAATGTACTCTACCAATGGTCCAGACAACAGCATATTACATAAAACCATTTATGGTACTCTTTGGTGTGTATGGACTCATCAACCCTTCGGATTTGATTTTGTTTCTGAAGCTATTTCTCAATTGTGGGTGCAAAGATTTTACTTCAATTTTGCGAGTCTTCATCTACTTTTTATGGTCCCTTCCATGCCTTTAAAGTGCGTAATCTTCCAAGTATCCATGGTTTCCGTAATTTAGTTTCCCAAGATAGTTGGTCTTATGACCATTAGAAAACATATTTTGTCCATTAATTGCGTCTGTTTGTCTGGCCAGTTTACCACCTTTGCAAGGATGAAAAATACGGAAGGACAATACTCATCTCCTTATAGGACTGGCTAACCCACTTTCAGGTGAAAAAAAAATCCTTATAAAGGTTTTTCATGTCCTCGAAACCAAATCTCTTCAACCAGAAGGCATCGTCTATAGACATTGACCTAAGGAGACTCCATCAAATTAAGTACTTAATAAAACAGATACAAATGACAATATTTTTATTTCTAAATTATAAACAAGAATAGTTGCATTATTGTGTTTACATTACGGAGCATATTGCTTTCTGATTACATTAGACGATATGATACCTGCCTGGTTGGCCGAGTGGTTAGCGTATCCGCTCTCCAGACAAAAGGCTGCGGGTTCGAATCCAGCCGTGGGCATGAATGATTCTGTGAAAATACTAGTGGAGTGGTGGGCGGTAAATGGCGTTTGTGTAGAAGATGGTAGTTGCGATTCGTTGTAGTTGGTGGATTGAATGGTGAAGACGGAGAGTTGTAGAGTGGGTGTCTGATGAGTCTTTGAACTCCCTGGAGGTGTCACTTAACAATAATTAGCATTAGTAATGCCATATAATTTTAGCATAACTCTGCTACTAGTATGTTCTTATGTTCTTTCTTGTGATTATATCAGTTGCTTTAATATCATTTTTGTTCTTGGTGTTTATCAGAACTTTCCAGACCTCCTTCGTATATCATAAATTATAAATAATTAACTTTATCATATCGTTATCATTTCCTAATATACGTCTTCAAGGCGTGTACAAGATACTACAGTATGTTAGTGCTATTTATTTAAGTTTACATTATTACTAACTTCTTATCACTAATCATCTTTCAAATTAATCTGCAATCAGGACTTCCATATTGTTAGATGTTACATTTTGGCCCTCTAGAGTACTACTGCCTAAACTAGTCTATCTAGACGTAGCTCCCTTTGAATCATTTTCCTGCCACCTTAGCACCTGTTTTGCTAATCTTTCCTCGCCTCAACTGTTTTATTTCCATTGAAAGTCTCAGACACATAAGATGAAATTGGTTTGAACTCGGTCTTGTACACAGCTAGTTTAGTTTTTTGGATAATTTCTCTCTTACTTATAACTAATTTCATCTTTCAATGCATCTTTCGATTCTTTCCATTATTTTTTTTTTCATTTGTACTTCTAATGTTGTTCCTGCTTACCTTTGCTTTCATTGAGTTTAAGCCTATTTCATTAGCAGACTGTTCACTTTCTCATTCATTGATGAAGAAGGCGGTGACCTTGTTTATTCAGACGAATTTCCAGTAGGCATGCCATTTTAAAGTCTAAGTTGCATGATACAACTTTTTGAGACAATAAAGAATATTTTTGTTTTCGCTTTAAGTCCCAAATTGCCAGTCAATTCTCTTTAGTAGATATCTAAGCAGATATCTACTAACAGGATATTGCATGAGAAGGTGTGCAACGGTCAAAATTTGAGTTTAAATTTAATTTAAAAATTTAATTTAAAAATTAAATTTTTCTGTTGAGTTTTCCGAGTGGTTAGATTATCTGCTCTTCAACCAATAGGCTGTGTTCGAATCCCACTTTGAGCAGAGATGTATGTGTGATTGTCTTCAGGTGGGTGATGAAGTTTATCGTTTGGTAGAAGACCACCGCAATCTTATTGGAGAGCTGAAATGGCTTCAAAACGTTCCATGTTTTCTAGTCTCTAGAGTGGGGTTTCCTGATTATGTTAAAATAAATAAAATGCAAGAAATTATGTAAAATTAATAATAAAATAGTTCTTATTCTGCCGATGGTAATGTATTATATAGGTTCACAACCTCTCGTGAGTAGGAGTAACATAAAAATGCAAATGATGTTTCATTGAGATCTCTACTTCATTAAAATCTTTACTTTGGATAAGCTAAATAAGACATTAAATCATTTAGTAATTCAAATAATAAATATAATTTTAAAAAACAACGATGTAATTAAAATAATCCTGTAACATATAATATATCTTCTCTTTTATTACAAAGTATTCTCTAAAACTCCACAATTTACATCCAAATTATTTCAACACCATTTTATAATTTATAAAATTGAAAGATATTAGTTCATCCGACAGAATTCATCAGTAATTTGGGATGATATATTTGAGGACTTCCGGGGTAACGAATGGCAATGCTGTAGCCAATGAAGTTTTAACTGAGGCTCGGCTATTGCCCGTTACCCAGCCATCACTGGAGCTTTTAGCTCGATAACACTCCAATCCATACAGATTCTCTTCATTCAGATGACGGGATAAAGATTCAAGGACTCAGTCCATCGCCCAGTTCTTTTAAGAACACTTTAAGAACATCAGTAATTTGGGAGGGTAATGGATGGCAATGCTGTAGCCAATAAAGTTCTAACTGAGGCTCGGCTATTGCTGTTACCCTCCTGCATTGATCAGAGCTTAATTGCTCATCAGTAATTTTTAAATATAATTTCCAATTTGTCATAAGCTTCTGCATTCTACATCAGTTTGAGAAGACTAGATGCTAATCCTTCAAAGACAAAATTGCTATCAAAAAATGGGACGTCAGCGGCCTACCTACGAGACTAATTCCACGAGAAGACTCCATTGATATCTTGGGAATACCCTTTCAGGATATGCTACACCCATCGTCAGCTGGTGTCATACAAAAATCGAAAACGTCCTTAAAATAATGGAGCATAGGACAACTCTCGTTCACTGCAAGAATGACAATGTTAAGGTCGTAGTGTTACTTGCAATATTACACGTAATTCAGATTACTGGTATACAGAAATTAGCGAAAAAGCATCATATAGGTCATTGTTATCCTTCTGGAACTATACAAATCAAGAAATGGACCTACAGCACTCTACCATCCAGTAAATAAAGAAGATGAAAGGTTACCAGTATTACAATATCGCTAAATGACAATTGCTATCAGAATTATAACAGTCTTATCCTCTGATCACCCAAGCAAATGCGTATGCAATATATGTTAAGTTTTCGCTCTCTCTTTTTTGGGTCTCACAACCATAAAGGGCCACGCACAGAAAACGTGCCAGACTATTACCAGAAAATCTGTACAGTGATCAAACAAATCTCAGAAAGATGTATCAGCATAATGACGGCCAAAGAAGAAGACAGATACTGGATAATTATTTTACCACGAAGATTATCAACAGTCCGCGCGGTTAGCCTAGTGGCTATTCGCTTCGCAACCATATGCCTGGGGAAGGAGTGTCCTAGGTTCGATTCCCGTCGGTGACGTGAGGAGCTGAAGGATCATCCTCAGCCATAGCCAAGTTAGCCAGTCTTGGGCGTGGACAGCAGGGTTTTTTCCTCAGTTTATTCTGGGGTTTTTCATCCCGCAAAACAGGCAAACTGGCCTTGAGAACTTAACACTACAGACCATAGGATATACCGGGGCATAGGGCTGACCACCTTATCCTGTAAACGGATTGAGGTCCGATGATCAATGGACCCTCGACACCGCAAGGTAAAAGAGGGTATAAAGAAGATGAGATGAGATTATCAACCATTGACCTAGGGGCTAACGCAGATCTTTTCTTCGAAAATCTGGCTAGAGTGTGTTGTTATCCGTCTAGAAAGGGGGGGGGGAGGAGCTCTCCCACGCGCCGAATTTTCCACACACTCTTTCTGTTTGTATTTGTGTGTGCTGTGTCTGAGACATAAAATTAAGTTATAAATAACTCATGATTTAAAACCAGCTACTAAGATCTGGCATAAAAGATCAGCGATGTATTTGTACATGCTGTGTTAGTTACATAGCTGATTTTCATATAACCACTTTCTAATATTTTTTTTTCTGATTTACATCTCAATTGTTTCAAAATCATTTTGTAATTAATAAAACTTGAAAAGATTATTTCATGTTAACGCGTTTTAAGAGCATTTTGTATTCGGTAGAGTGGCGTATGGAAATTTTAATAGAAATACTAGTGAAATTCGTCAGTTAAATAAAAATATCATTAAATCCAATGGAACAGGAAAAGATATCGTACAATAGGATTGTTGTAATGTAATGAAACATTGAAATACTAAAAAGTCAAGCGTCATAAATAACAAAGTAACAGAAACAATAAAGATATTTGAAACTAAAAAAAAATATTGCAGAATAGAATAATAGAAATCAGTTTCAGTATATTGTCATTTAATATAACAGAGATTTTAAATAATAAAAATTTAAAAAAAAGTATAGGATATTTGTATAATTATTGATTTCAATTTGATTTATCGATATTTGTCTCACTTCAAGTTTCTAATTTCCTTCTATTTACATATCGTTAATTACTTGTTTATTAATATTAATATTTATTTATTTAATATTATAATTATTTAACATACTTAATCTAATGTTTAATACTGTATACTTAATTTACAAATCGTTAATTACTTGTTTATTAATATTAATATTTATTTATTTAATATTATAATTATTTAACATACTTAATCTAATGTTTAATACTGTATACTTAATCTGAGATATGAAATTACACAACAAAATGAAACCAATCTTAATTGGAATTACTTATTACAAATAATTTAAACTGAGATTCAGTTGCTAATATTTATTCCAACATGAAAATTTGTGTTTTCTCTTCCTTTAGTATATGTAATTTATCTTTTCTCGCTACAATATTTATGCATTTGAATGCTGAATATGATATCCATGATATTTTAATTGTTATCAAAACTTGATTTTACCAATCAAATCAATATTTTTTGCTGTATATAAGGAAATATCATTTATTTTTATATCGTAATGTGTTCTTTGACGTATAGGACACTGCAATAAAATGCAGTACTTGTATTACTGAAGTTTTAAATGTTTATAAATGAATTTACGTTTTTTACATTAAATCTAGGAAGTCATTATGTCCTTTTCAGATTATTAATATTTTGATTTTCATATAAAGAAAATAAGTAACTGAAATAAGAAAGGAAATGCAAAGATCAAAGTTTTTATAGAAAAATAAACACGAAATATTTTAACTACAAATAATATACACCTTATAATAATCACGAATTGTAATTAAATAACAATGGGATATTTGAAAAATCAGAAAAGCTAAGAATTTGTGTCGGTTAAAAAATATCAACTTACTAGCTAATGATTATTAGCTGCGAAACAACAACAAAGAAAAAAAAAAAAACTCACGCTATTAAATTACTAACAATTAACAGCATATAAATAATTTTGTAACTTAAACTATTTATGAATTCTTATTGAAGATATCAACATGTTAAAGATTGGAGATGCGCCACCTAGTGGTATATTCGTGTACTCATGAAAACGTTAATATGCAATTGTATTAAAAAATAGCGGTAATAAATAAAGAATGGCAACCTTTTTTGAGTAAACTATTGCACATATGTTACGCTATTTATACAATTCTAAGTTTCTGTATTCTTGAATTCATTATAGAAGTACTTGCTCTCAAGTATTTCTAAGAAACTCCCCCAGTTATCTGCATATTTAGTTCCTACTGGAAGAGTTTCACGGTCGGCTGTATTCGGGGGTCAAGAAACTATCACAAAACCTAAAAGTAACAATCTTTCTTCATCCCTCGTTCCCATTTTTCTTTCTTTCCCAGCCGTGATGTCATTGGTGTAGGTAATTAGCCACATGTGTAAGTACCAACAGCCTCATTTGCTACATGGGACAGACGGATGTTAGGAATAAAAACACCTAGAGGGCTCCTCAGACCTGAAACTCTATCCCCTTAATATCCCGCGGATTCACAGCTTCTTCTGCGCATGGTCGTTGAGACAGGAAGAGAAGACAGAGATCTGCAGGAGGGATCTCTAAAGCTAGGGGTTGCTTTCCTCCTCCAACCAAGGATACGAGAATCAGGAATGCATGACCGTCCTACCACCGTCTCAAAGAGGACGGCGACGAACATGCGGCATCTCCGAAAGCACTGGCGGTGACATCGGGGAGAACTAGTGAGCTCGTATTTTTTCTTGAAGTTTGTGTGTAGGACAAAGAAGTGTTTTGTTTATGTTCGGTCGTTCGTCCGCTCATCCATTTCATTTACGGAAACAGCAGGATGTAAAGATAACTTCCCCCTACAAACTGTCCGCTTCAGTTAGAATAAGGTGAAGCATTCGCTAAAGGTCATCCGAAAATCTCATCCGGAATGACCATCAAGTAGTGGACAAAACTGAATAAAGACACCAAACAAATCGGTGAGTACATTAAATCTACCTAATGCTCACATCCGGATCCAAATCATTTATATCTCATGGAAACAACTTTAGATTGACTATACAACTGACTTTATACCAGAGGAAAAAGATGGCAAAAATAAAAAAAATTCTTTAATATATCATTAAATTATATCCAGTTATTTATTCACTTTATTAATAATTATATCTTATTACTTGACTATCGCTATCGTTCATCAGTTAGAAACCGAAACAGATTATTGATATATTAGTTTGACTACTTTTTTCAAAGAAACCTCATTGGTCTCTTGCTGATTACAGAAAAGAAGAAAAAAAAAGAAGCACAGTGCACATAATTATTTATGCCGCTCTCAGTTCAAAGTAGAAAACAGTCGAAACATTATAACAATCGGTCATGAATTGTTATGATTACTATTGGTAAACTCTTCAAGTAACAGCGCAAGTTACACAAATCTACATCCTTGCAAAATTGTACAACTTTCTATATTATAAACTGACTATATTATACTATATATTAAATAAGATAAAAAATTATAATTGCCTATAAATCTAAATAACGTTATACAAATTATATAAAAATATACGCATATTCAGCAGCATTCAAGGACCATGTTATCATAAGTACAGAGTTCTAAATATTTTAATAAAATAAATTATATTAAATTAAATCACAAATGAAATTAGTAAATCAATGATTTTTCATACATATAAGGAACTTACAAGTATGCTTACATAATTTAGGATGCGTATAGAGAAAAGAGAGAGAGAGAGCGAGCTGATCCGGATGATGGAATGCATTATATATAATATAATATAATATAATATAATATAATATAATATAATATAATATAATATAATATAATATAATATAATATATAATAGGTAATACATAATATAATATGATATAATAACATAACAAAACTGCAAAAATAGTAACATAAAAACTGCAGAAATCAGAAATAATATATTCTTCGATATATTCTTCAATAAAGGAGTTCATGAATTTGATAGGACTATGTTATTATATATAATGTATTTAAAAAGGTGTTAAATTTACTTCTTAAATAACTAACCAAACTTATTAAATTTATTAACTTAATAGCCATAATCAATAATAAGTATTTAATTTGTATTCTATTTTTTAATAAAATAATGATATTTTTTATAATTTAGAATTTTTTTTAAAAAAATGTTGTCGTTATAGTTAATCCACGCCTACCCTGTTTCCTCAATTTTTAATGTTCGTGTATCAATACCATGAAAACGTATCAAGGCATTTTCACTAACCATTTGCCATCATCCGTAATAAAGGAAAGTAATATGGCATTTAAAAGCAATGAAATATTAAACATTTTTAAATATATTGAAGGATTTAAAATTTTAAATGTAATTAAAACATATAAACAAAATTCAGTATTATTTTTAATGCAGCCTCAGTACATATTTTTCAATCTATATTTTTAATTCTGTAGTGCAGTAGTATTACCTCAGATATGATAGATTAATATATTTTAGACAATATAGAACTTAGCCATTCGAAATGAGGAGGTTATTCTTCGTTTTCAGGGTAAATGTAGACAGTTTTCATATTCAATTCAAGACAAGAACTGATCGGAACAAATTTTCCTACATCAGCTTTATTTATTGTTTTAATCCAATGTATATTAATCGAGAATTGCAATGATTGCCACACTTTTTTAAAGGATTTTTAATTGCGCCTTTTTCTTCGTTAAACTTTTTTTAAACATGTAGACAAGTATTGTATTTATATAAAGTGTATTTATTATATTGTTATATTTTCTATTTAAGAATTAAATATACCAAGAAGATTAATGCGTACAGTATTATATATTTCCGATAATATTAATTATACTTTAATTAATACTAAAATGACATTAATTATATTTTAAGTAATAATAAAATAATATTAATTATATTTTAAATAATACTAAAATTTAATAGTGATATTAAATTTTGATTTTTTTTTTCAGAACAAAGTTCCTCGTATTGCAGTGTTATCAATTTATAAATATTCGTCACAACAATGATGAGATATGAATATTACATTAACACCTGATTTTAATAGTTCTAATAAGAACTGGGCGATGGACTGAGTCCTTGACTCTTTATCCCGTCATCTGAATGAAGAAAATCTGTGTGGATGGAGTGTTATGAGCTAAAAGCTCTAGTCATGGCTGGGAAACGGCAATAGCCGAGCCTCAGTTAAAGCTTCATTGGCTACAGCATTGCTATCCGCTACCCTGGAAGTCCTAAAAAGGACTCATAAGTCCTCCAATAATCCACCTGATTTTAAGTTCCATATGGGAATTATTTAAATTTCTAGATAAATTTCGTTATAAGGTGTGGGAATATTTCCTCAATATCATCAGAGGCTTAGGAGAGCTTAAAGGTCTTTTTTCTTTTATTTCTGAAGCAAAATTTTTAGATTATATATAAAAATATAGAAATATATATATATACAAATTTTGTAATAATAAAATAGAAAAAAATCCATAGCCACTTACAATTGTAATAGAATATATGTTTATAACCTGCTTAAGTTAAGGGATATTACATCGCATATTGTTTCTTAGCCGAATAAGAAACACAAAGAGCCTCATCTTGCACTACCTTAAGGGTCAGTTGCTGCAGTATCCAGGTATTTGCTTACGCTTGGAATCGCCGAACTTTATGTAGTTTCTGCTATATTCGGCATGAAACTCTTTGTGTTTCTTATTCGGCTAAGAAACAATATGGGATGTAATATCCCTTAACTTAAACAAGTCATATGTTGCCAAATTGATCCTTTGGCTCTTCATATATCTAATAGGTTTATAACCTTTCGTGAGCGTACAACAACAACAATAAAAAAAGCTTACAATTTAGGAAATAGACATTTGCTATAATTTTGTAAAATAACAAAATTATGTGTTAATAACTCATACAATAATACATAATGTGTAATACATAATACATAATACAATAATATGTTAATAACTCAAAATATGTAACATTTAATTTATATACTTATAGTTTGAGAATTAATGTTTTCGATTTCTGTTTCTATCTAATTTGCTAAAGGAAAATTATGTTTGATTTGAATAGCATTCATAAATACCTGTCAGAGAGATGCCGCAAATAATGTAGTAATGTCTATTGTGTTGGAGAAACAATCTGTGTAGTATTTCACCTCCTCAAATTTAGAATAATTCGCAATAATTTGGAAAACATTGCAGCTAACTCTTGTTCACATTCTGTCATCGAGCTGAGTTCTTTATTTTGATTACAGGAAAGGAAATTAACGTGACATGTTATTAAGTTATACAAATACGTGTTTTTGTTTTACTGGAGAATGTTTTATTAGATAAATTGCATTATAAGAACACACAGTTATCGATATAGAGTATCTAAAGTGGTTTTTGAACAGCATAAATTATCGTTTTGGAGAACCCAGTCTTCTTGGTCCTTAACCTATTGTAACGAATTTTTATTGACATGTTCCATATGTATTGTCGCTCCTGAAAGTGTAATAATTTGACGATTGCTTTAAACTAAAAATGTGAAATATTCTCCCCTAGAAAATACCAGAATATTTCAACTATTCAAGGTTTCTAAATTTATAATGGTGTCACTAACCCCTAAGATTGTAGGATTTGTGTGGTCTTAAGAATTTTGCTTGTTAAAGTTCGACGGCTCACACTATTTTCCTTTCTTTTGTCTTTATTTCCATTTTCCAATTAGCAGCTATGTTCAAATCCCATCCTTTTCTTTGATACTGACAAGTATCAAGGAACAGGATGGAATATACAAGATTGACTGACCTATTTTCAATTGAAACAGTTGGACGACACTTTGTACAAAATTCAAAATATCGTCCAGCCCTTCTTACCTACTTCAGTTTCTTTTCCTATGGTCGCTATCATTAAAAGCGTATTTTCAAAACCTTCGCCTACAACATTAATAGCAAGATTAGCAATGCATCTCCAACACAACCAGATTAATTTTCTGTGCGTCATTTGTTTTATTTTTTAAAACATTATATATGCCTAGAAGGCCAAAGCACCATGAGAGTATAATTTTTTTTTTTTAAGAAAAAGGCAATAGAAACATTTACAAGGCTGTTTCAATTGAAGGTAGGTCATTCATTACAATAAAAATAAAATCGTTTATACTACCAGGAAACTCGCGTTTTTCATACGCAAAATTGGCAAATTATCTACTTGTTGTTGTTTGTAATTGCGGAAGTAACTAAGGATATAAAGTAATGCACTATATATGTTAACTATGTTCTCTGGCTGATTTTTTGCCTGTTTTGTTGGGTGGAAAAAACTGAATTTTCCCGGGAAAGGAATCCTGACATCTCATTATGAAACTGGCTAATCCACCTTCATTTGGAAATGAAGTTTCAATCTAATCTAAACGAAATTTCAAATTTGAAATTTTGAAATTTCTTTTAGATTGTGTTCTTTATAACTGTTCATCGAGATCTAGATTGGTGGAATAAAACACGCAGTTACCAGGCCATGTATTGGCTTCAAAGTTTAAGTGTTTGGTCGTAATCCTTTCTACCAAACCAATCCAAGTTCTCTGATTTCAAAACTGATATTTCTTCATCAATGTTCGAATATATTACTGTTTTCCTATTTCGGAGCTGGATTGTCGCAAGACACTAAATATCTTTTGCAAGATCCGACAGAAACACCTCGGGTGAAGCCAGTGAATTTCTGTGTATAATATTTTTGAAATTTTGCTCTAAGAAAGTTATTAGGACAGATTTTTTACAATGTTCTTAAAGCTTTTAAAAGTATTTGTGATGAACTTAGTTGGACAGGTTCTCACCTGGCTGTTTATTATTTCTTTCAGATTGTCTTCCAGTTTTCGAGTAAGCTCTCATGATGGTGATGGAGATGAGAAGTTGCAGATTTCAGAATAGTTCCCCCCACTCTCAAATGGCATGTCCATCAGTGGCTCCCCCTAGTGACGTTTCTCATCGTTTGGTACACTTGCCTACAATCAACAACGAACATTTCTGGTCGAAACCAGATATTCCGAAGTCTCCGTCAACGAACTTTACCAGTGTCGGAGCATTTTCCTTCCATGGACGAACTCAGCGTTTGGAAGTGTCCGCTCCTAATTCTCAAGAGCGATTTACGGGCTACGGTGGGTGTCCAGCGTTCAGAAATTTGGGAAGTGCCTACGAACAAAGTGATTCGATGTCTTCGCAAGGGGAGAAGGAAATGCACACCTCGCCGACGGTGGAACGCGCCGAAGACACGACGAACGGAGAAGGAATTCGCACGTCAAAATACGGGGTGTCCAAAGAAAGCGCTCATACGCATACGACCGAATCCATCCCACGAGTTCGAGGATCGGTCGGTCACCAGGAAGCGGGAAGGTCAATCGATAACGTCCACCGGAACGCTGTCTGCGAAGGAGAAACCGAAGAGCACGTGCCTCACGTATTGGCTCCTCCTTTTCACGGCCACGCGCAGCGTCGGTGTTTACTGTGGGCATGCAAAGCGTGCAAACGAAAAGCCGTCACCATAGACAGACGAAAGGCGGCAACCTTGAGAGAAAGGAGGAGATTAAGAAAAGTCAACGAGGCATTCGAAACTTTAAAACAACGAACTTGTCCTAACCCTAATCAGAGACTTCCCAAAGTAGAAATACTCCGCAACGCTATCGAATACATCGAAAATTTAGAAGAATTATTACAGGGAACACAAGGGTTGCACCGCGGCGGTAGAATAGCTCTGGATGCGAACAGGACCGGAAGATGTCGAGAGTTCAGGGTAAGGAGTATGACGCACGTCTCATTCATTAATTTATTGTGCTAATTACAAGTTTAAAGCTTTTATTTGCAACAATTGATTTTATGCGATAATTAAAATAATTAAGTGTTCATATTCAATGTGATTCAACGGTGGTGCTCATTTGTAATTAACAGTTAAGGTCATTTATCCGTCGCAAGTCACCTTTGAGAATGTCTTTATTTCGAAATGTATTCTCTGAAAGAGGCTCTCGAGGATAAATTTACTAATAATGTAAGGATATTAAATAAGATGGGAATAGTCCGTGATGAGTATCGATTAAGGGAAACCTAGTGTAGATGATGAATTGTATTATAATCCGATTCCAGAGATGTAAACAGAGGAAAAGTTGCATCAACTACAGGAGCCTTCCTGAGATCTCCACAAAAAAATCGTCATTATAATTTCTGTTTACTGGGCAGGACAATCACAGTAAACTCATATAATTTAAGCTTTCTACATATTAGATTCAAGTTTTGCAGAAGTTCGTTTAATAATTTTATTAATGCAGGCATTAGGATTCCAGAATTTTTTTTTTCTCAAGATGAATCATAGTTACTTAGAGGTTAACGGAGATGTCTTACTGTATTATGAGTTCTTTGGTTGGAAAAGACTTGGATTTGATTCATAACAAATGCAAAAGCTTTTTTTCAATTACAGATGTGAGTTAAATGGTCTCATGCAAGGATTGCATGGTTTTTACTCATGAAATTCATCCCGCATACACTAGTCTTCATAACAATTGAAATTCATTCAAGTATTCCTTTATGTACAAATGTACTCGTATGATGCTTGAGTGCCTGGTATTGATTGAAGGGTAAATCAGTACTGATTTACTGAACTAATCAGTAATAATTTACTGATGAAATACTGATCTAAGAAATCGAGAGACATGGAAGTAGGGAACTAAGTAAGATATGGATTTGGAGGCTGAGAAAATATCAGGAATATCATCCAGGTTAATAATATAGCGAATCTGTATTTAGGGAGTGCAAAATATCGTAAATTGAGTGAAAAAAAAACTAGTGGCCCCAACACGGAGGGTTGACCAACTTGATTGTGGCCTATTTGCTTCAAATATGTCAACTTATTTTATAATCTTTTCCTGCATTTTTAAAGAGCAATGCTTATTTTGCTAGGAAATTCTTCTAGTTTTTTTTTTATTATTATTTATCTCTTTAATTTAATTTCGTTTTCGTCTCTTTGAAAGTAACGGGCAATAAAAATTAATAATAGCTACTGAATTATTTCAATTCTAATTTCATGGGCAATTACGTCTATCTATTTAATGTACGCATTATATAGTCATTTTGTTACACATTTATAAATATTTTCTTATGTCCTAGTTTCGTTACTCTTATTAAAATAACTTTTTTTAAATCTCATCAAATATATCCCATTTTAACTCTCTTTTCAAAATGTAACCATGGATCGATTATAAACTTTACGCTTCTTCAAAACGTTTCTAGTATTTATATTTATTAAGGCGCTTTTTTGTCTTGCAAATGTATTAAATAATGTACACATACCGACCATGTGAGTGCCAATACCGATCCTCTTCAATTCCCTGCACATAGTTCGGTGAGATACGGGGTCGGGATCAGCCTTTAGTAAATGCTTCGGTCAACTGCTGCGCATAAGATGTTCTGTTTGTCCGTACAAGCCTTCTCAGACGATCTCGATCCTGACAGACAGTCTTACGACCACAGTTGCGCCTCTTATACAAGCAGGAGTGGGTTATTTTTCCGCTGAATAAACGGGATCCAGCCAGACGGACATCCGCAATAAGCCCTTTATCGAACTCCGAAAGATCCTTTGTTTTTCCGACTGTGATCAACACTATTGACCGGAAGTATTCTCAAATAATTGCCTAGAACAAGTAGTGACTCACGTGATCGAGTATTCTGCATGAAGATTTCTAATTCAGTGGCCGTTATGTGTAGTTTCGGCCATTTGGATCAGAGTTCTTTAATTGTTGATGGCATTCTAAGACAGCAGTAGCAATTATAGGCCAATCAGTCTCTCAGGCGTGGTGGTAAAACTACTAGAAAAATTGGTAATAAACAGAATTCAAGAATGGATAAATAAAAATATGATACACTATGAGGGTCAACATGGCTTTATGATGGGTAGGTCATGCCTTAGTAATTTACTAACTTTTTATAATAGAGTAAGCTGAGTTGGATAAAGGAAATGGCTACACGATGATTTTGCTGATTTTGCAAAGGCATTTGACAGAATACCACATGAAACATTGCTACGCAAATTAGAACAAATGGGGAATGGAGATGACACTGGTTAAGTGGATCAAAGGGTGGCTGCTGGACAGATATCAAAAAGTGATATATGGAGGGGTAGAATCGAGGCGAAAACAGGTGACTAGTGGTGTGCCGCAAGGTTCACTGCTGGGACCATTGCTGATAAATTTGTACATAAATGATATAGGAAATAACCTGAAATGAAATATTCAGTTGTTTGGTGATGATGCGAAATTAGATACAGTTAATCAAGGCGATGTGGCGAGCTTGCCTGTCAGTTATAGGCCAAAGTTAATGGCTGTCAGTTTAATAGATTATTGGGATAAATAGATTACAAAGCGTGTATCACATTGATAGCACCGTACTCCAGGAAATAGATGAAGCTAGAGATTTAGGGGTAGTGATGGTAGATAGAGTAAACTTTAGAGGACATATTGCTAATGTAGCACATAAGATTACTTGGCTATTGAAAAACACATTAACAAATAGAGATAAGAAAGTTATTTCTCTTTATAAGGCCTTTATACGCCCACATCTGGATTACTGTGCGCATTATATAGTCATTTTGTTATACATTTATAAATATTTTCTAAATATATTGTCTGGTCCCCTGGGGATGTGGAAGCGGTGGAGAGGATTCAGAGGCGAGTGACAAAGATGATGAGTGGCCTGTGAAATGTTTCCCGATGAGGATAGATTTAAGGTGTGTGGATTGCAGAAGTTAGTTGATAGGAGAAAAAGTTGGAATATAAATAAACATTTAAGTTGCTTAAAGGGTTTTATAGGATAGATGCAGGGAAAATGTTTCAGCATCTGACTGGAGGAACAGAACAAGGGATCATTCCTGAAAGTTGAATAAAGGTGTGGTTAGTAGGGGTGTGAGGACTAGATTTTTTGCTTGGAAAGTTGTGAATGAGTGGAATGGATTGCCAGAGTCAGTTGTGAGTGCTTTGTCTGTTAATGGTTTCAATGAGAGGTATGATAGATTGGGTCTCCCGCAATGAGTCTTTGGACTCCATGAAGGTACCCGTATAATAATAATAATAATAATCCTTTTGTTTCTTTTTATGATTTCTGTCACTTTTAAACTTATGAATAACGATTGCTTTTGCTATGGTGTTCAATGTAATGTAACTCCGTAATATAGTTGAAAAGGAAACTGTATATTTCCATACAGTTTCCTTTTCAATTTTTTTTTTCAATATTAACCACCAAAAAGTCAATTCATGTTGAAGGGGGGGGGGGAAGAAATAAGCTGATGTACGTATTGGTCACCAATACGCGAAATTAGGTGCTTTATACGTAAAAATTTCCAACTGTTATACAAGCAATAGTTACCACTTTAAAAACTTCAATGTTCATAAAAGAAAAGTTAATTTTCCGACTTTCAATCCGTCTTGTAATGAGTTGTTTATTATTACAAGACGGATTGATTACCCTATTTATTCAGAATTATTTCTCCTTCTTCTGACATGCGCAGAAGTGTCGAAGGGTCTCGTATCTGTGGGCGTACAGTAGGTTCTATTTTGTTGTTGTTGTGTCAAAATATCTATGCTCGGGCAAAATATTTAAATTCAAAGAACTAAATCTAAAGAATTAAATTTTAGACCTTCCATATTTTTAGAAATGCAAATGCAAATAATAGAAGTATAATTCAGATTGTAAATGGTGTATAAATATAATAAGAAATTTTATATTAAATCTTCAAACAATAATATTTTATATTTCTTTTTTTTTTGGCTACTGATTATTAAAAGATCATTTTTAGAATGAACTTAAAAATCAGTGTTTATTTAAAACCACTCATAATAATATCCTAGTACTTTTTGGCATCCAATAAAAGCATTTTAGCATTAATATTTTAATAAAAGATGTAGAAATTTGTGGAATAACGAAAATTACTCAAAAGTGAAACAAAATCATAACCTGGCATTTGTTAGCATTGGTTATGAGAACCAGGGCCGGCTCAGACGTCGGTTTTTCGGACTTCAAACCGAGGCTCCCGCTCAGAGGATATCCCCGCACTTTCAAATTTCTAAGAAAATTTGATAATAGAATTTTTGATGTTTCAGAGATGAATTGGTATGGGAAATATTTTAGTACATAAATATATGTATTTAATGTTCGTAAATTATGTTTAATAAAATTATATGATTTTTCGATTAAAAAAAAAATTTTTTTTTGTAAATATTTTGGAATTCCACTAATAACTTTTCCCGAGGCCCCGTAAGCAACTGCCATATTGCTTACAAGATACTTGTGATTTGAACTGGGTTGGCAGCATAGTTATGTTATACAGTAGTATAGTCAGCAAAACCTCCAGCCGTCCCTGATCAGAGCGAGTCGTATAATTTGAATTTTTAAGGCTTTCATTTGCTTAAAATTTTACTCCTGAAATTATATTCTTTCATATTTCATATTTCATATGAAATATGATACATAAGAGAATATAAAATAAAAGAATATGAAAAATGCATTTCAAATTTTTTCATAAAAACCTAAATTTTAATAATTCTGTTAACCTTAGATGAATTAGTGAAGCACCAAATTTTATTTCAGTTATTGTATATATGAATTGTTGCGTACTCAGTACTCAATCAATGGGAGGGTAATGGATGGCAATGCTGTAGCCAATGAAGTTCTAACTGAGGCTCGACTATTGCTGTTACCCTCCTGCCATGATCAGAGCTTTAACAGCTCAATAACACCTTATCCCTACACTGTCCTTTACAGATAACGGGGAAAATGAAAAGCATTTTTGCTTCGCCCCTTTAAGCCAGTCTTATAAGGACTCAATCAATAGCTTCCCGTGTGGTGGTCGGGATAAGAATAGCGCCAATGTAGCTCATGCATGTCGTTCGAGGCGACTAAAATGGGTACCCAGGGATGGTTAATGGATGGCAGTGTGTAGCCAATGAAGTTCAAAGTGAGGCTCGGCTATTGCTGTTACCCTTCTGCCATGATCAGAGCTTTATATTTATATAGTTCAACAACACCCTATCCTTACATTGTCCTGTACAGATAACGGGGAATATGTAAAGCAATCTTGCTTCGCCCATCTAGCCAGTCCTTATAAGGAAGAAATAGTAATGGGAGGCTGAGGAGTTAATCGACCGTGAGATGTTTTAGCTGAGGCTCGGCTATTGCTGTTACCCAGCCATGACCAGAACTTATAGCTCAATAATACCCCATCCAGGCATTTTTTTTCAATCAGATGAAGGGATAAAGAGTCAAGGACTCAGTCCATCCTCCCCTCCCCCCCCGAAAAAATAGCATTTGTTAGGGAGAGAGAGAGAGAGAGAGATACAGAGGGTAACAGATGACAATGCTGTAGCCAGTGAAGTTTTAACTGAGGCTCGGCTATTGCTGTTACCCCGCTATGACGAGAACTCATAGCTCAATGACATCCTATCCATACATCTTCTTCTACAGATAACGGGGAATATGAAAAGCATTCTTGCTTCACCCATCTAGCCAAAAAAAAAAAAAAAAGCATTTGTTTATGATGAAAATATCATATTTAAGCATATTTAAATGAGATACACATATATCATCGCTTTAAAATGTAGCCTAATACACCAACATTGCTAGCTTTACTAAAACTGAAAGCACTATTTTAATTTTACTTTAAATTGAACAAGTTTTAATATCCAAATTATGTAATCACACGAAACTATACGCTGTAGTATCGAAATATCAGTGTCACTTTCCGCAACTTATTTATACAGCACCAAGAATTTTAATGCACTACTTTTATCAATTCAATTACTTTGACCTAGAAAAAATTGAGACTCTGATTTCGGGCGCTCTTTGCAATTTTGAATGTTTCCTATCATAATGATATCTACAGAGAGAAAAAGAATCTAACATACTTCAGTTAAACTTTTCCCTGGTTATCCAAGAAATAAACAATGATAAATGATTTGCAGCAAGTACATTGACTTTCTGGAGTTCCGTTAGTGATATAAATTAACAGCCTAAAAAAGCCTTTCTTAAGTGCTTTAGTTGTTTATACCTGAAGGAAATTACGTAATACAACCAGCTTCGTGAGAGAAGGATGCAGATTTTGCTCCCATTAATTAGAAACAACTTATCAGAAGGCAAATAGCCTGTCACCGCCGCCATCTCTCTCTCTCTCTCTCTCTCTCTCTCTCTCTCTCTTTCTCTTTCTCTCTCTCTTTGCCGTCTTACTAATCATACTTGTGTAACCGGCTGACTTAAACATGCTCCGACATCGTATTTCCGCTTGATCTTAAGACATGTAATGTATACTGACTAATGTGCGAAATGATGCTTACTAAAATGGATAGGTGAGAAGTTCCATCCCGAAGTGTGAAAACTGAAGAGGGTGAAAATCTGTTTCATTGTATTCTTTTCTAAAGAGGTTGTTTCTGTGTATAAACTGAACAAATGCCACTTTTAAATCTGAACATTTAAACTGATTTATTTATTTATGCTTTTCGTTTTCCGGTTAACAGCACATCTATGAAAATGGACTCACTTCAAAATAGCTTTTAGGAATTAGTTTTTTAACTTTAAATCCATGCAGTGCACATTTTTAAATTCATTGTTCAAGACTGATACAATTAAATGAAAGTCATTTACGCTAATCATCGGACCCCTTCTTCCCTTTAGGAATTACGAAAGAGGGACAAATTTCTTACGTATTATTCCGTAATCGCAAGATTAAATTAGGAAACTGTCTGTTTCCTTTGGCTATTTTCTCTATCTAAGGAAATAGGGGTCATTTTAAAGATTCATCATTGTATAGATTACTATTAAGCAGGAGCATCATTAGATTTTGATGTGGTTTCGAAAGTTTGCAGTTCAATGTGATATCTTAAATCCGCTTGAAAATTCGCTATGGGACAAAAGCCTTGCGAGTATGCAACCAGATAAGTGACTACAACTGTCTAGCCTACAAGATTTTAGAAGGTATAGTTTGAAGTCTATTATTGTCCATCCTAACATCCATTATGTTAAACCAGATTTATGTAAAGATGTGTGAGACACAATTCAAGTTTATTAGTAGTAGCACGATCAGGACTTCTTTATCCCACGATCTATCATCTCAAGTGAGACACTATTACTTATTATGAGAAAATAATGATCCAAAGACGAGCTCTCCTACTCTTAGCCATTGGTTACCTTACTTTAATTTGATCGAGGATATCACATAGCTTGCACGGATGTTCTTAACCTCTCGAAAAAAGAACTTCAATATTTGGCTGATTATATTTCCCATAACACACACACACACACACACACACACACACACACACACACACACACACACACACACACACACACACACGCACACACACACACACTCTCTCTCTCTCTCTCTCTCTCTCTCTCTCTCTCTCTCTCTCTCTCTCTCTCTCTCTCTCTCTTAAGGTTTAGTATGCTAGAGTGTATGATTAATATCATAATCATATATTAAACTTTTATATAATAATAAACTGAATGAAATCTATACACAAATGATATAAATAATAATAGTCCTTTGATGAGAAATTAGCAGGTGAGCAGATGTCTAGTATTCCACATCTCTCCAAGATCTTCAATTCTGACGTATTGAATTCCGAAGACAATGACTCAAGACAAACATCATATTATTCAGAGTAGTTTAAAATATCCCCAGACTCACCAGGATCAGTAAAAGACTGCATTTTTCTGGTCTCCTAAATACACTGGTGTCTAAAAGCTAAAGATGAACTATATTTTTACCTGTATATGAAAACATTTTCATGACTACAGCCAAATGTGGACATAAATTTATTGACAGCATATTAATCAATTATATTACATAACAATGTGTCATAACGTTCGTACAAATTAAATTGCAATACGTTTTTGGCAAAAGTTACTAATTTCCTAACGACTTAATTAAGGATTTAATGTACAGTCCTTATAGAAAAAAAAACAATGCCGAGAGACATTTCAGTATGGAATGTGTCCACCCCCCACCCCCCCAGAACTGCGATGCAGCTCTCACAACGTCATACCATTTACGGCCTTGTTTGTTTCTGGAGGGGAATTTCGAGCAGCAATGCGAATCCCTATTGTGTCATAAATGTTTTCTATGGCGTTGAGATCTGGGGGGGGGGGGATACTGGCCACTGTATTCGATTAATATCCTCAGTCTCCAGAAGCATCTCCACTGCTCGTGTAAGATGTGGTGTGGCATTGGCATTGTCATACATAAAAATGAATTATTCTCCTACAGCACCACGAAGCAATCGAACATGACGTTGAAGAACATCGTTGCAATATCGTTCATCAGTCATAGTCCCTTTTTTTCCAGCACTTTTATTTGGGTGCGTCCGTTAAGCATAATGCCTTCTCACACCATCGCTCCCCAGCACCGCCGTATCTATCCCTTTCTAGAACATTCTCGAGATGATAAACAGTACCACTTGCACGCCGTATCAAGTGTCGTCTAGAATCGGTGGAAAGACTAAAACGACTCTCATCTGTAAAGAGTACATTAGTCTATTGGTGTCTTGTCCAATTTTCATGGATAGAACACCCCTGAAAATGTACTCTACTTTGAGCTGGGGATAAAGAGATACAAACGGCAGGTCTTCGGGCGTATAAGCCTACTTGTCGTGACGTCTTGCCAGTCTGTCGAAATATCCGCGTACCTGTCGCTTGAATGGAGCCGACTTGCAAGCTGACCTGTCATAGTACGTAGATTACATTTTGCTGTTATAACCACAACTCTGTCTTCATGTTCCGTGAAAGAGTGAGGGCAACCTCTTAGCAAACGTTTCGAACACATTCCATTGGTTTGAAACGCTGCTCAGAGCCAGGATACAACGCTATATGAGTTCCGAACTCTCTAGCGATATTCGTAATTCTGCGGCCTTCTTCAAGCGTTCCAATAATTCTTCCCCGCATGAAATCATCTATAGATGATGTCTTTGAGACATCCAAGCTTGCAACTTTATCCTTCACGAAAAGAGCTTACGTCAAATCGAAGCTTAACTAATATAATTCGCTTAGCGCAACCTTTTGCCCTATTGAGTGCTACCACGTGATCCCTTTGCGCGCGATTCGAAAATTTCAATGTGTACCGCTTTATACTAGAAATTATCAATTCTACAAATTAGTACAAGCTGATTCGTCTGAAACTGTGGTTGCAAAACTTCAAAAATAGTGTTCATCGTTAGGTTTTAGACATCAGTGTATATTCGTCAACTTTCAAACACACCACAGGAACCTTGGAATGATTCTGGAGCGTAATATTTATGCTCTTTCTCCGACTTCAAACCTGTGAATTATTTGGAGAGTTTTCCTTATTTTTTTCATGCTGTGTTTGGCTTCGCATATATATATATATATATATATATATATATATGTTAACTCCATACATTACATGTTTCAAAATCTCGCATGGTATTGCAACCTCTTAGAGATTACAATATCGTGTTTATTAGCAATCATAGTTTTTTGAAAAGCTGGAGGTTAAAGGAATTTTTTGCTTTTCTCATCTTTTGAGACGTTTACTGAATTCTCCATTGCTTCCGAAGTTCTGATACTGGTCAAGACTTAGTAATCTGGTTACTTTTATAAGTTGCTGCTCCATGCGCGGCCCTCAGGTCAGCGTCAGTTTCATGTTTATTTGTGAAGCACCTTCCTATATCAAGATTCCTAGATCAGGTTTCTTACATTAGTCCCTAGAACAGGTTCACGATAATGTTTCATTCTTCAATCTCTAGGTTCTATCTTAAACAGCCATCTATATCTCAGGTTTCCGATTGCTTTGAAACAGATCTCTTTTTAACCGCTACTCTCAAGCCACTTGTGGATCCTTTGTATATCCCAATGCTCCTGATTGAAATTCTCTGTATATTGTCAAGCCGATTTATGTGTTTCAAGAATAAAAAAGGAGTTTTGCAATACGAAAAACTGATTTATTATGGTATGAAATTGAGTAATTCATTTAAAAAAAAAACCCAAAAAGTACACACGTTTATTTAAAGAGAAATATTCCTGGCATCAGTACTAGTGAACCACTTGGATCGTTTATGATGAAAGTTTATTTTTCACTTTTTCCAAGTGAAAAATAAACTTTCAACATCTTTCTCTAAATCCAGACTAATTTAATAAAAAGGAGGCACATCGTTTGGCAACTCCTATAGGTAGAGGTGACCTTGCTAATGCTTCTGCCTGGTATCTCCACTTGGGTCTGGCTCCCACTGAAGAGACCTCAATAAAGGTCGAAACTAGTCTGGGTAGTGGCCCTTCCCTATAATGTTAATGCATAACATTATACATATCCGCAAGGAGATGTGTTGTGCATTATGGGAGATACTGAGATAGGAGTGATGGTATCTTACTCCACCTTTGCAACGAGCTTCCCGGTGTTGTACTACCTTACCCCAGTCCTGAAGATACTTTCAGGCACAAACTTTATTCGCTCACACTTGGATAAAGGATTAAACTAAAGTTATTATACTTGGATCGTTTGTTCAACTCTTTTGCTTCTACCACATCCTTTTCTTGTTTGCTTATCTGAGCATTCTTATTCTTTTGAGGAAAAAATTCTTCAGGCCGCTGTACGTCTTCTCGAGAAGTTAATACTTCTGAATATTCTGGATCAGGAAACAAATAATGGACTTTAGCACACATTCTGATTTTTTTCTTATATCCATATAAGTTATTGATATATTTATCCTGATGTTAATGATTTCGGCTTTTATGAGTAGCGCGCGGACACACACACACACACACACAGAGAGAGAGAGAGAGGGGGAGAATATATATATAAAAAAAATAAAACACCTTTCATACCATTTATTTCATTAACACCTGTATATTCTGGAGTTCATTGCATTCAGTATATTGACGAGAACTGTTTTCACTTTGAGGCAAATCTTAGTAAGGCGGTTGTACCCAAAGATGCCGTCGTTGCAGTCCCTACTTTAATGAAGTCTATGATGAATTTCTTGTTCACATATGTCCCTTAATAATGATACTTCTCCAGACAAAGAACTTGTTGTGTTACAGTATAGCTGACTGTCTTGAAACACAAGACTTCTGATATTTGACATAAACAACTTTGACTAGCTCACCACGCTTATCTATGGAAGCACACGTTGGTAGTTACGAGCGCATATGAGTTGCCCATATGTCTTTATCCCCCCCCCATGTACTTAATCCCTTTAACAACTTTCCAACACATTTTATTTGGATTTTATTTATTTATCTACTTGTCCGGTTTATCTATAAATTTATCTATTTATCCGGTTGTGGAGATCCACAACCTGACCAACAACCTACTGAAAACCACCTCTGAACTACCTAGAAACATACGCCTTTCTCTGCATTCTCTCCATCCGCTTATTCCACGATTATTATTAATCATCGTGGAATAATCATCCCCTTTCATTAGAAACTCAGCAGATTTTGTTTCATGTATAAAAGATATTATTATTAAGGAAGATGAAATAATGACTAGTTTTGATATAGTCTCCTTATTTACCAATGTTCTTGCGGACAAAGTTCTTGTACTACTTAAAGATAAATTATCTAAAAAGATCATGGCCTTACTTATTCATTGCATCCAATCAGGATACTTTAAGTTTCAGGACACCATCTATAAACAAACATTTGGCTTTGCAATTGGTAATCTGTTGTCACCTGTACTTGCAAACGTCTATTTAGAAGATCTGGAAGTTAAAGCCATCCCTTCTTATCCTTTAAAACCAAGAATTTGGAAAAGATATATTGATGACATTTTCCTGATTTGGAGCCATGGCCGTGAATCTCCCCTGAACTTCCTAGAATATCTAAATAATCAACATCCGAACATAAAATTTACGGCTGAGTTTGAAGCTAACAGTTCTCTCTTTTTTTTTTGGATATCAAACTGACCCGTTCCTCATAGAAATTAAAAATCTTGATTTGCAGAAAAGCTACCTACACCAACAAATATCTCCACGGTCACTCCCATCATTATCCTCCTCAAAAGTTTGGAATCATTTCTACACTAGGACATCGTGCTCGCTCTCTTCTTGATGATGAGATAGAACTTAATAAAGAACTCAGTTTTACTTTTCAACTAAATGGTTATTCACAAAAACCAATTGACAAATTCCTATTAAATCCACCCCCTCTCAATGAATAATGAAGAGACCAATAGGGTGAAATGTAATATTTCTATACCCTACATAAGCTCTGTCTCACCCAAATTGGCCAAGGTTCTTAGGAAATACAACATAAGAACTTTATTTATTTACTCCTCTTCCAAAAATCCGCTTCTTAGTGAGCCGTCCGAAACCTGGACATCAACCTTAAATATCCCGGTTGGTGCAGCTCTGATATATATATATATATACATATACACCACACCTTAGGCAAACAAAGAAATCGGTCGAGTTAGAGACGTCAATTACAGAATATCAAGGATAAAATCTAATATAACGTGGGCTTTTAAATATATATATATATATATATATATATATATATATATATATATATATATATATATATATATATATATATATATATATATATATATATATATATATATATATATATATAGACTTAAATAAAAAAATAGTAAATATAGTAAATATATATACCTTATACCACACTTTGGCCAAACAGAGAAATCGATCGAGTTAGGAACGTCAATTACACTCAGAAACCAAGAATATCAAAGATATCAAATCAAAGATAAAATCTAAAATAACTTGGACTTTAAATATAGACTTAAATAAAAAATAGTAAATAAATAATAAATGGTGTCTGATACTTTCTTAATTATTTTAAAAATTACTAAAAATATTAAGTATTAACCTTAAATTTTCTAAATATAATTATAATTGCACAAATATTGTTTGTTTATCTTTAATTACAAAGATAATTAGAAAAATATGAATTTTAACAATAGAAGAAGATAAAATCAAGTTAGAGAATTAATGTTCACTAAGAAATTAGACTACATTATGACGCATTTATTTATATTTGATAAATTTTATTTATACAATTATGGAAATATTTAATTTTACAATTATCTTGCATACAAAAATAGTTAAATAAATGTGATATTCTAAAAATTATATTAAGAAAAAATAAAGATTTTTTATTTATAACTAAGCCGTAGAAAATTCATAATACACTATATTTAGAAAAGCATATAACTGTTTGAAAAGCTTGCTGTATTGGAAAATAGTAATATAATATAATATAATGTAGTAATAGAATTTTGAATCGACCGTAAGATGCGGTGATTAAAGCCCTTGGAGGATAATGGATGGCAATGCTGTAGCCAATGAAGTTTTAAGTGAAGCTCTGCTATTGCTGTTACCCTCTTGCCATGATCAGAGCTTTAATAGCTCAATAACACCTTATCTCTACACTGTCCTCTACAAATAACGGGGAATATGAAAAGCATTCTTGCTTCGCCCCTTTAAGCCAGTCCTTTTAAGGACTAAGGAATAGTAAGCACACTTCGTGCATCTTGCACATATGATACTCGTGTTAGGTTGTGAATAGAGGGAAATCCACTATTTAAATTCAGGGGATATTAAATCCCACATTGTTTCAAAACCTAATAAGAAACTCAAAGATCGGAATCAAAGAGTTTCATGCCGAAATATAATGATTCCGATCTTTGAGTTTTGAATGGATTTAATATCCCCTTAATTTAAATAATGTGTACATCGTCGAAATGAAGCTTATTGGCTCTTTATTTTAAATAATTTAATGTATCCATTTATATTCGAAGATGAATATTTAAAATCGAAGTAGTATATATATATATATATATATATATATATATATATATATACATACAGTAGTATCTCGCTAATCCGAACCTCTTTAGTCCGAACCCTCCAGTACTCCGAACTGTGGTTTGAAAGGGAAAAAAAAAACTATTTATTACGTATTTTGTGTACAATTCTTTTTATGTAATAATCATTATTTTAACTATTATTATTTATTTTATTATTATTATAGTACAGTATTTTTTTTTTCATATTGTCGATTGTACGGTCATACTGTAGGCCTATTTTTTCATGACGCTCGACAGCGGTGTACTTTGTACCTTGAAGTGGCCTTGTAGAATTTATGAAGATAACTACGGTGATACACAAAAAGCGAAAATTCAAAACGTGCATAATTTGGTTAGAATTATAAATCCAAATGTTGAAATTTCACAAAGAGATGTTACGGAATGGATCAGAGGTAGAACCGAAAGTGAATTCGAAATCAAATCAGATGCTGAAATTATAAATATGACACTACAAAATGAATTAGTAGACGATGATGACGATAAAGAATTCGAAGAAAAAAAATTAAAACATGAAGAAGCAGTTGACATTTTTAATATGTGTATAGTAAGAAGAATGATACACCATTCCACAAAATTTTATTGCTAATGCAGCTCCGAGAAGAAGCATTCGAAAAAAGTTGAGCTTCCAAGAAGCAAAAGAAAATCAGTAACTTTTTTTACAAAGAAATTAAAAAAAATTTTTTGTGTTATTTTGTGAAACATTTGTGTGTGTGTGTGTGTGTGTGTGTGTGTGTGTGTGTGTGTGTGTGTGTGTGTGTGTTGTTTACAAGAAAGTGATATTTTTTACGCAAATTAAGTTATGTACTGAACTATGCAATTTTATTAAATCAGAATCCTCAACAATCCAGGTACATACAAACTAATTTTTTTATTAAAATAAACTTGTGTACTGTATTATTTTTTAAGTTTCATATTACAGGACAGTAGCATTTTTTCTATCAGTTAATTCATTTATTTACAGAATTAAATTGATGTATCATTAGAATCTGATTATTTTTGTCTTAAACGCTAGTTATTGTTGCCTCTTGGGGGGAAATTCGCTAATCCGAACGAACTCGGTTTTTATTAGTTCGTATTAGCGAGATACCACTGTATATATATATTAGGGTTACCAAGTAATTTCATAAGCTTGGTTATTTAACTCCTAATCCCAAGTAAGCAAACAATTAAATTTGCGCCTGAAACATAGTTCAAGTCTAAAGATGGTACAACACCAGGGCGACTCGTTGTAAAGGTGGATAAAGATCTGATCACTATTCTTAGTATTTTCCCTGGTGTTGTACCATCTTTAGACTTGAACTATGTTTCAGGCGCAAACTTAGTTGTTTGCTTACTTGGGATTAGGAGTTAAATAACCAAGCTTATAAAATTACTTAGTAACACTAATATACAGTAACCCCAAGTTAAAAAATTAATTATATATATATATATTTAAAATCGAAGTAGTATATATATATATTTCCCCATCAAATCCAAAATAAGCATTGTTAGCATGAAATTTATCAGGTCACCATGCTGCGGTGTATCTGCGACCTCATTTCTCGTCTAATACCTTTAAATCTGGAAACGATGTTCATGAATTGTTTTACTAATATCAAATCAAATCCTTCCTTTTAGTCATTGAATTCGGTACAAAAATGAAACAGTTACGTATGGTATTGTTAGTATGCAAAAAGATCATTGGAATCTGTTGGTTAGATGAATTATTAAATGATACATAGTGAAATTATAAATTAAGGAGGATGACCCATTACTTCAGTAATTCCTTTGTACTTTGAAAGTTAAGAAGTTGCCAAAAATTACTTGAAAAAAAAAAAAGAAAAAGGAAAAAAAGACATAACCGACTGGCTATCTGGCATCTTTAAACTAAGGAAATGGATATTCTCTTTAGAGACGATACCATCAAGAGCTGAATTAAGCAACACATCAGCTTTCACTACAACAGTTTTGCACTAGTTCAAAAGAATTCCGTGGCGTAACTGTGGGAGCTAAAATAGCCCCCTTCATCGTTATCAGTTGGCCATAGCGCTGGTGCAGCAATGGAGAAAGGCATCGCGATCCAAGTCTGATAAAATAAAGAATTTTTATTAGCTATTAAGCAATGCAAATAAATGAGCGGGGGGGGTTACCCCTGCTAACCGTGGGACAGCTCATGTCCACCGCATGTGGTTTCTATTAAGCAAATTGGAGAAGGTCAGAGGTGAACCTTGTCTACAAATAAGAAACGCGCTAATCCCCTTACACTGTTAACATGTCGGACGGCGACACAAGAAAATCTTTGACGGAGCAGAAATAGGATAGTTTTAGATGTTATCGGTAGCTAATTATCTCTGCTAAGTATCGCTACATAAGCAGCAGAAACAATCAACCTTACGTCCCGAAAACGACTCAGTTACATACGGCACACTAACGGTATACGGATACGAATGACCTCTAGACTTTAGTGAGTCACGATGACTACTAATCACCAATTAAGAGGACAGCAGCAGCATCCGAGATTGAACATGAATTGGAAATGGCTTTAAATGCCAACACAAAGCTTCACAGTATTCCAAAAAGAACGTTTTGATGGCAAATGAGCAATCCGAGTATAACATCGAATCTACAAGATCCAGTGTTCTAAATTTCAAGTATCAGTAAATTTGTGATTACGTTATCAATTTACAAATGCTCCAATACAATTTAGAATATGCTTGATTGTTTGGTTGTGATAACTACTATAAACTTGAATATTGTTTATGTAATGTATTATGATCCTGTATTGTGATATTAACTCAATACTGCAGGAATTAATACTTTAAAATGTATTTTATTTCTAAAATTTATTAAATTATTTTTATTGAAATTTATTGTAACCTTATAATATATTTAAAAATATAAGTTAAGGGGATAAAAATCCCTTATTGTTTTTCAGCCAGTAAGCGAAACTAAGATCGAAAACTACGATCTGTAACGTTTCATGCCGACGAACTGTCAGCGTATCCAAGCGTAAGTGACCACTTGGTAGTGCCACACCACGGCAACTCGTTGCAAATGTGGAGCAAGCTCCCTCACTGTTCTTGATATTTTCTCATAATGTAAAACACACAGCTCTTAAGAGATGTAGTACTGTTTTACATTATGAGGAGAGGTCACTACCCAGACCGGTTTCGACCTTTTTTGAGGTCTCATCAGTGAGTAGCTAGACCTAGAATATCAGAGTTTAATCAACGCATCTCACCGTCGATCCATCCACCCTTCAAGTCCTTATAAGGACTGGCTTAAAGTGGAAAAGCAAGAATGCTTTTCATCTTCCCCGTAATCTGTAGAGGACAGTGTAGGGATAAGGTGTTATTGAGCTATCAAAGCTCTGATCATGGCAGGAGGGTTAACAGCAATAACCGAGCCTCAGTTAGGACTTCATTGGCTACAGTACAACATTGCCATCCATTACCCTCCTAGGATATTAATCACCGCATCTCACAGTCGACCAAATCATCCCATCCCTCTTCAAGTCCATATTTATATTAGTAGATCTTTATAATTCCTTTCTAATATAATTTTAATAGTATTTCTATTATTTAAAAGAAATTTAACTAAATTTCTAAAATATTAAATTATTTTAATTATTTTTAAATAAGATGAAAAGCCAAACGGCTATTTTTTTCTGGCGAGGTTGATATAAGTTAATGGGATAAAAATCCCTTATTGTTTTTCAGCCAGTAAGCGAAACTAAGATCGAAAACTACGATCTGTAAAACTACGATCCACTACCCTTGGAGGGTAGTGGATGGCAATGCTGTAGCCAATGAAGTTCTGAGACTCGGCTATTGCTATTATCCTCTTGCCAGCCATGATCAGAGCTTTAATAGCTCAATAACACCTTATCCCTATACTGTCCTCTACAGATAACGGTGAAGATGAAAAGCATTCTTGCTTTTCATCTTCACCAGTCCTTATAAGGATAAGGATGGACTTGAAGGTACAGTCTTCATTGCCTTTCTTTTCATTGTTTTTTATTCTCTTTTGGTGATAGATATTTCTAAACGCTTAGAGTAAAGTGAAAGATATTTCATTTAGAAATAAAAATAAAAATGTGTAAAAATCAAAGTTTATTTAAATTGATTGCAACCTTATCATCATATTTGATCGTTATAAACTAAATATAATTATTATCAAATTACAAACTTCTCATTAAAACTAAAAACTTAGATTGCAAAGCTACGATTACAACTAAATTAGAAAAGTTGTGTAAAAATCTGGAAGCATATTTCATTTGTTTGGATTTGTAAAAATAATTTATCTTTGTGCAAATATATTTCCTCTAATTGGTTTGTAAAATTGAATGATAGAGTTTAGGGAATGGAATAATATAAATTATTAATAATTTATATTAATAATTTCTACTGATGTGAACGGGCTCACGTTGACAATTACTGTATTCACACATTGTCATACTTTCTCCTTAACTTTCACTCTTCTTCCAGCAATCTATTCCACTCGTTCACTTTCTACAAGAAAAAAAATCTCGCTTTTCCAATGGTAATTTCCTTGTTCTTTGCTTTCCTATCATGTATTGCAAAATTTCTCCTGCATCAAATGCTGAGTGCCATTTCAAACCTCTTTCTTCCGTTAACCAATCTTTTTAAACCACAAACCTTCAGTCTATTCTCATACGCAAAAATATCCCATTCTCTTTAGCACTTCCTCTTTGCAAGAAGTCGATACCTTATAAAGTTGGAACGAGAGAGATAGAGAGAAATAATAACTTCCCTCTGTTTATTTATAAGTCTGTTTTTCGACAGTGAAGTCATTTGTATGGCTCTTTTCCCACTTTTGCAACATTTACTAAAAAATTTATTAAAAATAAAAACACCTTGTTGCAACTTCTATAGGTAAAGGTGATAACGCTCCGTATTACTAAAACCTTGGTATTGGTATATATAGATATATATACAGGGTGTTCGGGATAAATTTGACATATTTATAATTAATTATATTTTTCCGTAAGTTACATGTATTAACACACACTTCTCTTCATTTAAAAGTTTGGACCCTTCTTCATTCATATACAAGATGTCAGAAAGGATGGATAGCTGGAACCCACCTGAATCATGGAAGAGAATAACTTGTATCATGATGATTCGTGCCCGCCATCAAAATAAGGATATTACGACTGCTGCCCAATGCTCCCTGAATACAGTAAAAACAATCAGGCATGAACTAGAGACTTGCAATGGTGACTACGAGGATGTAGCAAGAAGAAAGATCCCTAGCAGACGATCTGATTGCGTTCGTACAGCAGAATTCCTCGCATATCTGCAGGAACAGGTGTTGAAGAACCCTGGCATTGGAATTCGGGCTTTGTTCGTGGAGTTGCTAACTGTAGTCAAGCCCTGGATAACAAGGGTAGCCAATGGTAGGCCGTATGTATGGCAGCAGGATTCGGCCCCTTGCCACACCTCTGGGAAAAGTCAAAAATGGTTGTCTGAAAATTTCTACGACTTCACCAGTCCAAATGTTTGGCCTCCAAACTCCCCAGACCTTAACCCCATGGATTATTTTGTATGGGGCGCAGTTGAAAAAGACACCAATCGCACTTCCAGTAATACAAAAGCCCAGTTAATGGATAAAATTAAAACAGTTTTTGCGGCCCTTCCCAGGGAGACTGTAGCATCAGCTTGTTCGAGGTTCCGAAGCAGAATTGAAGCTGTGATCGATGCTAATGGTGGTTATTTTGAGTAAATCTTGTTGATAGTATTGTAATTAACTCTGCCTGTAATGTTTTTTTGTCAATTCATTAAATTTAATAGATACAAAGAAGATTTTCTTTTTCCTTACGAAACTGTCAAATTTATCCCGAACACCCTGTATATATCTATATATACCATATATTTTAAATAAAATATATTTAACATATATTTTATTTAAAATTGATTGATCGATTGATTCCACCTTCTTATAGTCCTTATAAGGACTGGCTTAAAGGGGCGAAGCAAGAATGCTTTTCATATTCCCCGTTATCTGTAGAGGACAGTGTAGGGATAAGGTGTTATTGAGCTATTAAATTAAAGCTCTGATCATGGCAGGAGGGTAACAGCAATAGCCGAGCCTCAGTTAGAACTTCATTGGCTACAGCATTGCCATCCATTACCCTCCAAGGGTATTGGATTGAATGAATCAATCACCGCATCTCACGGTCAATTGAAATTTCGTCCATCTTCTTATAGTCCTTATAAGGACTGGCTTAAAGGGGCGAAGCAAGAATGCTTTTCATATTCCCCGTTATCTGTAGAGGACAGTGTAGGATAAGGTGTTATTGAGCTATTAAAGCTCTGATCATGACAGGAGGGTAACAGCAATAGCCAAGCCTCAGTTAGAACTTCATTGGTTACAGCATTGCCATCCATTACCCTCCAAGGGTATTAGATTGAATGAATCAATCACCGCATCTTACGGCCGATTCAATTCCATCCGACCTCCATCTTCTTTGAGCAATTAAAGCTCTGATCATGGCAGGAGGGTAACAGCAATAACTGAGCCTCAGTTAGAACTTCATTGGTTACAGCATTGCCATCCATTACCCTCCAAGGGTATTGGATTGAATGAATCAATCACCGCATCTCACGGTCGATTGATTCAATTCCACATTGAATTCCTCCATCTTCTTCAATACCTACGGAGCCTTATCACCTTTACCTATAGAAGTTGCAACAAGGTGTTTTTATTTTTAATAAAAGTCTCTGGAGGAGATTTAGATATAATAAATTTTTTAACTTAGAAATATTGCATATTAGAATAACCAAGTAATTTTATAAATTTGGTTATTTTAACTCCTAATTCCAAGTATGCAAACAATTAAGTTTGTGTCTGAAACAAAGTTCAAGTCTAAAGATGATATATATATATATATATATATATATATATATATATATATTTATTTATTTATTTATAAAGAATTGAATGACTCTAACCGAGATTTAAGTAAAAAAGGTTTTAATATAAAAACACGGCTAGTTTCGGCTTACAGCTTTCATCAGGTGAGATTATAAAAGAAAGAAAAAAGAAAAAACATTAAAACACTGAAGCTTAAATAAACTATGAACATCATAGCGTCTCTATACATAATTGACACTAAATCGTTGCGGTTGTATTTAAAGCTGTTCTTTCGTTAGTTGTATTGTTGGGAAAGTGCGTGCTAGTAGCATCTCGTGAACGCCAGTGAATGATTACAGCTGTATGACAATCTAGGAGGTTGTAGCTCAAGTTATTATTTAGATGAACAGGATTGAAGATAATTTCTCTAGATTCCACGATTTTTCTCTCTAGTTCATCATTGCAACGGAAGATGTTAGTAGATTTTTACCAGCAGACTTTGTGACTTTGGGTTTCATCATTAGGATTAGCCGAGAAACGGATATGACTTGATAATGCACTGGCTCGCTGTCTCTTGTAAGTAATGTCCCTCATGTGTTCTTCCATACGCAATTCGTCAGATTTGTCTGTCTGCCCGAAATAAGGAATATCGCAGTCACACAATATTTTATATACACCAGGGTATTTGAGTTGATGATGACAAGGCTTTGAGTGGCTTATTAAGAAACGGATCTTTGGAAGTGGAGTGAACAAGGTTCTGATATTGTGTTTTCTTAGAACTTTTGCTAATTTGTGTGAAACTGTACTTATGTAAGGAACAGATATATTGCCTTTGAATCTATTTGTTTCTTCTGAGTGATGTCTAGGAGGATTAAGAAGGAATTTTTCAATGATTCTCTTGGAATATCCATTAACTTCGAAAGAAGTTTTCAGATGGTTTATTTCTGTAAGAAGTTCATTTGGGTCATCCAGAAGAGAACGGGCTCTATGTCCCTAGGTGGAAATTATTCCAAGCTTATGGGGAAGGAAGTGATGGGACTGACTGTGCAGATATCTGTTGGTATGTGTGGGCTTTCTATATATCGATATTTTGAGTTTACCAGAAGAGCGAGTCAGTTTGACATCAAGAAAAGGCAAGGAATTATCCGTTTCAAGCTCGGCAGTAAACTTAATACTTTGATGTCGGCTATTGAGATGTTCGAGGAAAACCATAAGGGAATCATGTCCATGGCTCCAAACAATGAAGACATCATCTACATAGCGTTTCCAAACTTTAGGTGTTAAAATAAAGGAAGAGATAGCTTTGGTTTCAAAATCCTCTAAGTAAATATTTGCGAGTACATGGGATAAAGGATTACTCATAGCCAGTCCATGATTTTGTTTGTATATATTATCTTGAAATTTGAAGTAACTGGTCCTAATGCAATGTGTAAGCAAGGCTAACATTTTTTTGGATAACTTGTCCTTGAGTAATGTTAGGACTTCATCTGTTGGGACATTAGTGAACAAAGAAGTTATGTCCAAGCTAGCCATGATGTCATCTTCATTAACTGTAATATCCTTGATGTATGTAACAATTTCTGTAGTGTTCTTGATAAAGGATGGTGACTTCCCTTAAAAACGTTTTCGGTATTTGGCAAGATATTTTGAAAGGTTGTACGTCGGAGAATTGATACCTTCTACAATTGGGCGTAATGGGGTGTTCTCTTTATGGATTATAGGAACACCATATATGCGAGGAATTAACGGATGGAGAGAGCGTAGAGATAATAGAACGTTTAGGGATAATTCAGTTGTTGTTTTCAATAAGTTGTTTGTACGATTTTGAAGTTCACGAGTTGGATCTCTCTGGAGTATTGAGTAGGTATCATTATGTAGTAATTCGAGCATTTTATTCTGGTAATCTTCAGAGTTGAGGATGACTGTTGCATTGCCTTTATCCGCAGGAAGGATTATTATATCTCTGTTGTTTTTTAAACTTTTAATAGCTTTGCGTTCTGTTGAAGTAATGTTATCTGTAGGTGGTTTTGCGTTATTGATAATAAAGATTGATTCAATACGTAGAAATTTTGCATCATGTGGAGGGATTAAAGAAGTAGCTTTTTCTATTTTTGTAAGTAGTGTCTCCTTTGGTATTAATTTTGGGGAAGGAATAAAGTTTAGACCTTTACTAAGGATACTTTTTTCTACATCTGAAAGTATATAAGAAGATTTGTTGATAACGACTTTGTGAATATTGATGTGTGGTTTTGAGAAGTTCCTATTATTTTGCATTCTTTATAATGTTTCAAATTTACTTATAAGATTTACTTTATTATTATATTGTATTGTGGCTGCTTGAGATTCACAGTATGTATTAAAGGTATGCCAACTTTCATTATATAGAGATTCTTCCAGTTTCTCCGCTATAGTTCTTTTTTATTGAAAAGAAAAGCGGGAGTTCGTTTAGTATCTGAGATTCTTTCAGACAGTAGGTCTAATTTAGCTTTATGATAGATTCTTCTCGCACGTTCAGTTGTTATGTTTTCTTTAAAGCACGTGAAATTTGCAACGTTTCAAGAAGACCAACCTGTTGATGCTTAGACCAATCCTCTTCAGTGTCTTGTTGAAGTTTCTTTTATTATTAATAATAGAAGACTCGTCATGAAGGTTATAGATGAAAGAATGATCATTAACTCAGTTAGCATACATATTTTTTATAAAGAATTGAATGACTAGAACCGAGATTTAAGTAAAAAGGTTTAAATATAAAACCACGACTAGTTTCGGTTTAACAGCCTTCATCAGGTGACATTATAAAAGAAAGAAAAAAGAAAAAACACTAAAACACTGAAGCTTAAATAAACTATGAACTTCATAGAGAGTCTCTATACATAATTGACACTAAATCTTTCAAAATAAATTATTAAAGGGTTTAAGAGTTAGAGTTTTTACTACGAATGTGACGATAAACTTTTTATTTTCGTGCACAGACGCAGAAATTAAATATTAAATATTTTATTTTATGCATAAAAAGATCTATGAATAAAACTAAATTTGATTCGAACTAAACACCGAATTTCAATAATTTTTTACAGACAAGAATTTCTGTATGTAGAGAATTCAATGAGTATTTGTTTGCAATCAGAACGAGTTTTGAATTGAATTGATTGATTGCACTATTTTCAACATCAAAATGGACAGAAATGTATCTTTATTGCGAAGGAGTGGTCTTGAAAATTCTGATAAACATCTAGAACAAAAATTATATTAAAGCAACTGATATAATCACAAGAAAGAAACATGCTAGTAGCAGAGTTATGAAGGTAATTTGTGTTCTTATATCCTCGTATGTTCTTTCTTGTGGTTACATCCGTTGGTTTAATATCATTTTGTTCTAAGTGTTTATCAGAACTTTCCACTCCCCCCTCGTATATCAACGCTCCCTCGACAACGCTAAAAATATCGCAAAACTAAGAGAGAAATTGCCACCATCTGGCTATCCTTACACGGAAAATTCATAAAAGTTTTGCTTCTAATTTTCTGTGAAATAATCAACTAAATGTAAAGGCATATGTACCATATAAACCTTCGTTTAAATAGCTGAAGAAAATGTGATATCATAGTATGTATTTTTTTTTCTTTCTTCACATATTTGCTTGTTTGGAAAACGTCGAGTGGACCGTTATATGCCACAAGAAAAAAGTGATTCAAAACCGGACAATGATTTGAAATAACTCGTATATCAAATACACCATTGCTATTAAATAATTTTATTTATTTAAAAAAAATAATAAATTTGCATATCACCCGATTAACTTCTTATTAGCACATAATGCTAGAGGTTTAATCAATTTTTTACAACACTCAGAAAGGATTAAAAAGAATTTAATACTTCCTATATTTCGTCCTAGTCACTAGGACATCTACGGGGATTACAAAAATAACTAATGTAACATAACACAAATATCATACAATACTAAGCCCAACCACGTGGGTGACACTAAAGTCCTATCTAGGTGGAGCGCCCTAGAGGGCGCTCCACCTAGATAGGACTTTATGTCGTTAGAGGGCGCTGAAATAACTAATGTTGAATTTTTTATTCATTTGCATTAACTTCTTTTTGTTAAATTTTATTTCTGGTGAATGAATTAATTTTTTATTCATTCACCAGATTAACTTCTTATTAGCACAGGTTGATAGTTTTTTTGTTGCTGGCTTGCATCAGAGAAGTGATTTCAAAACTCATTCAAATTTTCTCATTATTTTTAGATAAATATGCAAAATAATTTTAATAATATTGCATCAAATATAATTATTATTAGTTTTGAGTATTATTTAAAATTCATAATTTTTGAAATAGTTAACTTTAATTAAATTTTCGCACCTTTTAATTTTTTCCATCAATTTTACTTATGGAAGTTTCAGTAGTATAAAAAGTGATAGATTAGTGAGTGAAATAATCCCTCGGAGGGTAATGGATGGCAGTGCTGTAGCCAATGAAGTTCTAACTGAGGCGCGGCTATTGCTGTTACTCTCCTGCCATGATCAGAGCTTTAATAGCTCAATAACACCTTATCCCTACATTGTCCTCTACAGATAACGGGGAAGATAAAAAGCATTCTTGCTTCGCCCCTTTAAGCCAGTCCTTATAAGGACTATAAGGAAAAAGTGATAATTTAGTATTAATTATTTTTAATTAATACTAAATAATTTTAGCGCATTCATTGTGCTAAAATTAATATATATATATACTAATGTACATTCATTGTGCTAAAATTAATATATATATACTAATGTACATTCATCGTGCTAAAATTAATTAGCGAAATTATCACTTTATATATATTGTACTTTATATATATATATATTATTTGGCGATTGTTTTGGTTGTTTAACGTGCACTCTTGCTAATTATAAGACAAATTTTCAATGGTCTCGCTGGTAGCTCCTTCTGACTTTGTGAGTGTGCCATACTGACTCACAAGAACGAACAGATGCAAATGATCAAGAATTCTGTACTAAGTAGGTTTGAAGCACAGAAAACGGTCTACAAATCCATAGACTGTGTTACAAATCAGGGTGAAGCAGTGAACTACTCAACAAAAAAATTTGAATTCTGTGCTTTCTCTCAAGATACTTGAGCATAAAATCATCCTAAAAATTGGTGCGCTAGTTTTAGAAGCGGTGATATTGATCTACCGTCAAAACAGCGAGTCCATTTTCATCTCTCGCATCCCTCCTATTCTGAACAACAATGTATTTGAATTTAAATATCTCCAGTTTCGAGTCAACATATGTTTCGCAATTTTATAAAGAAAGCAGTAAAACGTTTTTTGATTATGTAATAACTGTAATTATTTTACTTATCTTATTTTATTTATGAAAACTTTGAAAAAATCATCTTACACCTGTATTTTTTCTTCATAATTACAAGGGACTATTCTTAGTCCTAAATATACCTTGCTATAACATTCAGCAGTGGAAACAACAATAAACATAATCATGTGATTTTCATTCTAGGATAGGATATCGTTCTTTTGTAACTTTGCAGATGTAATAGGATATAATTTTTTTATACTTACTTTCCTTGAAAACAATATACGTATGGTTATTTAGCAAAGTAAATTTTAATATATTTATATTCATTGTAGATTGTTTTGGCATTGTTGACAAAAGTGTAACAGTTCGTAGTAAAGTCATAATTTAAATAATCTAGGTTCAATTTTTAATCGATTTTTATGAGAATTTTTAAAAAAATGAATGAGATTTAAAAAATAATAAAAAACGTTATTTCTCTGGTAACTTAAAATTTACCAGAGATTAAAATTTACGCACTGTCTCAGAATAAAAATGTTTCGCTTTTTATAAAAATCAAGTGGATATTAAATCCAGCATTATTTCAAATTTTAGTAAAATATGTTTCAAAATGTATTTTAGTAAAAAACGTTTCACTTTATTTATAGCTACATAACATCCTGAAATTAACTGAACATCTCTTATCCTCTATAAATTTCCTATCATTCTCATTTGCAGAAAACTGTTCACAGTTGCATAGCTATCATGCCGAGACACTTTAAATGTATAAGGAGAGTGCTTAGCAGGCTCAATAAAAGTTTTAAAAGAGGTCCTGATCTTAAACTTTTAAGAAGCCCAATGAAAGTTTATTTCAAGGGGAACATAAAAATTCTAGTTACGCTGTTCCCTCATTTAGAGCTGATAAGCAATACCCGCACAGATTAATACTCTCTCCTACCTTAACATAATCATCTTAAGACTCACTTCAGTCCCTATTGCACACACGGTTTCTGCTGATTGAATTTTATTTAGATATCCCAATGGGTATTTAACATTCTTAAGTTTTGCTTTTGGTTACTGGCATTCATATTGGCAATCTATGGAAGGAAATACTTTTTTTTTAATGTTTTTACCCTCTCCTCATGTATTATTATTTTAAATGTTTAGCTGTGTTCAGAAACACTGCAAAGCCGACTAATAAACCTTCCGAGGAAATCAAGAAAAGAATTTAATGAGGAAAAAATAAATATAAATAAAACTAAGTATAATATAAAGACAAAAATACAACAACTCAGAAGGGTTGGTTTTTTTAAAAAGCGTGATTAGTAATAATATTAGAACAACAGTATTGTGGAAATCATACAGTTAAATCGGCAAGAGAATATGCACAATTTATAGACAACAATTACATTATAACCATTGGCTTTATATTAGTTGCATAAAATAATGTCTATATGGTCCTCACTGTCGGTGTATCAACGCTAAATAAATAAACAAATAGGAATAAATAGAACTAATATCAATGAATTATAATTGCATTAGTCTTAGATAGTTATTCACCTGTCTCTAAATCTCCACAACATTAGAAGAAGTCAAGTGTCCTTAAGGTTTTCATCGCGTCTTCGGTGTCTCCTTCGAACACTTTTGACATCTGTTGTCAAAGTGATAAATGGCAGTTGACCTCTACAGTAGCGGAGATAAGGAACCTTTCGAAAAGCTTGACTTTGTTATGACGGCATTAAAGTGCTTTGAAATGATTAGAAATTACACGAGGAAGGCTTTTATGCTATTGCGAATCATTCACTGGAAACTCAAAAGTTCGTTTTTCAACTGTCACTAAAATAGGGGCAAAAGAATTAGGTTTTTTTTTTTTTCTTTGTAATTAATCGGTCAACATTGACGCACTCAGTCTGTCAAGGAAGTTCGGTACAGTCCGTTATGTGTCTATTATTGGTTCATCAAGATTAGAGCGTTCGCACAGGAAGGAAATTCTCATTCTCGTGCGTAAAGCCATGGCGTCTCTATCACCGCCTAACAACGAGCTGTTGACAATTGGAAGGAGAGAACATTTCACGAATTTCGCGTGCCTTTAGCTTGAAATGCGCAGCACGTAACACGAGTGTAAGTTGTAGAGTCGAAAGAGGTTGATCATCACATTTGCTTTCTTAGGTTACGGTATTTGCCAAGAATTGTTTTTTATATTTTAGTTTATTTGTAAGATCCTTCAATTTTTATAAAACCGCTAGATTTTTTATTAAATAAAATAAATACAAAAAACTAATGGTTATATAAAATAAATATAGATACAAAAAAATCTAACGGTTATAAATATAAATAAATAAATTTAAATGAAAATCAATCTTTAAAAATGATTTTAATACAATGGCAATGTATTAATAATTTATTGTCCTTATAAGGACTGGCTTAAAGAGGCGAAACAAGAATGCTTTTCATCTTCCCTGTTATCTGTAGAGGACAGTGTAGAGATAAGGTTTTATTGAGCTATTAAAGCTCTGATCATGGCAGGAGGGTAACAGCAATAGCCGAGCCTCAGTTAGAACTTCATTGGCTACAGCATTGCCATCCATTACCTCCAAAGTATTAATCACCGCATCACACGGTCGATTCCAACCAACCATTCCCAATAATTTATTGACAATTGACATTTATGACTTTAGGGGTGAAGCAAGATGCTTTTCATATTCCCCGCTATCTGTTGTGGTTACAGTGAAGGCAAATTTTATGAGCAGATTGCTCGCCCTGAAAGGGCATGGAGATTATGCATCACTAAAGGAGGCTAATATAGCTTTTGGTCTTCTATATTTGAATATGTCCGTTGGATCGTATGCTGCAGCTTGCTGAACCAAATCGTTGGGATGTGTGGACGTCTTTAGGAAAAACTTGGATGCTAAGGATTGTAGAAAAGAGAAAATATAGAGAATATTTGTGTCTCTGTGGAGTTGATTGTTTCTAACATACCACGGGGCGTTCAGAATCATTCTCAAGCACTTGTTCTGCACACGCTGTATTTTGATAATGTTAGTATTAGAGGTGTGGCTCCAGGCCGGAGAGGCATAGGTGATTATAGGAGGAATCATCATCTGGTATAGTTGCAATTGGATTCTATTGCTGAGCTTGCTATTTCTATTAATTAGCGGATAGATCTGAGCTATATAATTTATTGATTTCGCTTATAATTGAATTGTAAGAATATAATATGAAAAATCTAAAGGTTTATGAATTATAAATAATGTTCTAAATTTTATTTTAAAATATTTAAAATATTACAAATTATCCTAAAAATAAATATAAGTTGCACTATTATTTCTAAAAACATTTTTGAAAATTATATACAGTTTTCTAGACAAAGATTTATTCTACATCTTAATGTGAGAAGCGCGATGACAATCAGGAATACGTACGTTGATTTCATAGAAACGTAATTAATGTTGTAACAGAAAGATTAATTGCATTTCCATAGTCTACTAGGTCTGATGCAATTGTATATATTTTCTGTCTGGTTTTTTTTGTCTATTAGGAGAAGAAAAATTCTGGTTTCAGTGAGGAAAAGCCCTGCTTTGAGATTGGCTAGCTGAGTTTCAACTGTAAAGACATGTAGAAAACAAAGGTTTTTTTTTTTGTTTTCTAGATGGGATTTGAATTCAGGTCATTTCAGCGAATAAACAATTCGTTGTTAAACGACTGTAGCTACGAAGTCTGTCAAGATATTTAAATACTGATTGATTCTATCCTTTCTTTGACAGACATATTTTTCCAAAATAGTTTTGAAGTCGAAGGCACAAGTATGAAGCTCCGTATCACTAGACATAATCAATGACTTGTGCTCAAGCATTGCGATGCTACAAAAAGTTAATTAGGCAACACTTCAAGGACACACTACAAATACTTTATAAAGAAAAGCGTAAAATAAAATAAAAAATCACGAAATAACATCATGGTACGCAACACTCGCCTGAAATGTATATAACCTTATCAACGCCATTTTAATTATTCTTTTGAATGAGACAAAGGAAGTTACTTTTGAAAATTAGCATTATTATTGCAACTTCCATTCATGTGATCATATTTCATAAAAGATTGTGTGCTTCTTGATCACACAATTATAATAATATACACGAATTATAAATTTCATCTCTGACTATCTAGAGGGAATGTTTGGAATGATAACGAAGGACGTTAAGAGAAAAGGCCTAATCTTTATGGACAAACAGCCGACCCCTTGAGTTATCCGTAAAGCCACAAAGTAAATGTTTAACATTGCTGATTGATTTTTTTAGCATTTAAAAATAATATTGACTGCAGAAAAAAGTATCTGAATAATGATGAACGGGAAGATAATTACCATATCTGGCACACATTTTAAGATGTTTAATAGCCATAGTTTTAATTTGCAATTTGGTAATTTAAGCCAATAAGAATTACAATTTGGTCGGCTAAATCCCAAATTGCCAGCCCATCCTCGTTCGTTCAGTATCCAGGTAGATACCCAACAGGGTGCACCACGAGAAGGTGAGGATTGGACATTAGGTCAGAAGCCCAGGTCGGTTCTCCGCATTCCTTTATAGGCTATGTGGGGGTCTCCTCTCAGTTAAACAGCTTTGACGCTTAAGCACCTCAGAGTTTTCTAGATCTGGAAAAGGCATATGACAAGGTGCCAAGAGAGAAGTTATTCAATACGTTACAGTTATATGGGGTCAATGGGGCATTATATCAAGCAATACTTAGTCTTTAGTTGAGTTGTAAGTCAGCAGTTAAAATTGAAGGAAGTACAGGAAGATGGTTTAATTTTAAATCTGGTCTGAGACAAGGATGTACATTATCCCCTCTGTTATTCATTATCTATATGGATCACATTATGAAGGAAAGTGGTATTAAACATGATATCAAAATTGGAGATGTTAATGTCAGCTGTTTGCTTTATGCGGGCGATGTTATACTTATCAATAAATCCACTACGAGTCTGCAAGATTCCTTGACTAAATTGAATCTGTTGTAATAGATATGGTATGAAAGTGAGCATTAAAAAGACAAAGACAATGAAAATAGGCAGAATCGTTGAAAGTGTTGTCAACTGCATTATGAACGGAGAACCTGTGGATCAAGTAAAACATTTCAGCTACTTAGGCACGATTTTTAGTGAAGATGGTAAATTAAATATGGAAATAGACAACAGAATCAACAAAGCTGGTATGGTAGGAAGTCAACTGAATAAATTCATATGGAATAAGAGAGAAATTAGTCGGAACACTAAATTAGCTATATACAAGACAGTGTTCAAACCAGTTTTAACTTATGGATCTGAGAGTTGGGTCAGAAGTAAAACACTTTACCAAAGACTAGAGACCACAGATATGAGAATCCTGAGAAAGATTAGAGGGATGAACAGATGGCATCAATGGCAATATCATATTAAAAACGAGGATATTAGGAAAGAACTTGACATTATCAGCATCCAGGAATGCGTTAGCAGAACTAATCTTAGGTGGTATGGTCACTTAAACAGAATGGGCGAGGAAAGATTGGCAAAACATGTGTTCTCTGCCAGGTTAGCAGGAAAACAACCCAGAGGAAGACCAAGATACAGGTGGATTGGTACGGTACAAAGTGCCTTAGACGACAGAAATATAAGATCTGGTAATATTGGAGTCTTGAAAAGTAACAGACTGATCTGGAGAAAAATTGTAGATAGGAAGTTAGTAACGATGTAAATTTTTCATGTAGTACTATCATATCCTGTACACCTCTTGAGGGTACATGGCAGGAATTGGATGATGATGAATTTTAATTTTATTTATTTATTATCGAACTCAGTAATGAGGCCGAAACAGTATTAGATTGAAACGAGGAAGGAGCGAGCCAAAAGCTGTTTACGGAAAATAAACGATGAGCAGGTATCAGCTTTCATAATCTGATGATCATTTTTTTATTCGAAACGGCAAGTACATCTTATTGCTTTCCATGTATAGTATAAGTTTTCTAAGTTTCTTTTTTGGTTTAACGTATTATATATTGTTGCTTTTTTTTCATATTTCCATATACATCTACTGGTTCTTAACGTTCTCCGTTTTCGATCTAATACCTATCTCGGCCTCATTATTGAGTTCCGTAAATCTGTCAAGTAAGCAACTGAAAAATGGCAAAAAATATGATTATCTTTCAATTGAAAATTCATTTCAGTTCAATATTCAAGTACATTATTAATAACAAAATTTAATCAGTAATGTTAAACATTTAATTTGTAACCTCGCGTGTAGGCCAAGGACTTTTTCTTTTATTTGGAGCTACACGGCAATAATTTCCAAAAATCCAAAATCATAAAAACGAGAGGCTTTATTTAGTGCAGTATTGCTCATTTTGATATGTTAGTTACTTCTATAAGTTAAAGCACATTATGTAATTAAGAATTACTAATCGTAGAATGTCACACTTTGATTTTGTTATTAAATTCACAACACAAAATATTTATAATACAAAAATATACAGCCTACAAGACTGCTTCAGTTTTTTTTTCATATTAATATTAGATAGTATATATAAACTGTTGGTTCTCATCAAGAGGACAAAAACTTTCTATTCAATATTTACTGTCTTAGCAAATTGAAGCCTTCTACGTTCTTTATTTTTGTATTATACTCATACATTTACCGAGAGTTCATTTATGAAGAATATAACTTTCTGACATGGGATTGCTGTGGTAATGAACAGAGGGTTTTCGTCCTTTCAGATTTTTGCGGATCTCTGATGAGAACCAACAATTTGAAACAGCTTCCAATGAAACCTAATAATGCATTAACGTAAGTAGTTCAAGCCAAGGCAATTTCTATTTCTATACCGAATATTTATTCTCATAAACTCTCTGGTTACATTCCAAACTTTTGTCTTTCATCTACTTGGTGTAACTGAAATGACGGATGTCAAATATCGGCATTAATAAAGATTTATTTTTTTATTTCTTCCTTTTGTATTGTGAATATAATTCATAGATTATTTTACTCCAATGATTTCATTTCACATCAGTGATTTCAGTGATTTTATTTCTTTCACTTTGAAGAATACTTAATGAATAATAACTCCATCATATTGACACGCTTTATCACGCCTGTCAAACACACATATCGTAATGACAATTGACAATTGACATTTATGTCTTTAAGGGTGAAGCAAGATGCTTTTCATATTCCCCGCTATCTGTCGTGGTTACAGTGAGGGTAAAATTTACGAGCAGTTTGCTCGCCCTGAATGGGCATGGAGATTATGCATCGTTATAGGAGGCTAATATAGTTTTTGGTCTTCTATATTTGAATATGTCCGTTGGCTCATATGCTGCACTTTTGACAGGCTTTTAAATATATATCTATTCTGTTATTAATAAAGAGGTTTGTAAAGAAAATTTCAGAAAAATATATTTTATAGAAAGAATAATTCAAAAGAAAAAAAGAAAAAGACTATTCTTTAAAGTTTAATATTTATATTATTAAAATTTTCAAAAATTTTAAAAATAAGAAACGCCGTAACAAACAAATAGTATAACATTAATAGTATAATATCCAAACATGGTTCATACAAACCGTAGTGAATATGATACGATTCTATACGTATGATACGATAATAATAAAATAAAATTATATCTAAGATATAATTTTATTTTTTTATTATTACCATTTATATTATACCATGAAATTATTTTGTTTTCATTATTTATTATAAAACGAGACTAAGCGACAAGCTAATAGCTGGTCGCTTAGTCTCGTTATGAAACCGGATACGAAAGAGCTCCGCAGTTAACACTTTTTTTTTATTTATTGATCTCAAATATTTACATATATATATACAATGATCATCTTGAGTAACATTCAGTATATTATTTTACAAGGTTCAGCACTAAGTGTTACATATAAGGAAATTTCAATAATAATGATGATAACATAAGTTTTTTGCGTTCTTTTAAAATAACAATCACAGTAATAATTTGCAATTATATAGTTCAGAGTTACATAAGTTATATAATATTACACGTTGTAGTTTATGTTGTTGTTGTTTTTTTCAAAATTTAGAAAGTGTGACTATACAACAGTATTTACACATATGCAATTAAAATATTATATTTCCTAATTCTCACAAACAAACAATGTAAACTCATTATTTACATAATTTTTAATTATGTAAATAATGAGATTTATTATTTACATAATTATTTAAGAATAATTTATTAGATTATTTTTTCATGTTACATAGTAATATTATATTAATGATATTATCACATAATAATCAGTATCTTCGGTATCTTCTTTATTGTTATATATTTTACTGACGGTCTTGTTACATAATCTGCATTCTTTGATTTTAAGGGTTACGTGGTGATTTGTGATGTGTATATTAGTGTTAATGGTGTATTAACTTTGTTGGTATATTTTCCAGAGTTCGTGTTTTAATGTTCTGTAGTTGTCTACGTGTTTTAACTTTCTTGGTAGGTTGTTGAGTTGCGTGGGTATCTGATGTGATCTCACAAATGAACCGTATGGGTGTTGAAGGGTGTAGGGATGTAGAGAGTTGTTGTAGGTCGTGTTATACGATATGTGTTTCTGTTGTTTCGATAGGTGATGTTGAAGTTGAAGGTGATGTTGTTGAGTTGCGTGGGTATCTGATGTGATCTCACAAATGAACCGTATGGGTGTTGAAGGGTGTAGGGATGTAGAGAGTTGTTGTAGGTCGTGTTATTTCTGTTGTTTCGATAGGTGATGTTGAAGTAATTCCTTAGTAGTAGTATGTAGTGTTTCAGATTTTTAATGCTCAGGATTCTGTGTGTCGCCATGTGCTGGTCGGATATTGGTTGTTGCGTGTAAGGTGTCCAAATCACTGTTGACACAAGTTTTCTGTGTAATGTTTCTAATTTTGTTAGGTGGCTGTTTGATGTGTTTGCATAGACTGTTATACCGTATCTGAGTAGGGATTCGCAGATACCATGATATAGGAATTTTTTTTATGTTGGATGGAATAATGTCTTTTACTTGGAAGAGTTTTGCTGCGATGATCCGGAGTTTGATATGTAGGTATTCTATATGTTTTGTCTATTTCAGGTGGCAATCAATATAGAGACCAAGGTATTTTGCATGTGTTACAGGTTTGATTTCTGGACATTGGCAGGTATTTTTGTTGTTAATGCAGCGGTATGTGTGACAGTGTATCGATAATGGTGCGGGGGCGCATAATTCTTGGGTTGTGTATTATCAACATCTGTGTTTTGATGCCGTTGATTAGAATTGCGTTTTGGTAGACGTATGTTGTGATTTCATTTAGTGTTGTTGTTGTAGAAGTATGGTAGAAGTATGTTGTGATTTCATTGTTGCGCTTTGCAGAGAGCCATGTTGATGTCTATGTGGATTGCTAGTAGTGCGGTGTCATCTGCGTATTGAAATATTTGACTTCTTATGGCCATGTTATGAACATCACATCGTTCATGTATATGTTTAATAGAGTGGGTGATAATATGGCACCTTGAGGAACACCGTGTTTTATTTGTATACTCCCAGCTGTGGCATGTACCTATTTTTGTTACTTGTGTTCTGTTTGAGAGGTAGTTCCTGAACCATGTATGCAGTGTTCCTCTTATACCTATTGAGTATAGTTTGGTGAGTAGTATGTCATGTTCAAGTGTATCAAATGCTTTGGTTAAGCAGAATAAGAACGGCGTACTTGTTTTTGTCGAGAGCTTTGTTTATTGTGTCGGCGATGTCTTCTAATAAAGCGATGGTGCTTTTTGTTTTCTGAAAGCCGTATTGGTTTTGTGAGATGATGTTGCACTTCTGTAAATAGTTCTGTAGTCTGGTGTGTGTTATTTTTTTCTAGATTTTTTTGAGATGACTGGTAGGGGTACCTATTGGCCTGTAGTTCTGGATATCGTTTCTCTTACCGTGTTTGTATATTGGCGTAATTATTGCAGTTTTTAGTTGTTGTGGAATAATGCCTGTGGCGAATATTATGTTCACGAGTCTCAAAAGTTTTGGATTTATTTGTTCAAAGTGTATTATGAGGTCTGTGAGTCTTATTTTGTCTATTCCTGGAGTGGTATTTGGTTTTAGTTGTAAGAGTGCTTCTTTCAGTTCCTGTTTTGTTATGGGTGGAAAATACAGCGTTTGTTGTTGACTTTGTGTGGGTAGTTTTTTGTTGATCGTTGGTAGTTTGTCTTTTTTGAGTTGTGTGATATTGTTTGTGAATCATGGTTGAATGAGTTTGCTAGTTCCTCTTGGTTTGTCCTGACCGAATCTTGGTTTATCCTGACCGAAGCTTTTTTGCAATAAAATCTTGTGCTGAAGTTTTCTTTTTTCGAGTTTCTAATTCGTTGATTGTAGCCCTTGTTTGCTTCATGTTGTCGTTATATTCCATGGATTTTTGGAAATAGTAGTGTCTTTTTGTCCTACAAATTTTTGTTATTAGTTTATTTCTTGTGTTTTTGTATAAGGTTTGTAAATGTGTGTTACTGGGTGACTTTTTAAGTTTTTTCCATAGATTTTCCTTTTCAGTAATAGTATTTAGTATGTCGTCATTTATCCATGGATTGTTCTCTGTTTGTCGCCTCGTTTGTGTAGACTTTATTGCTTTTTTGTATATTTCTGTGAACTTTAGTTGAAAATTCTCGTATAATGTTACAGGATCATTTGTTTTAAGTAGGCGATTCCAGTCTGTATTTTTTACATGGTTATCGACAATGCTCTTTAGTATGATCGAGTTTTGTAGACTTTTGTGGTGGTGGGAGGGGGGGGGGTAGGTAACGTAATAAAACGAAGTTGAGACAAAGTAGTGATTGGCAATTTTGAAGTTAATTACTGATGATGTATATATATATATGGATGGGAGCCCGTATGTTGATATGATCAATGCATGATTGTGTTAGTGAAATGTTGAGTATTCCTTCTCTTGTTGGGGAGCTAATGGTAGGGTTTATGTTGTACTGGCTTAGTATATCAAGATATGTGTTAATGGTTGAAGAGCGTGGTCAAGAGTATTTATGTTAATGTCTCCTATTAGGATGAGTCTGTGTGTTGTACGGGGTTCGATGCCGCTTAGCCATGCTTCTAACTCATGAAGAAAGCTGAGTGGATTATTATCTGGGGGGTCTGTATGTTGTGTTTATTGTTTATTTGATACTATGGTGGCTATTTGTGATTTCTAAAATTAGTATTTCCGCATGTTCGAAATGAGTTTGTTTTTCAGTCACATTGTATTTTTCTTTGATAAATGCCACGATGTCACTTCCTCTTTTGCTTGGTCTACATAAGTTGTAGGTTTGATATTTATTTATGTTGTATGCGTAAATTTCTGTGTCTTTTATTGCAACTTCGGTTAGTATTAGCGCATCTATGTTTATCATGGTGTAGTTGAGCTGTGTTATCAATGTAAGCCAGTGTTTTTTTTATATTTCTTATGTTTGTGTGTACGATAGTGAAGTTGGTATTGGTGGAAATGAGTCTGACCATTTCTTCAAAGAGCTCAAAGACATTGAAGTTTATATTTTCTAACTGGATATGTTCGCCTATGTTTGAGATTTCCATTATATACTTTTAAGTGATTTCTAATGTTGTTCTTAAGGATGTGAAGTGTTAGTGTTTTATATTGGTAGGCTATGTAAGTCGATTCACTTGTAATTATATAAACTCGAGTGTTTTCATTTTTTCCCATAAATATCTGTGAATCCTCCAAACGAGATTGTAGTTTTTCTCTGTCTTTGTCTTCCTTTCTTGGTATAAAAGATTTTTGAAGTATGGAGTCCAGTGTTCAGTTATATAGATTGGTGTTGGGAGTTTCTTGTCAGTTAGGATCGTTGTTTTCGGCCATTACTATCAATAACAGATTTTATTTTCCAGATTAATTAAATAATTTATAATAAAGAAGTTATTTTTCATTCTTCTTGATTATATATTTAGATTACATAATAATAATAATAATAATAATAATAATAATAATAATAATAATAATAATAATAATAATAATAATAATAATAAACAAAAATAGTAAAAAAATAACATCTGATCAGTGCTTGCAGCAAGATAGCTCAAATTGATTATAAATATCGTCATGATCAAGTGGCCAAAATAATTCATTGGCATATATGCAAAAAATATGACTTTCCTTCTTCTGGTAACTGATGGCAACATAAAATAGAGACAGTGTTGGAAAACGAAACGACAAAAATTCTCTGGGACTTGAGAATACAAACTGATCGGCATTTAGAGCACAATAGACCTGATATCACAATTATCAAACATCGACAGGTTTGGATTATTGATATCGCAATACCCAGTGATAACAACATTAACAACAAAGAACTGTAAAAAAGTTCTAAATATTGAGATCAGGTAATCGAAGTTGGCAGGCTGTGGCTTAAACACACTAAAGTTATCCCAATAGTTATCGGTGCACTTGGTGCAATTTCAAAGAAGCTGTCCAACTATTTACAGCAATTAAATATCAACGAAGTGATCCCATATGACCTACAAAAAACAGCATTACTTGAACAGTCCATATTTTACGACGCTATTCTTAGATTCTTGGGTGGAATCTGAATTGTTCTGTATCATCTGTCAAATTGTTGTTTAAATGATATCTTGTTTTGACTGTGTATCAATTATGTGCATAATAATAACAATAACAATAATAATATAAATAATAATTATAATAATAACTACTTTCGATACCCTGCTACACAACATATTGACATATCTTTTAACTAATCTAAATCAGACAGAAGAACATTTAATATTAACTTATTCATGCAAATGATTTATCATGATAATCATTAATAATTACCATGAGCCCTAAAAGTTCGAAATAGGTCGCAAGGATGCTTACTCGTGGGAAAGGTGACGCAATCCGAATGCCATTAGTATTACTATCATTAACAGATTTTATTTTTCAGATTAATTAAACAATTTATGCTAAAGAAGTTATTTTTCATTCTTCTTGATTATATATTTAGATTACAATTTTTAATACTATATTCTTTTTAGTTACAGGTTGGTACTACTTCGCATTCGGCAGATGAACGATTGCGACATTACGAAGGTTCCCGTACGTTTGCTCCACTCACCGGTAAGAAACTGTTTAAAATATTGATAAATACTGGAGTGTTTTAAAAGTATCCTATTTTTTTCCCTTTTGTAGCGGTTCTTTGTAACTTTCCCCTTGAAACTTGCTGAATAGCTTTGTTTGATAAATAAGATTGTTTCTGGATTTCTAGAAGACAAGGAAACAAATTTGAAAACTGATTTTAAAACATTCAAAATAAGATCAAGTTAAAGATTATTATTTTTTTTTACGATTAATAAGAATATTTCAATTGTTTTTAATTTTAAATCAAATAAATTCATCTAGTTTTGATTTTTATATATTAATTTGCTTATCTAATACTTAAACACTTAAAAGAAAGTAATGGAAAAATCTATTAAATGAAAAAAAAAATGCATCTAATCCTGAACCCCGTGTGGTGGCCGGGATAAAAATAGCCCCAGTGTAGCCCATGCATGTCGTAGGAGGTGACTAAAATGGGCATCCAGAGAGGGTAATGGATGGCAATGCTGTAGCCAATGAAGTTTTAACTCAGGCTCGACTATTGCTGTTATCCTCCTGCCATGATCAGAGCTTATAGAGCTATATTACCCTATCCATATATTTTTTAACAGATACCGGGGAGAATATGAAAAGCATTTTTGCTTCGCCCATCTAGCCAAAAAAAAAAAAAAAAATCTAATCATGATATAATCCTGATAGATAATTTATATCACGGATATTCATGTAGTGAGTCTGAAATCTTCCCAGCTATGTCTGTCCTATGTGAATCTTTTATAATAACAAATTTATTTTAAAATCATAAATAATACATAAAATAAAAAAAAATGAATGCATGTCACTCCGTATTTTCATTGATTAAGTTGATTTCGTATTGATTCTCCTGTTTTTTTTTTTTATATCCTGTTGATGTTATTTTTCTTCGAATCGTCGACTGAACTTGCACAACTATTCCACTACTCCCCTTTCAGTGTTTTACCATTCAAAGCATCATTCAATAGTTTCCTCTTATTTTCATTTTATGTTCTGTTTTTGCTCTTTTTGGTACCTAATGTCTTGTTTAATCTATGAGTCAGATGAGATATATACCATTTTACCTTAAGATCAATGGCCTATTATGGCTAGCTGATTTTCATAATAACAATGCTATGATATGATCCGTAGCTTTCAATTTGCTTATATTCTCAGACGGATTTGCCTGTTTTGTAGGAGAAAAAACTGGATTTTCGGAAAGGAAACGCACAATCTAACTACCGAGTCCATAATAAACATAATCCATTGAAATTGAAATTTAACGCGATTGGAGACAAACGACTGGATGATCACAAGAACATCAAATATAAAATAAGTAATCATGATAAAAACCGTGATCATTTCACAAGTTGTAAATATAAGTAAATGAACACTTGACAATAAAATTGAAGCATTCATATACATGGCGAAGAAATATAGCCAAGAAATGTATTAAAAAAAGATTATTGGTCTCTGGACATTTATCTCTTCAAGGAACAAAAAAAATTAAAAAAATAAAATAATAGATATAGCTGAAAAGATGAGCTTCATATATGTCGCGAATAAAAAATGAAAAAGATCCTCAAAAAAAAACCCTATTAAAAGAATAAAAGATACAATTGATGGTGATAATTATTTACAATATGGATATTTTTGAAGTTATTCTCAATAAATATCTAGCACTGACGACCTAATTAGATTAAAAGAATTGTTTGGCTTCCAATAACACTCCAGCTCTAAATGTATTATATCTAAACATGAGAAATATAAAGATCAAATGTAACTTAGACCTAATCTTACACAATTTAGCCATAAATGTGAATATCTTAATAATGCTATTCACAGAAAATTAATAATTGAAGAAGTCAGAAGCTGACTTCGGTGCTGATAGGATCTTCACTTTCCAACAAACATGCTATACACTAGAATCTAACTTTAGCATAGTAAAACTTCGTAGGTGATGGATGGTTTTCATCCTTTGATGAGAGGACGGGAATAAAATCCGCTAACGTCTTTTATTCCCATATAGGAAATAGGCGAGGCTGTCATAGGCCTATCTAATGTTTGGAGACTGAGAAGGGGGGAGTTCAGTCTCCACCGATAGCCAATCAGAAAGAGCTGTCTCAAGTCTATAACTACTCATACACAGTATCCGATAAAGAGAGGCGAGACCGCTGACAAGGGCTCTGCCATCTAGTGGTCTCTAATCCTAACATTTATTTATTATCTGAGATAGGGTGGGTTCAACGGTCGATTTTTTTGAATTTACGGGAGGACGAAAAATCCGAGGTTTAGAGAGAAAAAAAGCCCGCTTCACTGCCAGAGATTTACTAACTCGGGAATAGGTCGAAGAAAGACTTAGAAAAAGTTCTTCTAGTCGGAGACTAGATTCGAACTTAGGTCTTTCTTCAGGTGGCCTAGTGCTGTAGATGTACACGTCACATCGGCTGTGTTCTACAGGCTTCTAAGGCCAAACATTTTTGTTATATTTAATTTGATAATGAAAAAAGGAAAAAATTACAGAATTTTCCCACATTATTTCGTTTTTTTAAATGTACATAACCTGAGGAAATTGGAAAAAAATTCTTATATGATCATTACATATAAATTCATATCATTTTTATAATCAACGTAGCACAGCTTAGGCATAACACGTTATATAAATGTAAATCCCATTCCAGATGTTTCGATTTGCAGACTTCTGAAATCTAGCAAAATTATCCAACAAGCATTAGCGATAGATTAGAGATAGCGACGGTACTTATACAGATTTAAATGGCGAAAAACTTTGGCATAGTCGATGAAAATTCTGTAAATAAATTATCTTTAATTGATTACCTATAAAATGAGGTATAAATAAACAAATATTTTTTCATTATTTTTTCATTGCTGACATCTCATTAGTAAATTATGCTAAAAGAATTGAACATGCCGTATATTATACTTCCCATTGTAAAATGGAAGTATAATATATGGAAAATTCATTTTACAATGAAGAAAATTCATTGTAAAATGAATTTCAAAATACGAAACGCAATTTATAGTTTTCCGACTATGGCCACGATGGTATAAATGTCAGCAATATTCGAAAGCGTAAAATATATTTTTCGTTACTTAAGTTTACACTTGCCTTATTTAGATGAATAATGAATTCAGATCTGAAATTAATGATGTCTACGCTAATAAACATAATAGTTTAAAATCTAATAAACATGATATTCAAAATAGAAAATTTCCAACTATTTATTTTTTAAATATTTTAAATATTTCGGATTATCTAAGATATATTTTTAAAATATTATATTTTGCATGGATAAAAAGTGTTTTACAATGCGATATTCTAAATTGGGATCACACTAAAACCTCTAATTTCTCTATAAAATCTAATTAACAGTTAAGTAGAGAGATATATGGACACTGCAATGAACTATAGGTACGAACGCATAAATATTTATATAAATGGACTATTACTCTTAAAAAATTTATAAAAAAATTGTGATCTATAAAAATGAAACTTAAAACTTACTTCAAAACCACAGATGTCATAAAATATGTAATCTACACATAAAGAAATAATTTATAAACATTTTACCATAAAATATCTTTAATAGATTATCTATAAAAGAGGGTATAAATAAACAAATTTTTTTTCATAATTTTTTTTATTAATCTAATTTAAATGAGATTAATGTAATTGTTGCTCTTGGGAAGACGTTAGTTTGGTGAAATAGAATTGTTAATTTTTGCCGTAGAATGGCTCCACTTAAAGACAAATTGTGAACACGAATCAACAGATAATAGATCCGCGCACGGGTTGTGAAACCATCGCTACTATATAAGATTCAAAGGATTCAGAAATTTAATGGAAAGTTCCGGCCGCATGGTTCAAACTGTTTGAAATCAACCTCTTAATACAAACACCTGGAACCATGCGGATGGAATGCAATCGTGCCGTCAACCTTATGTGGCCCTAACAGAGATTTTTTTCGTTTTATTTTTGTTACAGGTATTCTAAGGAACATTTGAAAAATTTTATAGCGGTGTGGCAACTGCCCACACTGCTAGTTCTCCGTGGCCCCTTTTCATTATTTGGGGGCCATTAAATTAGTCCTAATTTTTCGGTACCCCCAGCTAGAGTTTCGTACGCCTATCCATAAGTACAAACCTGCTGTCATGGAACATGCCGCAGAAAGGTCGGTCTTTTAATTAATTGTGAAGCCGTAAATGGAAGACATTTACGTTATGTGGTTTTTCATAACCAATAAAAAAAATCTGCAGGTTCTGTATTTCATTTAAAGAGTAAAAAATAAAGAACAAAAATAATTAATAAATAAAAAAGTTAGTAAATGTTTAAACTCCATGGTGACTTATGGGCCACTCTGTATATTGTGGTGAACTGGTGACTTTTATCTCGTGTTTATCGATATTGTTTTTCCTAAAACAAGATTACTGTTTCCACACCGCATCTAATACATGCTGTATCGCGGATGTGCTATGCTCTTGTCTTATGCATAGTCTGATATACTTTTTATATATTTTGAATATGATCACGAAATCTTCCTCTCCAGTATCAGCTTTTTTTTCTTGGCAATTTCTTCACAATTTAGGGTATCATTTATAAATTCTCGCCAATATTGGCTTTCGATGTCTCCCATACAAATCCAAAACAACTGCGTATGTAGGTGGATAAATTGTACAATATACTATAATGAAAGATACCAGGACCCCCCCCCGTCCTCCGTCGACAATATTATTATTGTTGTTGTTGTTACGGGCAACTCCAGGGAGTCCTTAGACTCATCAAGGGAGGCCCCAAATCATGTTCATCACAACTATTCGACATTCACACAATATCTATGATACCTTGCCTTAAACTCATTCACTGTCACAGCACCCACCACAGACTCTGGCAGCCCATTCCACTCATTTACCACTCTAAAAGTAAAGAACCTAAAAAAGTAAGAACTAAAAGTAAGGGAGTCCTTAGACTCATCTAGGGACGCCCCAAATCATGTTCATCACAACTATTCGACATTCATACAGTATCTATCATACCTCGCCTTAAACTCATTCACTGTCACAGCACCCACCACAGACTCAGGCAGCCCATTCCACTCATTTACCACTCTAAAAGTAAAGAACCCAGCTCTAACACCCTTACTAACCAAACTCTTGCCCAGCTTCCACGGATGTCCCCTAGTCCTCCCACAACCAGACCTGTTCTCAAAAATATTTTCTGAATTAATTTTATAGAAACCCTTCAGTAATTTGAATGTCTCAATCATATCTCCCCTCCTCCGCCTATCAACCAATTTTTGCAACCCACAAATCCTCAACCTGTTCTCATAAGGTTCATTCTACAGACCTGCTATCATCTTGGTCACTCGCCTCTGGATCCTCTCAACCTCCCTCCTCCCCATCAACAAGAACCTAGGTGACCAAATCTGGGCACAGTAGTCGAGATGGGGTCTTATCAAGGCTCGATACAGAGGAACAATAACATGCTTGTCTCTGCTTGTCGACATATTCTTCAGCAACCAAGTGATTTGATGAGCTGATTTGGCCACTTTCGCAATGTGCCCCCTAAACTTCAACTCCTTATCCACCAACACTCCCAAATCTCGTGCCTCACAATTTCCTGTAGTACAGTTCCACCAATGTAGTAAACTGCTGCTAATCTTTTCACCCCAAAATGCATAACCTTACATTTTGCCACATTAAATTGACATCCATTCTCCTTATCCCAGACCTTCAATCTATCCAAATCATCCTGCAAAATTTTGACATCATCTGCATTCACTATTGCCCTACCCAACTTTGCATCATCCGCAAACAAATGAACTGTTCCTCTCAGATCCTTTCCTATATCATTAATGAACAAATTAAACAGCAGTGGCCCAAGAACAGATCCTTGTGGCACACCAGTAGTCGCAGGCCGTCTTGTGGACTCTACTCCTGAATAAACCACTCTCTGATATCTCTCCGTCAACCACCCTCCTATCCATCTCACCAAACCTATATCCATCCCCATATGCTGCATTTTACTGATTAGAATTCCATGTGGTATCCTCTCAAAGGCCTTTGCAAGGTCCAGTAGAATTACTGTAAACCCATTACCCTTATCCAGTTCAGCCGTCACTGTGTTATAATACGTGAGCAAGTTACTGAGGCATGACCTACCCTTCACAAAACCATGCTGTCCCCGATACAGTATCCCATTTTCATCTGTCCAATCTTGTATTTTCCTCTTGACTATTTTCTCCAAGACCTTGATAACGATTCCTGTTATGCTGATTGGCAAGTAATTTTCAACAGCAGCCTTGGAACCACCTTTATGCAGCGGAACAATTTTCCCCTCTTTCCACCCCCTTGGGACTGACCCAGACCCGAGGCTCAAATTAAACAAAATGATCAAGGGCACTGACAATTCTTTGGCCGCTTCTCGTACGACACGAGCTGGTATACCATCCAATCCCACAGATGTATTGACATTGAGGTTCTGTAATAGACTATTTATCTCTACTTCATTCATCACAATTCCAGTATAAGCTGTTGGTTCTTCTATTCCTGCAATGTCACCACCTGGATGATATACTCTTGCAAAGTGTTCGCTCAGTAATTCCACTATATCGACTGATTCGGTTACTTCCCTACCCTCAGCATTTTTTAAAATCATTCTGCTATGAACATTTTTCCTTTTACTTGTAATATATTGAAAAACCTGTTTGGGATTCTCTTTAGCCTGCATGGCCAATTTTCTTTCATAATCCGCTTTTGCTTTTCTTACCACCCTTGTTACCTTTCTGGCCTGAACTTTATACTGTTCCTGCACCTGCTGGTCACCTTTCTCCTTAAATTCCCTCCACAATTGTTTCTTTTTTTGCAGCTCAAGCTTAATAGTGTTATTCATCCATTTAACCCCTACTTGATTTATTATTCGGACTCTTTGTATACAGTCAACCATTGCCTCCTGCAAACACTTCTTAACCACCTCCCATGCACTATCAACATCCAGCCTTTGCAGTTTTGCATGCTATGGCACTGCGCCAAGCACACTCCTAAGCTTTTCATACTTACCAGCCCGGTAATTCCATATGTACCCTGTCTTAATTGTAAATTCCACTCCTTTAGCCACCTCCCATAAAGAGTGATCATAAAGTCATGACTTTATGATCACTCTCACCAATTGGTGGCAACATGGTCATGTTCGTTACAGCCACATTCTCAGATGCGATTACTAAGGTCAAGCACTCTCTGCTCCCCTAGTATTTTCCACTACATGCTGTCGCAGATAGTTGTCCCTTAATAACCGCATAAAATCCAATTCCTTCCTCCCATGTGCCCTCTCCTCCTTCCAGTCAATGTTACCATAATGGAAATCACCCATAATAATTACCCCCCTTCTACTCATTTCTTCTGTTTGCCTATGTATACTATCCCCACCATCTATTCCATCACCTGGTCTATAGCAGCACCCAATTGTATGCTTTGTTCTGCTAGCCTATATCTCACACCAAATAGCCTTAAATTTGCTCTTTTCTCTATCCTCCAGTTCAATTTCTATACTCCTTGGCTGCAACTCATCAGCTATCATCATTAACACTCCTTCCCCCCCCCCTTTTTATTATTCTCCCTGTCACTCCTAAACACGCTATACCCGTCGCATTCAATCCCACTAGCTTTATCATCTTCTGTCAGCCATGTTTCACTAATACCAACAACCTGTGCATGGAAGTGCCAACCAAGGCCAAAAACTCCTTCTTCTTGTTCCTAATACTCCTAGCATTAGTGTACATGAATTGCAGAAGCCCGTTAGTCCCATCCCTACTTTGATGCCTTATACTAACTGTCCCCGTCTGATTTGTTGTCCGTACTCGCTCGGGCATATTATACTCATTCATACACTCAACTGCCTCCCTAAAGTCTGCATATCTACTCCCCCCCCCCTTAATAAATCTATTTTTACTGAGTCTGTACATCCACTTCTACTTCATTCATCACCACTTTTTCAAGCCTCCGTACACCAACTCCATTCAAATGCAACCCATCCATCTTATATATATCCTTTTGCACATCGAACTCACTCCACACATCCACAAATTCCACACCACTCTCCATGCATAACCCACGCATAAAGTCATTGGCAATTATGGCCCTCCTTTAAACACTTCACTATCATACCGCGGTAAAATACTCACCATCCTAACTCTCTCACTCTTCTCTTTTGCTACCTCAAGCAATTCTCTCACATCCTCTATCATTTCCATTTTGTCTTCTTTCAAATCATTTGTTCTTCCTACCATGACTATCATTTCTTTCCCCCTCTGTTTTTGCACTGGAAATAGACTTGCTGACGTCCTTTATGTTCCCACCCGGTTGGTACGATTTCGTCAAACTCTCAACTATCACACCTCTTAATAACGAATCTCCGTACAGCACTCGCTCCTTCCTTTTATTGACGTTTACGAACATTCTCTTATTTTTCGTATCAGATTTTCATACTACAATGAAAGATAGTACGAGGATCCCATCGGAAATAACGGTGTTCCATTATAGTAGTATTTACCTCCGTCTTCTTATGTTAAAGGTAAAAGTCGCTCACTACTGAAAACATAAAAATGATTTTCAAAATAAACGATCTTTAGTTGCATTGATAATAAATGTAGATATTGTAACTGACTAACATCTATTCCCATCATCATTTTTTCCTCCCTTCTACTTCTCCCAAGTCTCTTTTTCAACTCCTTTTCTTTTATCTTTCTTACCAGTTCTTGTTCCTTGCCCCCCCCCCTCCTACTCCTTCTCCCCTATCTTCCCGTTTTCCTAGATCAAATCTATTCTACCAGCAGCCATAGCAAACACATAAGTTACCCCAACGCTCTGTTCTTTCTTTATAAAATTTAAGTACTACATAACAGCATCCAGGTTTGCACTCTGAGAATATTGTTCGCTAATTTATAACACTTACATACATTTATCTGCTTATATCATAAAAGTGCAGTTTTTTCTCTGAAAAAGAAGAGAAAAAATCACCTGACATCGACAGAATGGGGGACAAAATCGAAAGATAAGCCTTCATTTGTTGACTAAGTTTTAAACTAGATTATTATATCAGTCCTGTAATAACTTAGCAATACTGACTTAACTATAATAACTGACAGAATTCGAATACGGAAAAACAGATAAACAGAAAAAGTATATAAAAACTATTACATAAGAGGGTAAACCATTTTAGAGATGTTACATATCTTGAAAAGTGCTATCTTAAAATATAAAAAAAAAAAAACAGATTTACCGATGTCAATTAACCAGCTACGTTCTAGTGATTATTCCCTGATCAACAACAGGATATCAAGCTTACGAAATACGTCAGTAGCTTATAATCACAAGTATGAGCAAAAATTAGTTATGACCTACGATTTCTCGTAGGTCATAACTAACTTTAAATAATTTGAATATAATGATTATAATAATAAATAAAAAATAAAAAATAAATATGAAATATAATAATAAATTTGGATATAACTGTATTATGTCTGTTAATCAAGTGCGTTCTCCGCCTGTTTTGTAGACTTGATAAACCCTACTTTCAAAGATGGGAGGGGAGAACCGTATCACTCCCATATGAGCCCGGCTAATTAGTCTGATCCATTACGGTCTTATTCGCCATCCATTGAAAAAAAAAACCTTTACAAAGATTCCTTCCTCCCATTCCAGGTGTTAGAATCTAGGTTTTTTTTTCCAAACCGAAGAATAAATGTCGCTTCGTCTTCGCGACTGTATTACGGAGGCGCTATCCGTACGCGTGCAAAGTCAGCGGTGATCTATTCATTCTCCAAACGTGAATGCAAAATAAACTGAGAAATCGTAGGTCATAACTAACTTTAAATAATTTGAATATAATGAACAATGAACATAATATAAAAATTGTTCGCTTTATCACCTCATCGGCCATTATGGATCAAATACGGATACGCATACGCTTCGTATCCATCACATATTTCAATGTAATATCAATGGTATTAAAATTTTAATATGCACTTCGCATCCATGATAAACTTGACGTCTATAGACGTCTTGGCCGGTAGGGTGGTTAATAATAGTATTCGTTATTGTTTCCATTAAAATATAGAAAAAAAACTCATGTAATTATATGTTCTTTTGTAATATAGGTTCGATTGGCCTTATTCGTTGAACTACTCGTATGGCAATAAGCGACGTGATGGATAAGTGCACTCTGTTGAATATATAGCCATATTTATGGGAAAATATCAATTTAATTTAATGGCTTTTGATTTTGCATTGGAAAGTCGTTAATTTTATTTCACAACAAAGTATATTGCAGGGAGAAATCATATATAGAGCTGTAATATAAAACAGAGCATAGTACCAAAGACGATGGCATCTTCTTGTCTTGGTCATAGGCACTATTTATCTTGTTATGGAAGAATTAAAAATGAGAAATAAAAGGATTTTCTCAAAAAAAAAAAATCTCTTGGATATATGTTTGGTATATCTCTTCCTCCGTCTTCAAAACTGAAAACAAAACTTATTCAGTTAGAAAATCTGACTAGTTTAAATTTAAATTTCAGTTGTTCTTTTGATAGCTTTCAGTTGGATGGAATCTTTCGATAGAAGGATCAGAATGGAAGGGCGAAGAGGATCTTTCATCTGATTAAATTGAATGAATATGTTTATCAATTTTAATAACTCATCTACCACAGCTTAGTTGTTAAAGGCAATGCGAAGAACTATTACTAGTTGTTTTCAACTGAAGATGAGTTAGCCAGTCTTATGCAGAATCCCGAAGGATTTTTCCGGAAGTCCAGAAAAATACTTCAAGTTTTTCATCACCAAAAAAATTGACAGACTGGTCAGAGAATACACGAAATTCACAGACTATATGCATAGAATATATATAGGATTAAGTGCCCTATCGTACTATTAATTAGTTTTCTATAAAACTAAATTAGTTATTCTCGACAGCCTATCAGACCTAACAAGCTGAACAACATAACTCATTGCTCAACCCTTATTATGTTTAATTAGGATTTTGCAGTCAAGCATTCTTGACTAGTCGTATGTCTTAATAAGACTCGAAAGAACCAAAGAAACGGAAGGATAAAATTTATATAATGTCCGTTATAGTATAAACTTTATATGATATTAATATCTGCATTGTGAAACCTCGTACAACTTTTCTTAGTTTCATCTTATCATGATTGATAAGATGAAATCTAAATTATGAAGGATAGTAAATTATTGAGTCCAGTAGAGTCTTTAATTATGAGGATTACGTGTGGATGGGATTAATTAGATTAATGATATTAATTAATTAAACTTTTCTTAGTTTCATCTTATCATGGTTGATAAGATGAAATTTAATGATGAAAATTAAAGAAACAAGAAGTATTGATTAATTTAGTAAGTGAATTTATTAAATATTGCATAGATTATAAAAATAAATATATTTGAATAAAAATTTCAAATCATTATATTTTAGGTTTTATCTCTGATATCATTTTTATTTTTGAGTTTTGGTAAATTTGAAGGAATTTGACATTTTTGTTTGCATTTGAACATATACGTTACGGCAAAAATGTAATAGTTTCCGGTGTTACGAAGGTCTGGGGCCCCCGATAGGAATATTATGCAATGGTTTTAAACTTTCTAACATCAATAACAATAATAATTATTTGCCGGTCTGGTTGGCCGAGTGATTAGCGTATCTGCTCCCGCCGTGGGGAGGGATGTTTGTGATTGTCTGTGAAAGCACTAGTAGTGTTAGATGATGAAGGTTGGTGGAGTAGAGTTGATACCCTCCCACGATGAGTCTTTGGACCCTCTGGAGGAGTGATATAATAATAATAATTTTTATTGATTTCTGAAATATTAAAATAATCGTCTTTAGTGACATTCCAACTTGTAATTCTTACAAAATTCAGCACTAAGTGCTGCATATGTGATTCGTTTTCTACACATTGCATTCCAATCATAATTTTGATAATAATACTTTTTGCATATATATTTACAACACGTGTTCTTCTAATATTAACAATGAAGATTACATCGAATTTTTGAATAATGGATAATAATAATAATAATATAATAATGTCTCAGATAAATTATATACATACATATGATTATTATAGACATTTTTTGCATGTTTACACGCTATGTATAAATTGATGCTCTCTACATTATGTACGCAGTTTAAGGCACATTATTTCTTTTCAATGTTTTTCCCTTTGGATACAAATTCATATACCTTTTTTATATTTCTATCTTCATTATTATTATACACTGTACTGACTGTTTTGTTACATAATTTGTAGTCTTTAATTATGAGGATTACGTGTGGGTGAGTGAGGCGATTTAATCCCACCTACTTCGAAGCTAGGGTTAGCTTTTATGAAGAGAGTGGGATTAGCCTTCACTATTTATGTTGTTGCTACTGTTTACGGATGGGATGTAGGCATTGGATGCTAGTGATTTGTGATGTGTATATTAGTATTAATGGTATATTGACTTTGTTGGTATATTTTCCAGAGTTCGTGTTTTAATGTTCTGTAATTGTCTATGTGTTTTAAATTTCTTGGTAGGTTGTTGAGTAGCGTGGGTATCTGATGTGATCTCACCAAAGAACCATATTAGTTGTTGAAGCGTGTAGGGATGTAGAGGGTTGTTGTAGTTCGTGTTATACGATATGCGTTTCTGTTGTTTCGATAGGTGATGTTGAAGTAATTCCTTAGTAGTAGTAGTAGTATGTAGTATTTCAGATTTTTAATGCTCAGGATTCTGTGTATCTCCATGTACTGGTCGGATATTGGCTGTTGTGTATAAGGTGTGCAAATCACTGTTGACACAATTTTCCTATGTAATATTTCTAATTTTGTTAGGTTGCTGTTTGATGTGTTTGCATAGACTGTTATACCGTATCTGAATAGGGATTTGCAGATACCATGATATAGGAGTTTTTTTATGTTAGATGGAATAATGTATTTTACTTGGAAGAGTTTCGCTGCGATGATGCGAAGTTTGGTATGTAAATAATAATAATAACAAACGTTCCCAAACTATGATCTATCTGATGGCTGGAATTCAGTTGTCTCAAGTCACTCTAAGGTTCAGCTAACGCCTTTTTTTTTTTTTATTCCCGTATATACGGGAGTAGGCGAGGCCATTTAGCCCTATCTAACTTTTGGAGACTGAGTGGGCAGTTCAATCTCCACTGGTACCAATCAGAGACAGATGGCCCAAGGCTATCACTAATTAAGCGGTACGCAGTGAAGAGAGACGGCTCAAATGTGCCGCCATCTCGTGGTCTCTAACCCTAACACAATATATTTAATGTCTGAAATAATGTGAGTTCTACGGTCGATTTTCTTGAGTTTACAGGACGAAAAACCCGAGTTTCCGGGAGGAAAAACCTGCTTGCCCGTGCCAGAGATCGACTAACTCGGGAACCTGTCGAAAAAAGGCTTAGAAAAATTTCCTCTAGTCGCCGACTAGACTCGAAACCAAGACTTTCTTAGTGCGGCCTAGCGCGATGGTGTGCAAACGCCACATCCACTGAGCTACACAGGCTCTAAGGTTTCCTGAGGCTATTCTAGTTTAGTGAATTTTCGGATATTTTACAAAAATAGAATTCCATAAAGCTACCTCGGTTTTATTTAATATTATTAAATATGATCTAAATAAATGCAAAGAAATCCTGTTACAGTTTGACTGCCATTAACTACAGCAAAGATTGAAATGATGACGGCGATTACTAAAGATCCTTGAGTCCAGTATATTCTCCCCACCCCCCTCTCTCTCTCTCTCTCTCTCTCTCTCTCTCTCTCTCTCTCTCTATGTGTGTGTGTGTGTGCGTGTGTGTGTGTGTGTGTGTGTGTGTGTGTGTGTGTGTGTGTGTGTGTGTGTGTGTGTGTGTGTGTGTGTGTGTGTGTGTGTGTGTGTGTGTGTGTGTGTGTGTGTGTGTGTGTGTGTGTGTGTTTCCCTCAACCCAATTATCCTATATGTGTAGATAATGGATGTGCGCTTGGTCAGTTTGCTCTTTTGAGAGGAGAAAACCCCCACATTCCGGGAGAAAATCCTCCAACTCCGTGTGAAACCGGCTAATTCACCAATGATTGAAAAGCCTTGATAAAGGTCGAGTCATAGACGGGATCGAACCCAGATCTTTCCATCCTAACGACTCTGCTGAAACTAATTGAGCTACGGAGGCTGTCATATACAAAGCATTCGTGATATATTCAATAATAAAAGTAAATAATGCCATATCACATTGCCGGCAATTGTATCTGTTTTCCCGTCAAAAGGCTAAGAGGTCGATCCCACTTTGGGCATGAATGTTTTTGATGCCTTTCTCACACTCAAACCGATTCATACTTACAAATATGCGCTCTCCCATCCCCCATCCTCAATTAGCAGACAGTGACTTTTCTCGGCAATGAGGATTATAGAAGTTGATCATCATAATGTGTATTATTTGTATATTCTTATGTTATACAGAAAGAATATAAACTATTTAAATTAAGGGATATTACATCCCATATTGTTTCATAACCGAATAAGAAACTCAGAGTTTTATATTCGGCTATGAACAATATGGGATGTAATATCCCTTAATTTAAATAATTTTACGTCGCCGAATTGAAGCTTTTGGCTCTTCATATATTTATTAGTAGAATATAAACTATTATTATGGTGTACCTGAAAAAATAATGTTATAAGAAATTTATTTTATAATGCAATTAATGTGAAAAATTTTATTTCAATAAGAAAAAAATGAATGCTAATTTAAACTAACATTAATTAATTAAAATTAATTTGAATGAAACAGAGGGGAGAGAGAGAGAGAGAGGAAGAGATGCTACATCACACATAACGTTGTCAACAATTCAGATTCTGCACACACAAAAAAAGCTCTCATTATCTCATCTTAACTAAGCAAAAATGTCTTTGAAGACATGCGCAGTGAAAATGGTAATTATGTAGCGAATATTTGTCATTATTTGGTAACGAAACAGGACCTATAATCGTCTGTGTAGGCATTTTCAGAGGAAAGTGTTTTCGGGTCTAAAATAGTCTGCATATTTTTCTCTCTTTTTACGCAACAGAGCACAGTTCCTTTTTGCAAATTCGGTCGCCATCAAATCAAATTCTACTTAAAAGACGCCACCGCAACCAAAAAGAAAGAACTCACTAAAGCTGAGTTAGTTTCTTGTAATGATGCAGCAGCTAGCTTGTCTTTGTTGCTAGGGGTATTACATCAGACGTGACCCTTATATACCGTGAACTTAGAAGCGTTTCGGTGTTCCAAATGACGCCGGAAATGTGAACAAGGCTTCCTTGTCCATCACACCGATGTGTCTTATCTATGACTTCTCACGTGAAGAAACGTTTGACAAAAACCTCCGCCAGTTAGTTATCTGTTTGTATAGCCACCGACAGTTTGCAGCCAAAACAGGCTACAAAATAGCATCATTTGAACCCCTAGTGTGACTCAGTGAGAATGTGATGTATAATAACGATAAAGACGTAACTTTGCCAACATTGCGATGTTCTGCATGATTACAAGAGCTAAGTTGATGATTTGATAACTTGGGATGTTCATAACATCCATGCGCGCAAGCCATAAACAGGGCTTTGATCGATAGAGCGATTAACTGCATAGTTTTGCATTAGTTTTCAAAGTACATTTTCCTTCGCGTTTATTTAAGGACCTTCTAGAAATATAACACGAAGTATCGTAAACCAGGCATGTGAAAAATTTGGTCCTGGACATAGTTTGGTGTAGCCCTCTATACATGTCAAACTGCGACCCACTGATGTCAAATGTCATCAATGGGTCGCAGTGTTTTTAATGAAGACGTCGCTTTTCTAGTTTGTGGGATATGGAATCGTTTGTCTTTGATAAATCATCTGCAGAGAAAATAAGTAAATAAATAATTTATTTAATTATTAGTTGCATTTTAAAAGTATTAAGCATTTTTTCTCTTAGTGTTTTCATTAAGGGTATTATTGTTACTGTTTCACTCATAGAGCTCAAATTTCTGAAGGGAATTCGCATTCTCAACAATGAAAATAATAATGTTAGTCGCTTCTACTGCAACCATCCGTCTGCTTTCTGAATAACTCACTCAGTTTTCACATAGAAATATTTTTAGGTGACATAATGTTTTAGGACACCCTTTTGTGGAAGATGCGACACGATATTTTTATTGATTTGTGTTTTTTTTTAATTTATTTCTTACATAATTCGAAAATCCTCTTCTAGAGACTAAACATGGAAATGTTTAAGTCACTTCAGGTCTCCAATAAGTGGGGCGGTGGTCTCACACCGAACGATGAAATTATTCGAACCGTATTCGAACTTACAACCAGAGAGCGAACACGCTGCTGAATCGGCCAGCCGATTCAGCAGCGTGCTGAAATTCTAAGGAAACCCTTAAGCAATTTGTTCCACGTGATCCAACTTGTTCAAATATAAGCTGAGGAATAAGAAAGAAGACATAGATAAATAAGAAAAATTTTATTGCTTTTTTGTCATTTTAAAATATCCTTATGCTTCCATCAATTGAATATGAAGCTTTCTGGCATTTAATTTTTTTTGTTCATTTATTTTTCAATCTGAGTCTTGCTGAATATTTATCTGTGGTGCATACAAATAGTAGATTAACAATATTTTATATGATTTATAGGGACATTAATTATTCTTGCATATCAACAGTATTTTACTTAGAATCCTGCTAACTTTTGATTTAGTAAGGAGATTATAAATCGTCTTGCACTTGGAAGCTTGACGTTACGATAAATGCATTCATTGTTACTGGATGCACTACATCTTTCCAGTTTATGATCATTATCCAGTGTTGGTATATTCGAAATTCGGATTGTAACAACTTTGGTTTTTTTTTTTTTTTTAAATACATATACATAAAGTCATCTTTATTCTTGAATTAATTTCAGTTTTAGCCGCTTGCTAACATTTTGTTATTATTATTATATATATATATATATATATATATATATATATATATATATATATATATATATATATATATATATATATATATATATATATATATATATATATATATATATAATTGTTCAAATATAAGCTGAGGGATAGGAAAGAAGACATAGATAATTTTGTTTTTGTTGGGTGTATTAGAGTAACATAAAGATTTATAAAAAAAATTATAATTTATATTTATAATTTATAACAACTGGATTTTAATAATATCATTTTAACCTAGATTTTTATTACAATATGTAACTATAAAAATAAAGTTTAGAAAAAAAAAAAAAAGTTAATAAGACAATAAAAATGTACGATCTTATCTGGTTTTGCAGAAATGCGTTAATTGGAATTTTAATATCGATCTAATTGGGAATGGTAATTGTCGAAAATTTTCTCAAAATAATAATAATACATTTTTTAATTAAATATAGTAATTATTTAAACTAATAAGTAAAGAAGTTTTAGGATAGCTTTTAAACTTAAACTACGGAATCGGATAAGACAGCAAATTATATTTCAGATAATAAATATATATATTGGAGTCAGCAATAAGATTAGTTACAGGGGGAGGAATAGGATTTTTTTTGATTCAATCCACCCTTGGAGGGTAATGGATGGCAATGCTGTAGCCAGTGAAGTTCTAACTGAGGCTCGGCTAATGCTGTTACCCTCCTGCCATGATCAGAGCTTTAATAGTAGCTCAATTAGTTACAGCATATAATACCTTAAAATGCTGTAATTGGAAATTGGATAATACATAACATAACAGTGGTGTTCAACCTTTTTTACTATGCGAGCTACTTTTCTATAATAAATTATGCGGTGATCTACTCTCTTATGTAGATCACGTTCCCCAACCTGATATCTGAATACGCACAAATAAACAACTAAAAAAAAATACATACACAACTAAAAACTTTATTTGTATATTTAAAAATTTATTTATCACTTTTAATTATTTTAATACAACAAATAATTTAATACAAAAAACATAAATATATTGGAATAAAATACTTATTTCTTTATTTTGGAAAACAAAAGTTAGAAAAAAACAACAGATTGATTACAAACTCACAAATTACAGGAAATGCTGGTTAATTAAAAAAAAGTTAATGCGAAATTTGGCATTGTTTGGACCTCGCAATATTTTCATAGTCAAGTTGATATGAAGAAGTGGCCAATCGCAGACAATCATCCAAATGATAATTTGTAATTTGGTTTCTTAATTGATTTTTTATGACGGTCATATTTGAAAAAGCGGATTCAGACAAGTATGTCGATCAGAAACAAGACAGAATTTTTCGCCCAATATTAGTTAATATTGGGAATTTTTCATGTGCATAATTCCAAATGACTTCATTGTTTATTGATTTTAAATGTAAACTCTTCTGAATGTTTATTATCTCAAGTTCTACTTCAGCTTGGTTTATATCAAACAGCCCACTAATTTTGTTTGAAATTTCTGTGATGTTCAAGTTATCTTGAAATGGATTATTGATAAAAGATACAATCATTTCAGTTTTATTAAAATCTTTAAATCTTGAATTTATTTCTTCCTCAACTAATTCTATTTCACGAATAAATTCTTTTAAATCATAGCGAAGCATTTCTTGATTTTGTTCAAAAATATTTAATAAATATGGGAGATGTCTAAATTCGCGGTCATTTATATTTTTCTTTAATAAAAGTAAGTATTGTTGGAAAGTTTTTATTGACCTTAGCATGTCAATTAAATTTTTATCTCTACCTTGTAACTCTAAATTTAAAATGCTTAATTTCATACAGAAATCTACTAAAAATGATAAGTGTACCAACCATCTTTTATCACTCAAATATCTCCTATTTCATCAAGAAAAAATTTTATATCGTTAATTAATACAAGAAATCTTTCTAAAAATTGACTTCTACTGAGCCAGCGAACATTATTGTACAACAGAAGTTCCCTATCATCATCTGCCTGTAATTTAAATAACCGCTATTGCAGGACTTTTCCTCGAACAGAATTTACAATTTTAAATGTAATATCCAAAACATCTTTTGTGTTTAATCTTCTACTACACAGTACTTGTTGGTGAATAATACAGTGATACGTTAAAAAATCTGGATGTTTGTCATCGTTTTTACATAATGAAATGAAGCCTGATTTATTACCTATCATTGCAGGAGCACCATCAGTAGTAATAGACACAAGTTTAAAAAGCGGAAGTTTGTGTTGTTTCACAAAATCATCAAATGCCGAAAAAATGTCTTCTCCCCTAGTCCTTCCCAATAATGGTATAATTTTCAAAAGTTCTTTACTTGAATAATCATGAAATACCATGCGAATAAATACCATTAACTGAGCAATATCAGTGAAGTCGTTTTATTCATCAAATTGTAATGAAAACGCAACACACTGGTGAATGTCTGACATTAACCTGGCCTGGAAATTTTTCTCTGGCAATTGGAACTCTTCCTTTCGGCAATTTGAAACCTTGTCTGCGGCCTAGAAGTAGTCTCTCTCTAGCGACGTCTCGAACCGAGAAGCTCCTTTCTAGAAGCGGGAAACTCCTCTCTCAAGCAACATGGATCCGGGCAGCCTCTCTGACGGCGACTCTGGACCGGGCGGCCTCCTCTCTGACAGCAATTCTGGAACCTGGACCCCTTCTGCTTGCTTCAGTCCCTTTTTATTAGGGACTGAAGGCCGCCTCTGAGACCTCGCATGAAGTTTGGCAACCCCCAAAGAATCGGTATGAGTCTTTCATCTTAAGTTGCAAGTTCCGCACGCCTTTTGTTCTCTTCCGCTTTCTTTTGATTGTAAGTTGACGGCCATCGGAAAGTTGTTTGAACTCTTTCTGACTGACTTTGGAGATGTTTACACTTAGCGCCTGCAAGCCATTCTCATACATACAAGTTTCAATAACAATCTTTCTAATGCCGCCATGTACAGCTTCGGCGACAAAAACATTGCCTTTGTTTTTAACACTCTGACATATTCTTATTAAAGCAAGTATATACAGTTAGCTTCAAAAGATTTATTTACAAAGACATCTAATACAAACTATACCGAGACAAACAAAGTTTATTTTTTTATTCACATGGGACTTAACCTAAGTAAAAAATCGATGTAATGTGCTTTGGAATATTTAATATTTAAGCTACAATCGAGTTTTTACACTTTGCTTATAATCGTATTCACTCGGCTCGCTGTTTGACTTCCACTGATCCAAATTAATTCATTTACCCGGACTTATAAGAAAATTACTGATTTGACAATTTTAACGAAAAATAAATAAACAATAGCAATACACTTAAAGCGGATTAAAAATAATACAAAATAATGATAATTAAAATATTATGTTTTTAGTTTTAATTAAATTTGTAAGTAAGGAGGAATACACAAGAGATCGACCAAAAATCGCTCAGCGATCGACGGGTTGAACACCCCTGACACATAACATATGTAATAGGATAACATATAACATATGTAATGGGATAACATATAACATAACATGTATGTGATTCTAAATTTCATTTCAATTATTGAAATAAAAATAAAATAAAAAGTTTTTTTATTTATCCTGACAAGCCCGTCAGGATGAAAAGAAAGCCTACGCCTATTGAGAAGTAAAAGATATTAGAATATTTATATATTTATTTTATTCATGGAAAAAAAAGTATGTAGCAAATTTAAAGTAATTCTTTCTGTAATACTGGTCTTACGTATAGAGGATCTTTGGTAAGAAATTTCTATTACAATTTCTAACTGTCAGTCTATCAGTTATAACGCATTTTATTGAATTATCAGGATAAAAAATAAAAAATAAAAAACGATTTTAAAAATTTTTAAAAAGTTTTTATTCGCTTTACAGCTTTAATTTCTTTGGACTACCACTACACTTGACTCTGAAGAACATAATTCGGATGTATTTTGGCGCTGTTTTACCTATTATCAATGGAGTTAACACTTTCAGAGTATAAATCTATGGTCAATTACAAAACATTTAATAAACATTCTACGAATCACTGACTATAACTAATATATTCAGTCATCTATGATCAATAATAGCAATTACTGCCTATTATATTTTTTTTACGTAGCTTCCACCAGCGAAAGGTTTTCTGTAAACACAAAATGTATTCATCTCGTGAGTAGGTTAATAATTTTATCTATTTTTAATTGAACTTTTTTATGAAACTTTTTCAAGTCGCTTCATGCCTCCAATAAGTGGAGACGATAATCTCACATAGGATGACGAAATTCTTATCCCACCTAAAGATCATCATAACCATCTCAGAAGTTTGAAAGGTTCTTGGCAAGCAATGAAAAAACGAATTTATAATTTCAAAATTATTTTTATTTTTCAACATAATCTCCCTTAAGCTAATACATTTATTCCAGCGATGCTTCCTTTATCCCGTCCTTGTAGAGGTTCTCAGTAAGAGCTGCAAAATGCCCCTTTACAGCTGTAATCACCTCTTGATTTCAAGAAAAGCGCTGACCAGCGAGGAAAATATTTAATTTTGGGATGAGACAGAAGTCAGAGGGAGCTAAATCTGAGGAACAGAGTGGATTTTCCGACAATTCATAGTGCTGGTCCCTTAATTTTCCCATTGCCAAAGCACCTTTGTGGGCAAGTGCATTGTCCTGATGAAAGATGATTTTTTTCTTCTGCAAACCAGGTCTTTTCTCACGGATTTTTTCGTCTAGTCTGGTTAAAGATCGGAATAATATTCCCCGGTTATTGTTTTACCCTTTTCAAGATAATTAATAAACAAAATGCGCTTTAGCATCCCAAAACACCGATGCCATGACCTTTCCTTCTGATGGAACCGACTTTGGCGCTGAACAACCTGCTTCTTTGCACTGTTTTGACTGTTGTTTGGATTCTGGTGTGTAATGGTGAATCCAAGTCTCATCCATAGTAATAAATCAACGCACAAAATCAGTTTTATTCTTGTTAAAACGCTCCATTCACTGTTCACAGATTTTCACGCGAGTGCGTTTTTGATCTGCTGTGAGCAAGCGCGGCGCCCATCTTGAGCAAAGGTTTTTCATTTGTAATTCTGCATGAAAATATATCCTACACGTTCTTTTGAAATGCCTATAGTCTCAGCAATTTCACGCACTTTGACTCGTCGGTCATCCAATACCATATCGTGCACTTGATCAATCATTTCATGATTTCTGTTGTTGTTACACTTTTTGGACGTCCTTCGCGTGGATCATCTTCAAGGCTGGTACGGCCAAGTTTAAGCTCGGCAGCCCATTTCTTAATTGTCGTAAACGAAGGAGAAGAGTGCCCATAAACTTTTATGAACATCGAATCAATTTCTTTAGGCGTTAAATCTTCTTTTGCGAAGAATTTTATAACCACACGATACTCGATTTTATCCATTTCAAGAGATACAGACTTTAGCTTCAGACAGCTGTTTAAGACAAACTACCTGATAGAATGACTTGCAATGTTGCATGGATGTTTATGACAGATCTACCAACATAGAAAAAAAATCTTTCCGATAGTGTTGCCATCTATACTCGAAGCCGAGAACTTTTTAGACCACCCTTGTATGTCAAAGCGGGATTTGAACCTGCAGCCTGTTGGTTGGAAAGCGGATATGCCAGCCAGTCGGCTAATCAACAGGCTGGCTAATTACAAAAGAAATTCTGAATGCTTTTAAGATTGAACTGATAGTACTATGGCACGTTGTTATGATGAAAAATTAGACATTAATCTGTTTTCTGTTGAAACATATCTGTAAAGGGTACTTTCAGTTCATGTTGACGAAGTTGCTTATTTTAGCAATACGGTATTGAGGATAAAATATTCCATTGAATATTTGTTATCGGCCAAAATATTCTTTAATCTCAGACTGTTGATTAAACCGGAAAATGATGCTATCAGCCTATGATCTCTTTATTATATGCAAACAATAACTTATGCTTGATTAAGCTGCAAATCATTTCTATTTCTTGCAGGCGTAGACTTCTGTGGCTAATTGGTTCAAAAGATATATTTGGGTGATTACACCACATTTTTTTATTATTCAGTTATACAAAACACTAAAATAATAGTTCCCGACAAGTTTCGTAAATCGTAGGATTTATATCTTCAGGGGGTAAATAGTATAACTTAAAGTTTAAACAAGAGAATTAATAAATACAAATCATAACCGTCTGGCTATTCATAAACTCAAATAACAGAATGCCGTAAATCCTACGATTTTACGAAACTTGTCGGGAACTATTATTTCAGTATTTTGTATAACTGAATAATAAAAAATGTGGTGTAATCACCGAAATATATCTTTTGAATTTCTATTTCTATTAAATCCAAACAAGTTATTGTTTGGATAAAGCTGCAAATTAACTTCTTAAAAGGACGATGGACTGAGTCCTTGACTCTTTATCCCGTCATCTGAATGAAGAAAATCTGTGTATATGGGATGTTATTGAGGTAAAAGCTCTAGTCATGGCTGGGTAACGGCAATAGCCGAGCCTCAGTTAAAACTTCATTGGCTACAGCATTGCCATTTGTTACCCTGGAAGTCCTAAAAAGGACTTTTTCCAGCTGCAAATTATAGTCCTTATAAGGACTGGCTTAAAGGGGAGAAGCAAGAATGCTTTTCATCTTCCCCGTTATCCGTAGAGGACAGTGTAAGGATAAGATGTTATTGAGCTATTAAAGCTCTGATCATGGCAGGAGGGTAACAGCAATAGCCGAGCCTCAGTTAGAACTTCACTGGCTACATCATTGCCATCCATTACCCTCCAAGGGTGTTGGAACTCCCTACAGCTGCTAATTATTCTTATAAGGACTGGCTTAAAGGGGCGAAGCAAGAATGCTTTTCATCTTCCCCGTTATCTATAGAGGACAGTGTATGGATAAGGTGTTATTGCGCAATTAATGCTCTGATCATGGCAGGAGGGTAAAAGCAATAGCCGAGCCTCAGTTAGAACTTCATTGGCTACAGCATTGCATTCCATTACTCTCCAAGGGTATTCATCAGTTGCCTTTCTTTTGGGCTTATTAACTGCAGTTTTAATTATCGGATAAGGTGAAAAGGATAAGGTGTTTAATAAGTTTTGCTGGGGGTCTTTATTATTTAATAATTAAATAATAAAGCATTTAATAATTTGAATAATTTTTCCGAAATACGATATTAAGATATTTATGGTTATATAATTAAATAACGTGAGTAAATAAAATAGAGTAGAATATATTCCTTAGGGTAATATAGGCAGAATAATTCATTTTAAGCCATGCTTTTAGCAAACACATATTGGACACTGAGAGACAGACCATTCTCAACTATTTTCGTAATACAGTATACTGGATTCATATACCATTTTCGTCTGTTTGTATGGCATCTCCGTTATTGATAATGTCAGCTATCCTGGTAAGTCACAAACTGTCACACTTTTGTGTCAAATGGTTGGTTATGCATAATATTCTTTTCTTTCTCTTCTTTTGTGTCCCCAAACTTGGTTATTATCAAATGTTCAGGTAAGAATACATTACTGTATTTATGTGTGTGTGTGTGGGGGGGGGGGTGATTCATTTGACTACACGATGTTATTATTATCAATTAAATAGAGTTATTTTCTTTATTTTATTTTTTTAAATAACGGTATTATTATTATTTTTATTATTATTATTATTATTATTATTATTATTATTATTATTATTATTATTATTCGTGACACCTCCAAGGAGTCCGAACACTTATTGCGCATTCAAAGACTTCCTAAAAGTCTCTCAAGTAAGATATGGATTCTGTCTGATACATGTTGGCGTGGCAATTAATTTGCAAGGGAAAGTCCATGATGGCATTAATCTACCCTATTTATATAAAATAAGCCTTTTTGTGTAACATTTTTCTGTCACGTTTTTTTCAATTATTTGAAACGTTTTGAAACTCAGGGTAGAACCGGCCTACCAGTCCGGAACTCGGGGGATGAGTGCCGGAGGGGTGGAACCCACCTTTCGAGTCTTCGAAATTCGATTCATCAGAATTCAAGGAGAATCAACCTACCGGTCCGGAACTCGGGGGGGATGGGAGCCGTAGGAGGCGGCTCCCTTTCGAGTTTTCAAAATTCGAGTCATCAGAATTCAAGGAGAACCGGCCTACCAGTCCGGAACTCGGGGAGTTGGGCGCCATAGGTGCCAGGGGGAGGGGGGAAATCCCCTTTAGAGTCTTCGAAATTCCAGTCATCATAATTCAAGGAGACCGGCCTACCGGTCCGTAACTGTGGGGATTGGGCGCCATAGGTGCCAGGGAGGGAGGAACCCCCTTTCGAGTTTTCAAAATTCGAGTTATCAGAATTCAAGGAGAACAAGAAAAACCAGTCCGGAACTCGGGAGGTTGGACGCCGTAGGTGCGGGGGGAGGAATCCCCTTTCGAGTCTTCGAAATTCGAGTCATCAGAATTCAAGGAGAACCGGCCTACTGGTTCGGAACTCTGGGGGTTGGGCGCCGTAGGTACCAGAGGGGGAGGAACCCCCTTTCGAGTTTTCAAAATTCGAGTCATCAGAATTCAAGAACTGGCCTACTAGTCCCGAACTCGGGGGGTTGGGCGCCGTAGGTGAGGGGGGAGGAACCCCCTTTCGAGTCTTCGAAATTCGAATCATCAGAATTCAAGGAGAACCGGCCTACCAGTCCGGAACACTGGGGACGCCGTAGGCGCCAGGGGGAGGAGCCCCCTAGTGTGTATATATATATATATATATATATATATATGTGTGTGGACATCTATTCTTTCGCTTCTTATTAGTCATAAATGTAATCTATCAATTTTCCCAAAGGGTTACATTTATTTAATTTATCGGAATATTTGGAGTTGCAATATTGAGCTATTAAAATGGTCTTTTTTTTAATTTGCTTTTGTGTCGTGACTGATTGTACTACATGACGCTAAATAGCAGTCCGGGTTACTGTTATTTCACCATGGGATGGTTGTGCTTTGTTTTGCCAAGGAAGCTAGAATCGGAAGCGCATTTTGTCTGCGTGTGAACTATTAGTATCTTTCTGTGTGCTTTGTAAAAGATAGAATCTCGAGTTTCTGGGATAAAAAGATAAAAGCCAATGATGCGAGAGAATTTATCTCGCTTGAGCTGATTTTGTCGCAAAGCAAGTTGTCTTTTTTTGTGTTTCTATTCTGAAAAAAATATGCATTGGTGTTGCTTATGTAATCTATCCGGTGTAAGTAATTTTATTTTAATTACTATATTTTGTTAATTATATAAAAATTTGAACATTCATATAACTTCGTAATGTATGAAAGAGAAATAAGTACATTTTTGATTTATTAATAACTTATCTACAGCTACCAGTTGATTATTTAATGAAGCCAGTATAAAAGAAAAAAAAATCTTAAAAGAAAGAATAATGAAAACCAGTTTATTCTAGATGTATATTATGGTGCCAACTTGCTCTAAGTACTGCAATTTCCTACCCAGGCGATGAAAAACTCAAAAATATCTGATTTTTTATTTGTTTACTCGTTTTAAGTTTTTAGGGTATTTTTTCCTTTTTGGAACTTTTTCTTTAATGAGTGAAAAGTCAAACGACCGTTTCAGAAGTACCTTGTGGGTCAACAGCTAAAATTAGTCAACTTTTACCCTCTTTTACTATCTCGCTCTATCTGTTTCTCTTCCTCTTCTTTCTTTGCTGAATCTCAATGCCACTTTTATATTCAAAAGCCCAATGATGAGAGACTTGAATTCACACCATATATATATATATATATATATATATATATATATATATATATATATATATATATATATATATATATATATATATATATATATTATGGTAAGCGCCGAAAGACACTAAAATGGGGTTTGTGCTAATCCACAGTATGAAGTTCTATCTAGCTCATTGTTCGTGAGAAAAATCACAGCGAGAAATATTTATTGCTGATTTTATTTCTGAATAGCAAGGGAATTATCATGAGTAAGAACAGCTTAGAAGAGAATATTCTGTTCTTGTATTTTTATATTACACAAAATAAAGTGGAGTGTCACAGGCTTCTACGCTTCACCGTTTTATTTGGAATTGGTTACATTTTTTACACCCCTTCTATTCCTATAAATCTATGGCAGTTATCTCAGACAAAAGAATAACGAATCATTTAACAGTAAGGTGTAAAAAAAAAAGGGGAAATAGTTTCCAGTTTTAGGACATATTCAATGAATGCATCGTTTTTTTTTTTTTTTTTTTTTTTTTTTTTTTTTACTTTCCTGGATGCGAGTGTTATGACAACTCTTTCTTCAGAGATGTAATTTCTAAAATACAGTCCTTTTTTTTTTATCCCTAGTTTTTATGGAAATACTTAGGCAACCGGTTAATCTGTGTGCAGCCGATTGCGCTAAACCGGGATGAAAAACCGAGTTTAGTCTGGGTGAAAAAAAAAAAAAAACTACGCGGGAATATCAGCCTGATTTTGGAAAACATTTAGAAAAAAGTTCCTCTAGTCGTATTCATGAGTACGACTGGACTGTTCGTCAATCAACCCTGATTTTTTTTTTCAATCCTCATTGTAGTTACTATAGGTCACATAGGCGGATGAAACCTTTGTTGATGTAAAAACAAAATATTCCGATTAATGTTTCGATAACGGTAACCCTAACGTAACTACTATTTTTGAGTGTCGCACGTTTTGTTGGATCTCTTAATCCCTTAATTTTCATTGTCCTTTTTGAGATAATCAAGTCAACTTATGAAATGTAGCACATCCTGAGTGGTTCCACGATACAGTAATTTAGTAATTGCGCTACTAAATACGCATGTGCAAATATTAAGGAGTATATTTATGATGCAAAAACTTTATTCACATAAGTGACCTTTATATTGTTTATCGCAGTTAGAGAATTCACAGGCAGAGTAATGAGATCGGAATAAAGCTATGTATTCTTTAACTAAAATATTTTATGTTACTTCATATACCTTCAAAATAAAGCACTATTTTAATAAAACTAAATAATTGTTGTTTTAATATTTTTATAAATATTAAAAGATAATTATTTAAGAAAATATGTATTTTTCATAATATTATTATTATATAATGCTAAGTGTAGTGTACTTACGTTTCTGGTTATCTTAAAAAGCCTTTTTTAGGACTTCCAGGATAAGACTTCCAGGATAACAAATGGCAATGCTGTAGCCAATGAAGTTTTAACTGAAGCTCGGCTATTGCTGTTACCCAGCCATGACTAGAGCTTTTTAGCTCAACAACATTCCATCCACACAGATTTTCTTCATTCAGATGACGGGATAAAGAGTCAAGGACTCAGTCCATCGCCCAGTTCTTTTAAGAACTTACGTTTATACACATATATAATAATAATAATGAATGCTAAGTGTACGTTACTTGAATAATATTGTATGACTTATCAAAATTTACAATTTGTAAATAAAATATTCTTTGAAAAATGTGCCCAACGTACATTTTATCGTTGGATTTTAGTCCTATGAGGGGAAAATAAAATATGTGGAGGGAAAATGTATGAGATCCCAGTTGATATATTTTAGGCGAAGCAAAAACAAAGCTTCTAAAGAATTTCATAAATTCTTTAGAGCAAAAAAAAAAAATACTATAGGACGAGAATGTTATAGCCCTTCATAAAAACGAAGATGTCATTCGGGATCGTTCCAAATGGAAAGACGAAGTTAATGAGCCACACTATGAAAGTCGCGCCGGGAAGTGGTGGGTTGGGGAGGGGGGGGGATCATAAATAAAAGACAGAAATGAAACAGCAATCGGAGAGATCTGTAATGAATGCAGTTTTTACTCATGAGGAACACAAAGAGTAAAGGAAAGATTTATACATGTATATAAGATTATTATAGGAACGGAAAAAATTATACAATAGAACCAAGGAAAAAAATACAGGTACGAGAAGTATCTGTAGAGGAAAGCAAACGTGTTTTAATGCTGACTTAAAACAAGAGTTTGCACTTAACGCATTTCTTTCTTTCTTTTTTTTTTTTTTTTTTTTTGCATTAATTATGGATGAATCGACAATGACTGAATTTAAACAAATGACTATGTAATTTCGGTGAGAGGATACAAAGAAAATATAGAAGACGTCAAAATAGAACTGCAAATGATCTCTCTGTTGTAAGCAGACAACTTTAAATGTTTGGGAACAGCAAGATGAGGAAATATATTTCCACCTAATGGAATAAATAATATATAACGTCTTACTTTTACTTATTCCAAATTCATTCAACTTTTATTAGTTCATTGCAGTCTTTCAATATTCTGACTGCGATATTTTATTAAATTTCGCCATGATACTGCTTCTAGATTATTACAGTAAAATTTAAACATATATTATATTATTATTACAGTAAAATTGAAAAATATAAACAGTCCAGTAATAGGACAGAAATTAAATAAAGTTTTAATAGTCCTTATAAGGACTATTAAAAGGGGCGAAGCAAGAATTTTTTTCATATTCCCCGTTGTTTGTAGAGGATAGTGCAAGGATAAGGTGTTATTGAGCTATAAAGCTCTCATCATGGCAAGAGCGTAACAGCAATAGCCGAGCCTCAGTTAGAACTTCATTGTCATCCATTACCCTCCAAGGGTATTAATCCATTCCATATCGCCGTTTCCTCTGTAAGCACTGTTCTTAAAAGAACTGAGCGATGGACTGAGTCCTTGACTCTTTATCCCGTCATCTCAATGAAGAAAATCTGTGTGGATGGGGTGCTATTGAGCTAAAAGCTCTAGTCATGGCTGGGTAACGGCAATAGCCGAGCCTCAGTTAGAACTTCATTGGCTACAGCATTGCCATCCATTACCCTCCAAGGGAATTAATCATCGCCCGTATGCACTGTCCTTATCCTTGTAAGGACTGGCTTAACGGGGCGAAGCAAGAATGCTTTTCATCTTCCCCTTATCTGTAGAGGACAGTGTAGGCATAAGGTGTTATTGAGCTATTAAAGCTCTGCTCATGGCAGGAGGGTAACAGCAATATCCGAGCCTCAGTTAAAACTTCATTGGCTAAGCATTGCCATCCATTACTCTGCAAGGATATATCGTGTTTCAGATCAACCCCCGTAAGCACTGTATCTTAAAGTTCTTAAAAGAACTGGGCGATGGACTGAGTCCTTGACTCTTTATCCCGTCATCTGAATGAAGAAAATCTGTGTGGATGGAGTGTTATTGAGCTAAAAAGCTCTAGTCATGGCTTGGTAACGGCGATAGCCGAACCTCAGTTAAAACTTCATTGGCTACAGCATTGCCATTTGTTACGCTGGAAGTCCTAAAAAGGAATTTTTCTACCATGTCGAAATTTGAAATTTCGTGAGCACTGTATCCTTATAGTCTCCTTATAAGGACTGGCTTAAAGGGGCGAAGCAAGAATGCTTTTCATATTCCCCGTTATCTGTAGAGGACAGTGTAGGGATAAGGTGTTATTGAGCTATTAAATCTCTGATCATGGCAGGAGGGTAACAGCAATAGCCGAGCCTCAGTTAGAACTTCATTGGCTACAGCATTGCCATCCATTACCCTCCAAGAGTAGCACTGTATGTTATTAATTCTAAATAAAAATATGTATCATATATTTACATTATATAGGTGTGTAAAATTACTGCGTTTAATAAAAGCTCTAATCTAATTATTTTGCACTATAATCTCAAACGTTATTACTTATTTTATTATATATCTTTCTGTTTAAATAAATATGTAACAAAAACCAATTAATATACTACAACACAGAAAGTTAATTGATTGCTGATGATTAGTAGAGGAAACAGGAAAAAATAAATAATTCAATGCGAAGATATAATTTTAAATGATTTGAAAAAAAAAAAAAAAAAAAAAGGTGGATATATTCCATACTGAAATGTCTCTCCGCATATTTTTCTGTGTAAGCACTGTATATTAATTCCTTGACTACGTCTTTGGGAATTTGTAACTTTTGCCGAAAACATTTTGCAATTTAATTTGTACGAAGTTTATGACATATGTTTGTGTAATATAATTTATTACTATGGTGGAAGTAAATTTATGTCAACTTTTGGCTATAGTCATTGGCTGTAGGACTTTTTTTCTCATGGAATCTCGGGTGTTAAACTTACTCAAATTCAAACAATATGACAAGTTCCGGTTACGAACATACCTGCTTCTTGATAATTTAAATAAACCCAAGTTTCTATTATCTATAATAACTCAGTTTAGATTTCAGATGTGGAAAATCACAATTAAAATGGTTTTCGAAAATGAATAAAAAAAATTCCATGACGTACTGAACATGGCTCTCGCTTCTTTATTTTATTATCCAAAGATTACAACTTACGAGATTTAGAAGTGAATTTCAAACACAAAATGATGTCAACCGCAGTTAATGTGACGTTTATAAGAGAGCTGAACAAAAGTTCCATAATGCTAATGAAGAAAAAGAAAAAAAAAAGAAAGAAAAAAGAAAAAAATAATAATTATAATTTCGTCATTTTGTATCTCTAATTTGTATCGGCAAAAATAAATACATAAATAAATAATACTACACAGATCTTTTGAAAGATTTTCGACATGCAGCTGTTTTATTTTAATTGCCTTTGTTAGTCAGGTAAATCCTAAAAATTGTAAACATATTTTCCATAAATTATTTAAAAAATACTGGAACTACTTTTTTCCTCTTTAGTTGTAGCGAACCTCATCTCGTTAAACTGTTCAGAAAAACAGCAGAGAGAGATCGTAGCAATTATCACATAACAGTTATTATTATTTTTTGTTATGCAACTCTCACTCAAAAGGTTAAAGGTTAAGCAGAGACGATGTAAACAGGGTCGGCGGAAGCGGGCATGCGGGCGCCGCCGCCCGGGCACGGTTCATAAGTTCATTTTTAAGAAACAAACTTTTTATTATAAAAACAAAAAATTCTTAGACCGATCAATATTAAAATAAATAAGGCCAGATACATCGAATAAAAATTTTAAAAAAAAATTGTTTATTGCTGCCTCTTTGATCAGCCGGCTGTTTACAATTTTGCAGCGAGAGCAGGATAAATGCTTGCCTGCAGAATGTTGTGTCTACTGCAGTCTATCTAACGTGAAACGGTGAACGGTTTTTATGCGCAGAAACGAATTTTCGTGCAAAACATTTGTTGCTAGTTAACCAGTCATATGGTATGCATCTCAGTAGGCTACTGACAGTAGCGCAGTGCGGACTATTATTTCGTCTCTGTGTCGTGTTGTGTAATAATTTCTTGTGGATATAAAATAGAAATGGAATCAAAAATTAAAAAAAAAAAAGTTATCCGGTGCACAAAATCGTAAGCGTCATGCTGCGAAAGAAGCAGATATTAAGAAACAAACTGGGGCTCTTAATAAATTTGTTAAAATATTAAAATATGCTGATGCAGATTGTAACCAACATCAGAAATCAGAGATAAAGAACCGTGTACATCATCCAGTTTTTAAGAAAGTACTATTGCAACTATTGAACAAGATAACAAGACGCATGATTTCAGTGAAAAACAGTTAGGAGAAGATTTAGTTGTAGTTGACCATGAAACTAACACATTGTTAGTCTCTGTGAATTTAGAAGATTCCGGTCAATGGGGAAATATTGATGAAAAAATACGAGATGTTTTAATTGAATTGGGGTCTGTTCAAAAGAAAAATATAATATATCCCAGAGATACATATGGTCGTAAATTTGGTGACACGTATTATAATAGAAAAATGGAAAACGGGAGCTCGCTCGTGCCGAGAACATGGCTCATTTATTCCGAAATTTTAAAGTCTATTTTTTGATTCTGTTGCAAACTTTTCGCACCTACTGAATCAAGTAGTTTGTAGAAGGTTATAACATTAGGAGAAGTGTAAGTGCAAATTTGCATAGACATGAGACTAGTTTAACTCGCATGAAAAATTTCTTAAAATGGAAGGAACTTGATAAAAATTTAAAAAACAAAACTGATATTGATTGCCAGACTCAAAGCAGGTATGAAATGAAAACGAAACATTTGAAAAGTGTTTCAGAACGCTTGATTGAAATTATAAAATTCCTTGGTAGCCAAATTAGCTTTTCGTGGATCATCTGATAAATTATATGAAAGGAATAACGGCAATTTTTTAAAATTAGTCGAACTGTTTGCGAAGTTTGATCCCGTTATGGAATATCATGTTGAAAGAGCCCTACAACGAAACAATAGAGTACACTATTTGAGTAAAGACAGTCAAAATGAAATATTGGAAACTTTAAGTAACGCAATCAGGGAGACAATTTTATTATCAATTCGAAAATCTAAATATTATTCCATAATTTTTGACTACACAACTGATGCAAGTAAAACAGAACAAATGACCATTATTATTCGCTTTGTTTCCTGTGACAATGGAATTGTCAAGATCAGGGAAAACGTTTTGGGTTTTACAGATATATCAGATTCCACAGGGCGTGGTTTATGTGTAACAATAATGGAACAACTGGAAAAATGGAACATTCCCATTGAAGACATGCGAGGTCAAGGGTATGACAATGGGGCAAATATGAAAGGGAAAGAATATGGGTTCCAAAATTTGCTTTCGAACAAAAATCTTCGAGCTTTTTACGTGCCATGTGCTGCTCATACTCTAAATTTAATCATCAACGATGCAGCCAAAGTGAATGTAGATACAATTAGTTTCTTTGCAATTATCCAAGAAATATACAATTTCTTTTCATTCTCTTACAAAAGTTGGGTAATCCTTTTAAAGTTCGTAAAAAATTTAGCATTGAAACAGCCATCAGAAACGCGATGGGAAAGTAAAATTAATGCAATCCGCTCTCTACGATATCAGATAGAAGAAATTTACGATGCACGTTTTTGAAGTTTTAAATAATGAAAATTTTAATTAAAAAAAACTCAGCATGAAGCACAAACATTATTTGCTAAAATAAAGGACTACAAATTTATTTGCTCTCTTATAACTTGGCATGATTTACTTAACAGAATAAAACCTGAGTAAAATGCTTCAAGACAAAAATATGAACATTACACTTGCTTTAGAATCTATCGAACACTTAAAAATATTCTTACAAGAGTATCGATCAGATACAAATTTTAAAGAAGTTCTAAATACGGCAAAAGAACTGAGTGATGAGGTTGATGGAGAACAAGAATTTAAAACTGGTACGGAAGTTCGAAGACGAAAGAAGACCCGACAATTTGACTACGAGCTTCATGACGAAACGCCACAATCGCCAGAAGATGAATTTATAGTGAATGTGTTTTATACACTTCTAGACGTTGCAATCTGTTCGTTAATAGAACGTTTTGAACAACTAAAAACATATTATGATCATTTCAATTTCTTGTATAGATTACTACAAATTAATAACGAAGGTTTACGAAAACATTGTGACGATTTAGAGATTCTCATGAAGGACGGCGACAATAAAGACGTAAATGCAATAGAACTATATGACAAGTTATGTGCTTTCCTGGATATTTTTCGGAAGGGTAATTTAAATATTCGAAACCCTTTTGATATTCTTAATTTTATTGTGTCCAATAATTTATCTTTCCCTAACTTTTCAATTGCTTTAAGAATACTATTAACCTTGCCTGTTAGTGTGGCGAGCGGTGAACGTTCCTTTTCCAAGTTGAAATTGATTAAAACCTACTTAAGAACAAGTACGTCACAAAAAAGGTTGTTAGTTTGGCGTTAATAGCTATTGAAAATGATATATATGCGGAATTAGACGTTAAGGCTATTATTTCTAATTTTGTAAATATGAAATCAAAAACCCTAAAATTTTAATAGAAAAAAATTTCAAGTATATTTATGTCATTTAATTTATTTTCTCTATTCTGTAAAGATGTTATTTTTTGAATACTTATATTAAATGTTCAAATTATTTCTGAATTATTTTCTTATTTTCTCATCTATCTTGAGTTTCTTCTATTTTCCTAAAAGATAGTTCCACTTATAAAAATTATTAAAAAATTCTTACAAGTTACTAAGAATTTAGTAACTTGATACAAAATTAATAACGGAAAAAACTCACGTACAAAGATTATTTAATAGTATAATTTTCGCCTGTGTGTCACAGGCATCTTCAGTACATTAAGCTCAAATTAAACAATAACTGACAATTCCAAAAAGCGCCACCTAAGTAGCTGGTGTAAGATAACTAAAAAGGTCAATAAATTTCCTACAAAAAAAAATAATAAATAATAAAATAATAATAATAATAAATAAAAATTAAAAAAATTCAATACAATAAAAAGTTAGGAAATATTAGCTGATTTGTAAAGTACTATTTCCCATAAAGGGGATAGACGTAAGCCGTCGGATCTGTTTAAGTTAGGAGAATGAAGTAGTTTCACATGTTTCTTTATAAAGGCGTTCCATGAGAAACTGACTTTTGTGAAGAACTCTTGTCTTTCTCCAATGAACTCTGTGTCTAGTGAAGATGGCATGTTCTGCAAGTCCAGACTTTTCAGGTTTAAAGTATTCAATATAAGATTGGTGTTCTTCTAGCCGAATAGAGGCAGAACTTCCTGTTTGTCCGAAATAAGATAATCCACAAGAGCACGGAATCTGGTAGACACCTGGATGATTAAGATGTGGAAGCTTGTCCTTAGGAGAAGTGAGAAATGTGGAGATTTTTCTAAACGGTCGAAAGGCAACAAAAATATTCAGTGGTTTTAAAACTTTTGCTATAAGTTCACTGATGCCTTGTACATAATGGATATTAATGCGCATTATTTCTTCAGTATTTGAAGAGGAAGACAGACGATCTTTTACAGAAAGAACCATAATATATAACTTCTTCTTTTCTATCTAATGGTTATAAGAATTACTTCATTAAAAGAATTACTTCATTAAAAGAACTTTGAGTAGTTTTAATATGTCTTCCTCTTCAAACACAGAAAAAATAACGCGCATTACTATCCCTTATGTACAAGGCATCAGTGAACGTATAGCAAAAGTTTTAAAACTATTGAATATTTTTGTTGCCTTTCGACCGTTTAGAAAAATCTCCACCTTTCTCACTTCTCCTAAGGACAAGTTTCCACATCTTAATCATCCAGGTGTCTACCAGATTCCGTGCTCTTCTGAATTATCTTATTTCGGACAAACAGGAAGATCTGCCTTTATTTGGCTAGAAGAACACCAATCTCATATTGAATATTTTGAACCTGAAAAGTCTGGACTTGCAGAACATGCCATCTTCACCAGACACAGAGTTCATTGGAGAAAGACAAGCGTTCTTCACAAAAGTCAGTTCTCATGGAACGCCTTTATAAAGAAACATGTGAAACTCTACTTCATTCTCCTAACTTAAACAGATCCGACGGCTTACGTCTATCCACTTTATGGGAGATAGTACTTTACAAATCAGCTAATCTTTCCTAACTTTTTATTGTATTGATTTTTTTTATTTATTATTTTTTTTTTTTTTTAGGAAATGTATTGACCTTTTTAGTTATCTTACACCAGCTACTTAGGTGGCGCTTTTTGGAATTGTCAGTTATTGTTTAATTTGAGCTTAATGTACTGAAGATGCCTGTGACACACAGGCGAAAATTATACTATTAAATAATCTTTGTACGTGAGTTTTTTCCGTTATTAATTTTGTATCGATATGTCTACTCACGGTATACCTTTTTTAAAACTTAATTTAGTAACTTGTAAAATGCAAGAATTTTTTTAAACTTTAGGTTAAAATAAATTTTAACTTTAATTAAAATTCATTTTAATTTTGTTAGCGATTCGGGTATGTGAGAAGGCTATAATCCCTGTATCATTATATTCAACGATTAAAGTGAAGTGGCTTTATCAAAATTTGCTTTAAGTTTTGAGACTTTTTTGAATATTCGGGTTTTTAATTCTGCCTAGTCAACATCCCCGGTTTTTTATTTTTTTGAAATCATTTGAAATTTATTTAAGAAATTTCAAATAATTTAAATTTTTATTATCGTAAAAGAACTACACACGCCCGGATCGTTACAGGGGCGCTTAGATAGAAATTGCATGCGGGCGGCAAAGACCCTAGCGCCGGTTCTGGATGTAAACATTAGAATTATCTCTTAACCAAGCAAAGAGAGAGAGAGAGAGAGAGAGAGAGAGAAAGAGAGAGAGAAATCTAGATTTCGGGATTTTTTAAAGGTTTATTATATCTAGCATTTTAATGTTAAAAGCGAATTTCTTTATCGAAATTCTTTTATTCACAAGCAAAATTGCAATCTCTGAATTTCTTTTCTAATTCTAAATCAATTAAGTATCAAAAATCAATTTGAATTGTAAAAAAACTAAATGGCAGCACTTAATATATTCAAATACGTTCAAGATAGACAATGTGCAAAATCTGCTGCTTAAATACAATTCTTAGCTTGCCGTTTCTCTTCGTCGTCTGCTATGCTTGTCATATGACGCTTCGTATTGTGGGAAACTTATTACCTGCCAGATGTCGCTGTAGGATATCGGTGATTCTGTAGAGTTCTCATTACCATTCGTGAATTTGTCTTGTAACAATATTCCATTTACTATTTAACCTTTGACCTCCAGTTTCTCGTCAGAAAGCTATGAATTTTAGTTCCTTTGTGACTTGCTACACGTCCTCGACAGCTGTCGTACCGATGTTTGGTTATATAGATTCAAGTGGACGGAAATGTATAAATGGCCGGTCGAAAATAGCTCGGGTCTGATAATCCTTTCCGTACGAAATTTTAAATAGTCCTTTCACGATCGCATTTAATTCTGTTTGCCACCTTAGCGATGGCGACGTCATAGCGACACTCTGAACCCTTCTAATGATTAATGACTTATCATTATCTCGAAGTGAATTTAATTAAATGTAATCCGTACAGATTTGTGTATACCGACCTGGTTATTTTAAATGCGATGTTTATGATAACAGATTAGTAAACAATTTATAAAAGGACTGATGATGAGATTTAAGAGAAATGAATCGATCATCATATGGAAACAGATTCGCTTGACAACGCCACCACTATGCATCCGATAAGCCGTTTCGAAAACAGTATTATTTCGGGTCCCGTGTTGGATTAAGGTATATGTATACAGGTAATAGACAGCTATATGTTCATGAATAACGTATTCATTCAGTGACGTAATGTTCAGTTGAATAATTCAAAAGTGTGGGACTCCATCTTGGCACTTGAATAACACCGATCTATTATTTTATTGTGATCTTTATTACCAAATAAATAATATTGTGAAATATATAATAAACAATTGAGTAACTATAATGAAGTATACGAATAATCAATATAAATTAGGAATACTTAGTAAAACAATAAAATGTCGTGTAGTAAATTGTAACTTAAGGATTAAATACACCAATATAAGCTTTTCATGTTTCTCATTGAATAAAAATAAGGTGAATATTATTTTCAGACTGAAAAAGAATTGTCTACTTTCAGTAGAAGCTTTAGAATTAGCTAGTGGACTATCAAAGTCTACAGGATCATTCGCAAACTACTTGGGAAACCAGAGCAACCGCTATTTTCCCTTAGGCCAAATTATGGACTTTCACATGATGAGTTCGACTTCAAGCAGCTATTGGCAATCTTCAAACATGTAGGAGGCCCGCTGCAAAGGAAATGGCCAGGAAAGGTAGCAATCCACCAAATAGAAGAGGTTGAATCAGAGGACTACCAATCCCCTGACCCTCTTCCTAATACCTCACAAAATTCGCGCAAGGAAAATACCACATCAGCTGATATTCACACACTAGAGGATAATGACGACTTTCAAGTAGTCAGTAGGAAGAAGCGAAAGAAGGAGTCTCTAGCTGCAGAACCTGAAATACTGCTTCAGAGAGAGCAGAACCAATGGACACTACAGCACAAACTGAAAGAGTAATAGAGACGGATACAGTAACACAGCCTAAAGAGAGAATTCCACCAGTGATCTTATGATCCAAAGAAAAATGGTCATCAATCACTGAGTTGATGAAAACAGAAAACAACAATATCAAATTCAATTCAGCAAACAACACCGATGAAGGAGTCCGGATTCAGCCTGAAGGTGCGTCGGACTACCGTCTGCTCACCAGACATTTAGATGAATTGAAAGTCCCATATCACACTTTTCATCTTAAAAGCGAAAAAACCTCAAACTGGTCATCAGAGATTTGGTAGAAACCATACCATCTGAAGAAATAGCCACTGATCTCAAATCGCAAGGATTAATACCAATAAAAATATCACGCATCTACAGAGCTGATAAGTGGCCCATGCCTCTGGTCTTGGTGGAGATCGGTAAAGACCAACGAGAGATTTATGACCTGAAGTCTGTCTGTAACTCGATTATCAGGACTGAACCCCCTCAGAAGAAGGACATCCTCTGGACAATGCCACCACTGTCAAAGGTATGGTCATGCGCAGAAGCTTTTGTAGGGAGGAATACAAATGTGTAAAGTGGAAATAATCATCCCTCGCATACATGTGCCAAGTCAAGAACCACTCCTGCTAAGTGTGCCAACTGTAGCGGCCAACATCCAGTTAACTACAAGGGCTGTTCATTCCACCCATCTAACCTGACAAGGACTAGGGAGGCAGTAGCCCCGTACACTCAGAAGAGAGTCACACAACCTGAATCGAAAATTAAAGTGCGGACATTACACCTGAAAAATCGTATGCCTCTGTAGTTTCCTCACGCAACAAATCGGCAGAAACCATACCAAGCAGCCAAAACTCTTCTGCGATGCTTTGGCCACTTTGGGAGAAATGCTATCAGCCTTCAGCAAATCAAATCCAGACCAGGTTGACACCAACAGATTTCTTAAAAATACCCAAGTCATATTCTCGTTGATTAATGGATAATCCGGCCATCACAATAAATTGCATACAGGTAGCATTCTGGAATACTAATGAACTCAGCAACAACATTCTAGAACTCCAAGAATTTGTTGCTCACTACAAAATTGATATCCTGTTAGTTAATAAGACCCATCTGCGGCCCTTTGATAATCCCAAGCTAAGAAATTACTCTTTAATTAGAAACGATAGACCTAATGCGCGAGGTTGAGGTACTGCAATCTTTATCAAGAAAAACATCCGTTACAATGAGATAAAAAAGATTCCTACTAACTGTTTATAACCCTCCAGCCTATCCTCTGATCTTTTTCAGCTGCTTGACACTACGGAAGCAACAACAATAGCAGAAGATCTAAACTCAAAGCATCCCTTATGGAATAGCAGGAGTGCCAATTACAACGGGAAAATCCTTCACAATTTTGCTAAGCTGAGAAATATTATCATCGCAGGTCAGGTCCGATTGAACCAACACAATATGGAACGCACGGAAGGCCCGATGTATTAGAAATAGCCATATTCAAAAATTCATCTCATCAATTCCAGCTGCAAGTAGTTAACGACCTCAGTTCGGACCACAACCCAGTATTTCTAAAATTGGGAGAGTAACCGGAACTAATTTCCAATCAGTCATTTACTAATTTCACAAAATTCAAGGCTACAATCGACACCATCATAGATTCACTGCCGAATGTCTCCTCCCGTGAAGAAACTGACGCTGCAGTTAACAACCTGGAAAGCAAATTTCAAACTGGCTTAACCGCAGTCTCTTCTATTTACACTCCAGCTCAAGTAAACCTACTTCCAGAAGAAATCCTTGCTCTAATCAGAAACAAAAATAAAATCAGACGTCGCTTTCATAACACGCTATCTCCACAAGACCGCCAAGAGCTGAACAGAGCATCAAACTTACTTCGCTATGGACTAAAAGATCACAGAAATCAACAATGGGAAAGAAAACTTTGTTCCCTGAAAACTGAAGATAACTCTTTATAGAAATTGGCAAAACCTCTCCGTACAGACCGTTCCAATATCCAGTCCATTCACGGAGAAAGAGGTATAGTTTATAGGGACGATGAAAAGGCAGAAGCCTAATTATGCGCATGCGGATTTGGTCTTCATAGAGAAAATTCACCGTCAAGTCCGTACTGCGCTCCACAGCCTAGCAGCTGCGAAAATATCTGTCCCACATCGCCTAAAGAGTCTACTCAATCATTAGGAAGCTTAACAACAAAAAAGCCCCTGGCCCAGATGAAATTAACAACAAAACAATCAAGGCCCTTCATGCATTTGCTAGCAATTATAAATGCCATACTCAGACTAAATAATTTTCCAACCGGATGGAAACAAGCAGATATAATCCTCATCCATAAGCCGGGAAAAGCGTCTCAGTTACCGCAAAGTTACAGACTCATCAGTCTCCTTTCATGCTTGAGAAAAATTGCAGAAAAAATCATCCTCAATCGACTTCAAGATGTGGTGAACAAAAACAACACAATACCGAAAGAGCAATTTGGGTTTCGAACCTGGCACAGTACTACACAACAAGTTCCCAGACTGGTCGAATTCATCACTACTGGATTCAATTGGCGACAACATACAGGAGCTGTTTTTCGGGATGTAGCAAAAGCCTTTGATAAGGTTTGGCACAAAGGCCTCATCTATAAATTATTTATGGCCAACGTTCCGCTCTACCTTACCAAACTTATCGATTCCTTTCTAAAAAAACGGAAATTTCAGGTCAAGTTGAGAGAATTCAAATCCTCTTTGAAAAGAATCACTGTAGGGGTTCCTCAAGGCTCGTTGCGCTCTCTGCTGCTTTTTAACATCTTCGTTGGCGACGTCGCTAACACGACATCAACCACCACAGCTTGCTATGCGGATGACATTGCAATTTTGAGTAGATCTCTCAGGCCGAGATTAACTCACTAAAGGGTTAAAGGTAGTAATTCATAATTTTTTTAAGTAAATCCTCCAAACCCAAATTTATAGAATTTTGTTCTTTATTAGTCATTATAAATAAGAAATCATGAATATTATTTTCTTAAAATAATAAAGATTCTAAATTAAACTACTGTATTCTTTATTATAGTAAATTAAATTTAAAACTTGACAAATATCAGCGGTCTTTAGTGTTATTTTTCAATGATACGATTTACTTTGCATTTCCAAATGAAATACATTTAATTTCAGAAACAAGCCAAAAATTAAAGCTATTTTCTTTGAACAAAAACGTATTTAAAACTGAATCGAAACATTTATAAAAAAAATAATTGTACATTAATTCATTAAATTCTGGGTCTTAACCTAAACTTTATCTTATTATAATGTGCAATTAATTTTATATAAATGCTTTGATGCAGCTTATTTAAATATTAAGTATAAGTCAAGTAACTGAAATAATTACGGGATGTTTTGCATCCAAAAGACGGTTTAATAAATGAGATATTTTTCGCTGATACTGTAAAAGGTTAATTTGACGGGTAACGGTTATTTAGATAGTTCTAACACCTCCTCTTAGTCATTTATTATAATTAATGATAAAAATGTGAGCTTCGGATATATCGGAAGCTTAAGTGTAAAGCGAAAAAAAAACTCATGTAGTAAACTGAATTATCGAAGTATTTTTAGTAGCAAACAGAAACACTATTATTAGCAGCAGGAGATGTACTCTGCTTTTCTGTTGTTCATCTATTATGATCGGAGAGCATTCCTATATTTAGACGACTAATCCAGAGATGTCATATGCAGGAAGTAATTTTTCATCTACAGGAGAAGCAATCATTTGGGAAACTGATAAATCCTTCCACAAGACTAATTTACTGTGAAATGATATACCTAACTAATTTTGGAAAAACAGAAGACTTCGCGTGCTTGTGCATCTTTCGCATCACCCATACTTTCCGATATCCATTTATTGAAGTTTATGAATACCCAGTATCTATTTAATTTTATATTTTTACTTAATTTAATATAATGTAATGCATATTAAATAACCATCACATGTGATTCAGCTAATAATTCGTTTTAATAATTTAACTTATTCTTATAAATAAGAATAAGTTAAATTATTAAAACGAATAAGACTGTGTATAAACAAAGCATGTAATTAGTACTGTATTTAATTTAATAAAAATCGCATTAATTAATTTTAATACGTAATTAAAATTAATTAATGCGATTTTTATTAAATTAAATACATGCTTTGTTTATACACAGTCTGAAAATAACCTTTAACCTTTAACCTTTGTGGCTGGATGGATCTCAATCCCTTGGATTATAATCCCTTCATCTCTAAGAAAAATGGCTTAAATTAATGAGAATTTATCGAGCATCTGGCTCACCCATTTTAGGGCAGTGTGGGAGCATCTGTACTGATGAGCAGAGCCGCTTTCGGAAGCTTGTGTTTTCATCGTAGTTAGATGACTCTCGAATGAGTTGATTGGGATGATAAGCTGCTTTGGTGAAATATGTAATGTCAGTATCACGGAGAAACATGTGAATATCAGCGTCTTGGTGGAGGAGAGTATTCTTGACAAACCACGGAGCATTGAATATCATACGGAGACATTTGTTCTGGATGACCTGTAGCTTTTTGATGTTGCCAGGGGAGGTGTGAACACAAGTCGGTGATCCATAAGTCAATGTGGGTCTAATGATTGCTTTATAGATTCGTAGTTTGTTTTCAGTGCTGACACGGCTTCTTCGGTTGAGAAGAGAGTCAAGTTGCATAATTGCGGAGTTTGCCTTGTTGCAGGCATAGTCGATGTCAGAGTTAAAGGTGAGGCGGTTGTCCAGTTGAATACCTAAATAATTGGTGCTGGATTTCCCTGGAATAGCTGTGTTGAAAAGTTTGACTTCTCCGTAGTCGGATGCCTTCCGTCTTGTGAAGAGAATGGCAGTACGTTTGTCGGCATTCACAGCTATTCTCCATTTCCAGAGCCATTTTTCTAGGTTTGCTACTGCGGTTTGTAAGCGCTGCGTAGCTAAGTTCGGCGTGAGAGATCTACTCAAAATTGCAATGTCATCCGCATAGCAAGCTGTGGTGGTTGATGTCGTGTTAGGGACATCAGCAACGAAGATGTTAAAAAGCAGCAGAGAGAGCAACGAGCTTTGAGGAACACCTGTAGTGATTTTTTTCAAAGAGGATTTGAGTCCTCTCAACTTGACCTGAAATTTCCGATTTTTTTAGAAAGGAGTCGATAAGTTTGGTAAATTATTTATGGCCAGCGGAACGCTGGCCATAAATAATTTATAGATGAGGCCTTTGTGCCAAACCTTATCATAGGCTTTTGTTACATTCAGAAAAATGGCTCCTGGTGTTGCCACCAATTGAATCCAGTTGTGATGAATTCGACCAGTCTGGGAACTTGTTGTGTAGTACTGAGCCCGGTTCGAAACCCAAACTGCTCTTTCGGTATTGCGTTCTTTTTGTTCACCATATCATGAAGTCGATTGAGGATGATTTTTTCTGCAATTTTCCCCAAGCATGAAAGGAGACTGATGGGTCTGTAACTTTGCGGTAACTGAGACGCTTTTCCCGGCTTATGGATGAGGATTATGTCTGCGTGTTTCCATCGGGTTGGAAAATTATTTAGTCTGAGTATTGCATTTATAATGGCTACCAAATGCATGACAGCTTTGTGCGGAAGGGCCTTGGTTGTATTGTTGTTAATTTCATCTAGGACAGGGGCTTTTTTTTTGTTGTTGAGCTTCCTAATGATTGAGTAGACCTCTTTAGGCGAGGTGAGACAGATATTTTCATGGCTGCTAGGCTGCCAGAGCGCAGTACGGACTCGACGGTGAATTTTCTTTATGAAGACCAAATCCGCATGCGCATAATTAGGACTGCACTGAAGTTGAAGAGCTTCAGCGAGAGCTTCTGCCTTTTCATCGTCCCTATAAGCTATACCTCTTTCTCCGTGAATGGACTGGATATTGGAACGGTCTGTACGGAGAGTTTTTGCCAATTTCCATAAAGAGTTATCTTCAGTTTTTAGAGAACAAAGTTTTCTTTCCCATTGTTGATTTCTGTGATCTTTTAGTGCATAGCGAAATAAGTTTTATGCTCTGCTCAACTCTTGGCGGTTTTGAGGAGATAATCAGATGTAGCTTATGAAAGCGACGTCTGATTTTATTTTTGTTTCTGATTAGAGCAAGGATTTCTTCTGAAAGTAGGTTTACTTGAGCTGGAGTGGAAATAGAAGAGGCTGCGGCTAAGCCAGTATGAATTTTGCTTTCCAGGTTGTTGACTGCCGCGTCAATTTCTTCACGAGAGGAGATATGCGGCACTGAATCCACGATAGTGTCGATTGTAGCCTTGAATTTTGTGAAATTAGTGACTGATTGAGAATAAGTTCCCGATCCTCTCCCAATTTTTGAAGTACCGGGTTGTGGTCCGAACTGAGGTCGTTAACTACTTGCAGCTGGAATTGATGATATGTGTTTTTGAACATGGCTATTTCTAATACATCGGGCCTTCCGTGTGTTCCATAGTGTGTTGGTTCAATCGGACCTGCGATGATAATATTTCTCAGCTTAGCAAAATTGTGAAGGATTTTCCGTTGTAATTGGCACACCTGCTATTCCATAAGGGATGCTTTGAGTTTAGATTTCCTGCTACTATTATTTCTATCCTCTGATATCTTTCTCAGTGTCAAGCAGCTGAGAAAGATCAGAGGTTAGCAGAGTTCTGCCTGGAGGGTTATAAACGGAATATATTTTTAAGATGCCTGCATTAATGGTGTAAATTAATGTGCCAGTTTTTTCCAGATTAGTTGTAGGAATCTTTTTTATCTCATTGTAACGTATGTTTTTCTTGATAAAGATTGCAGTACCTCCACCTCTGGCATTAGGTCTATCATTTCTAATTAGAGTAATTTGACAGCTTGGGATTATCACAGGGCAGCAGATGGGTCTCGTTAACTAACAGGATATCAATTTTGTAGTGAGCAGCAAATTCTTGGAGTTCTAAAATGTTGTTGCTGAGTCCATTAGCATTCCAGAATGCGATCTATATGGAATTTATTGTGATGGCCGGATTATTCATTGAATGACTACCTTATATAGTCCTTATAAGGACCGCCTTAAAGGGGAGAAGCAAGAATTCTTTTCATATTCCTCGTTATCTATAGAGGACAGTGCAGGGATAAGGTGTTATTGAGCTATTAAAGCTCTGATTATGGCAAGAGGGTAACAGCAATAGCTGAGCCTCAGTTAGAACTTCATTGGCTACAGCACTGCCATCCATTACCCTCCAAGGGTATTAATCATCGCATCTCACGGTCTCAAATTACTACCTCTTAGTCCTTTTGAGGACTGGTTTAAAGGGACAAAGCAAGAATGCTTTTCATCTTCCCCGTTATCTGTAGAGGACAGTGTCGGGATAAGGTGTTATTGAGCTATTAAAGCTCTGATCATGGCAGGAGGGTAACAGCAATAACTGAGCCTCAGCGAGAACTTCATTGGCTACAGCATTGCCATCCATTAACCTCCAAAGGTATTAAACACCGCATTTCACGGTGGATTTTGACCGAATTACTACCTGAAAATAATTTGTTTCTTATCAATAAAGATATAACATTAAAAAAGTAAGTGACTTTTTTTTTTCATTTTAAATGCTTAGAAAAATCATATATAATAATGTATATTCACAAACACACCATAATTTATTTATGATAAATATGTAATATATAGTATGGCCCAGAAACCAAGGAGAGTTTAAACATTTAATAACTTTTTTATTTATTAATTATTTTTATTCTTTTGTTTTTGTTATAATGAAATAAATACAGAACTTTGTATATTCTTTTGTTTTTGCTATAATGAAATACAGAAACTTGTATAACTATAATGTTATAGTTAAATTATATAATTATATCAGTGCATTACATATATGAATAAAACACGCCGATGAAAATCCGAAGATGTTTGTGGATAATGCATTAAGCCAAGCTTGTCCATCATGGGATACTTTTAACGATATAAATTTACGTCGTTACTCTGTGTCCTGCTGGCAAGATGCTTGGCATGTTAAAAAATGAAAGTCTCCGCTACTGGCGGCAACTAAATCACATGTAGACAAAACAGAACTAGAAGTTTAGGAGTCTGACGAAGAACTTTGACAGCGGACCCTTAATATAGCAGCGTAACACTTCTTCGACCCGCCCACCGACGGTAGCAGCAATTTGTCAAGGAGCCCGTGCTAAATACCTCGTCGACAAGCCGGCCATTCTAAACTAATATGGAAACATCGAGGCATTCAGGTTGGTAAAGTTTGTCGGCGCTAGTAGTTTGTTGCGTCCATCAAATTAGAGAAAATCAGGCTATTCCGACTAGTTGTCGC